>NW_010972676.1:634607-912906 GCF_000737465.1 Haliaeetus leucocephalus
GGCCGGGGCCGGGCACTGCTACGCCGCCGTTCCCCCCGCCCCCTTCGGCCCTGCGGAGAGGAGCGTCGCTGCGCTGTCGGCACCGCTGCGGCACGGTAGTGCGGGGCCCCTCGAGCGGCGTGCGGCCTCTGCCCTTCGCTGGTGTCGGCCAGTCAGCGGCCGTGAGTGACTGGCGAGCTTCAGAGGCCGCGCTCGGGGGTTAAAGGCCCTTCTCCATTAACGAACAGACGTCCCAATTTGTTTGGTTTTATTCGAATCAGCAGCAGCATCTGCGTCGCCGCTACTCGGTTAGTGTGCCGTGTGTCGGAAGTGTAGTGTGACATTCTTCTGAAAGCATGCTGGGTGTTGGCCAGTAGCTAGAACAGATTATTTCTGTTTGTTAGAATAGAACTGTCTGAACAAATTGCAGAGCTCTTTGAGTGTGCAATGTAGGACTAATCAGTGAAAGACCGTGTTTTAGTTTCAGCATCCGTAGTACAGCAACACGATAGCTGCACTTTAAAAGACGTGCTTGCAGAAGCTCTCCGGGCAATCTTTACTGCTTACAATACTAGGTGCAGACAGATACCTCACTTCAGCGTTGCGGCCTTGACACTGGGAGTTGGCAACATTGTCCAAGCCGTAGGTCTTTTTTCATTTGCCCTTCCCTGAAGTGGTGTGTTTCACCTGCTTGCTGCCAGGCACACCTTGCAGTACATAGCAGAGGTCAGTGCTTTTGCTGTCCGGCAGGACCTGTGGCTGTGGGATGATTTATTCCTTTCTCTAAGCCTGGGTGTCCAAGTTTCCAGAAGTCAACTGTATTTTAAACTGAGTAATTGGAGGAGAAATAAGGAGGTTTTTCAAACCATATTTACAAATGAGGCTCGAAAAAATCCACTTTACAGTGTCTTTATTCAGATTGGTTTTTGCTTTGTTACCTCACGCAGAGCACAGCTGGATTTCCTTATGTCATTTATGCTCATTCCTGTGCCTCTCACCTCTTCTGTTTTCTGTGGTATATTTTTATTTTTCTTTGAGATACTGGTCTTTTGTTTTATGGCTGTTACTATTCAGGGAGTGTAGATATTTCTGATCTGCAGGTTTTCAGTTCGCTAAACTGGGTGTCAGGTGACAAATGTGTATTTTTTTTTTCTTTTTTTCCTCCTATTTCATGTAGATAAAGGCTTTTATTACAATCTCTCACAGAATAGGAAAGCAGGCGTGAGAGAGCAGCCTAGGAGTCATAAGAATGCAGTACAGTATATTAATTTACATGTTCCAAACTACTGTGTATGATTTGCAGTGAATAAGGACCCAATTCTGGGAGGAACTGCAGACCTTGTTTTTTTGTTGTGCTTGGCAGAAGCCAAGGTTTCACTCCACAAATATTGACTGAGCTTCCTCCTCTGCACACAGCGAGTGGTAGTTGTAACTGTTCTGTGTCATGCGATGCCATTTGTCTCCTTCACGGGTGCAGTGTAAAACAAATGTCGTGTGCAGATGAGCAAGTTGCTCTTTGTGTATTATAGCAGGGCATTTCTGGTTTTATTCTGAAAGAAAGGACGTTGAGATATGGGAAGAGCAATGGGTGAGTCATTGCTGGTGAACGTTTAGCTGGAGTAGTGTAAATTTTTAAAGGGAGTAGGATGAGGTTGTTTTATCTATAAGTATACACACAGGTAGAGCTACAGATATACAACACATATGCAAAGACTATATTTTACATTAAGATCATTATGAAAAAGAGACATGAGTTAGATCTGGGCAGGTTGTTAGGTGTGATATACTGGGAATTTGAGTAGCCTATTTTTCCAGTTGGGGGACGAATGGAAAATGAGTTATCCAGACAAATAAGGATTAGGAAGTGAGAGAGTGCCTGGGTGTATATTATACTTTAGTCAGAGAGGGGAAAAAAAACCTTGAATTTTTGGAGACTGGAATGGAAAGCTAACAGGAGAATTCAAGTCTTCCATAAGCTTAAGAGTTGTGGGCAAGGACATTCCACACAGCTGTGTTATGGTGAATAGGTCAGAGAATATATAGGCAAGAAAGTAGACATGAAGGGCAACAAAGAAATGGCTTCTGCCCTTCCCCTTCCCCCCGCCCCTGGCTCATTTCTCGCAGTAAGTTGTATCATTTGAGTCTCTCTTCATTATTTCGTTCATTTTTCAGCTTCTAAAGTTGGTGGTACTTAGTGCATCCAGGAAATGCTTGTTTCTTCGTTCCCCAGAGAAGAAGTCCGCTGTACCCAGCAGAACCTAAAGGGCTGACTAGGGAACCTTAACCTTGCCTGGCTCTTCTAACATTGGTTAGTACACTAGCTGGTGTACCTGTGCAAATACAAAATGTGACTGTACCTCCCATAAAATGAAAAGTGGGTTCGTTTTCCACCTAATTTGAGATAGGCAGTTTGTAATACCTCTTCTGAAAGCAAGCAGTATATGATGTGGATGTCCTAGAACAGAAGCAAGTTTATTTGAAAGCATAAACATAGAGGAAGCTGGAATTGATTTAGGTTTAATGGCAGCTCAGGAGTCAGATCTTAAAATCCTTGTCTCAATCTTAAAATATGCTTTAATATATTTGGATATGTGAGATTCTGTATTTATAAAAAGAGACAATGCAAAACTATCTTTTTTTGCCTCATCTTTTTTAGGCTTTTTCTATAAAATGGGAATACTCATTGCACTTCTTGGAATCTGGTTCAGCTCTTCACTTGTCAGAGGAGATTCTAAGGCTGTGACAACATCCCTAACTACAAAGTGGTCTTCAACTCCTTTATTACTTGAAACAAGGTAAGTGCACTGTGACAAATCAGAATATGCTTAGAGGATGAGGTAATGTGTTCTCTTTTTCATTTGTTTTGTGGTGCTTTGGGTTCTGATTTGTGGTACTTTGGATTCTGGTTGTTACTAATTCATTAGCAACAGTAATACTTAGTTGAACATGATCATTGCTGTGCTTGGGGAGATGGGATGAATATTTTAAAGGAGATAGTAGGTTTTTTGCATAATAAATTCTTTCACCATGCATTAGAAAAAACATTAATAACAATGAATAATTCCATAGTATTTTTTGCCTTATGAAGTTTTACTCAAAGCACTAGATTGAGAGGTTTAGCATGGTATTTGTAAGATTCCACAGTAAAAGACTTTTGACTTCAGTAATGATTGTAGGTTTTGATATGTATCTGTTGCTTGTGTATGTTTAGCTCAGTTAAGCTTGAGTTTACCTTTGTTCATGTGAGTTGTGGATTGATTATCTAAAGTCAACTGCTTTGTTAAGAGTTGTGCAAGTCAGCCTGGGGAGATTTCTTCTATGGTATTAAAGACTTTTTTTTTTTTTTTTTTTTTAAAAAGATGCTATTGAAAAAAGAAAGCAAAATGCTGTCCTTTCACTGCCAGTCTACTTAGCACTTTAGAAGTCCCCATCATTTCTTTTTGTGGTATTCTACTTTGGAGATGTCTATGCAAAATAGGATTTCCTAGATTTTTGTGTAAGTGTGTGTGCGCTTAATTTTGTATCACTTAAGGGTGCTGCCAAATACGGAATTCTGCTTGTGTTATGGCAGACTGGCTCACATGAAAATAGTTGAGCATTGACGGGTTTCATTGAGATGGGCATGGCTTTGGGTGGTAGGGTAGGTGTGTTCTGGGTGAAATTACTTTTCTGTAACCTTCTCTGTAGAAGTTGAAGACTGAAAAATCCTTAAGCAATAAAATACAAAGCTCAGGTCTTAATGCCAGGATTTAAATACCCTGACAATGCAAGACATTTGCTGGGGAAAAGCTTACCATAAGAGACTGTGAAATAGTAAGCAAATAATTAAAATAATGTACCACAGGCTTGATAGATAACCTAACCATTACATTCAAAGACTTTAGGTCAGTAGGGGTGAACTGCAGAATGATACAGCACTGCAGTGTAAAATCATTCCTCCTGTTCAATTTACTTAGCCCAGCACTGCAATTCATTACCCAATTGTTCAAGAAGTACTTACCAGCTTAGGTCAGAACAGGTTGAAATGAACACACAAGCTATTGGGGCAGGTAGTAGGCTCCAGATCTCGTGTTGTAGCATCCTTTAGCATGTGAAGCATGTTACAGGTTTAGACATGATGAAGTATTTGATGTTCGCAATGTTTAGAGAATTATTTTACTGTCTAACACTGTATACCTGCTTAATCATAAGCTTAATATATGGTGAATTACAACATCATTATTTGAAGCTGTGACTTCTCCTTTTGCTCATTTAAAAACAAACAAACAAAAACCCCCACCAAAGCTAGTAGTTCCAACAAACTACAGTTTGTTACAGCAAAGTAAACAAAAAATGTATGTTTCTTCTAAAAGATAGCTAGCAAAGATATGCATTAGGGAGGAGAGCTCCCAGCATGTGCACTGCTGTCTGTCAGTGGTCTTGCGAGATTAATAGGTGCTTTACAAACTTTCATGTACTACGTGTTTGTTCTGGCCTGCAACAAATATTTGTTTGGGTTGCTTTATTTTTTAGCTTTCCTGGTCTGCTTTTTCTAGTAACATATGGTTTTCTGATATAGGTAAACATACGGTAGGAGCTAACTTTCTGTAAAGCTTCACAAAGTATTAGAATTGTAACTTGAGAGAAAATTCATAGATCTAGCTAACTCTTTTCTTCTTACTCAGTGAATTTTTATCAGAAGAAGGTCAAGAAAAATTCTGGAATTTTGTTGAAGCCAGTCAAAATATTAAGACATCTGAACATGATGGTAAGTTTTCATAATATTCTTCTTGATGATGACTGATAGTTGACATGGTTGAAAAATATACTACAATGTTTTGTCTTCCGTTGTGTTAGTATAATACTAAGTCAGATGAGGACTGATTCCAGTGATGTTTTTACTGTGAAGTGCTCAATGCTTTTGGATATCTGTTTGACAAAAGCTGTCGTGGACAAGTCTGAAACATGTTTTGCTTGCCAGTTTCTTTTTCAACATGAAGTATAAAATATTATAAATGCTTTTTCTCTGTGTTTTTATTTCTCAACTGAAATTAAATGGGAGCTTTTAACTGTTTCCCTCCTCCCCAAGCATATGTTTACATCCTCAGGAATGTATATAAGTGTACTCTCATGGACCTCTATTGAAGTTCACTCTCATCCATCTGTAGAACTGGCTGTAATGAAGATCGAGGAGGAACAGTCATGTGCATATTTACAATTAATGTAATGGGCTTCTGTTAGTATAAATCACAATTAAGATGAAAAGTCCCTCTTCAATGAGAACATGGTATGGAAGGATAACTGCTTGTACTTTGACTTTGCAGGTAGTGATTATTCTTCTTACCATGAAATGCTGAAAGTAGCCTGTCAGAGCCTGTCACCTTTGCAGCAGAATTTGTTGAAATTTTCCTTGTCTTTACGCTCTTATTCTGCAACAGTTCAAGCTTTTCAACAGGTTAGTACAGCACAGGGGAACTCCTCAAACGATTTGTAGAGCATTATGTAAGGCCCAGGAAGGAGTGAGCTGTGTAAGGAGACATTTGAGAAAATCGGTTCAAGGTTTTTGATAAAGTGCTTCATAAACCTCAGCTGAAGAGTGCATGTATACTCTAATTTCATTGGGTACCGAATTTCAATCCATTTGTCCGGAGTAGATTGAAGAATTGGGACTTTGAAATGTCTGTGTATCTTTGATGCCTGCTGCACTAATAAAGGTGTAAGGATTTTTATGAGGAAAATCCCTATGGCTCTGTTGGTACTTGTGATGCTGCTGCTGTTCCCATTGTTCAGTTTTACTTACTTGAAGGTAGTAATCCATGAATATATAGCTCTAATGATTAGAACCCATGAATGGAAGTTTGTTGTACTCTCTGTTCTCTTTCAAACTTGGGGTATCATACAGTTCATTGCAAATTGTCTCACATTATAATGTGCTTTATCTAAGTAATACTAGAAGACATCTTCCTTTTTCATCTGGAATAATTTTATCATTTGATGTTTAACAAATATAGAGGTTTCTGATGTGTAATGCAAAAAAAAAAAAAAAACCAACCAAAAACCCCCCAATTGCAAGCCTCGCTTTTTGCACCTGGAACTAATATTACACTTAATAGTAATAGACTGGAAAACTATTTATAATAAGTTAAGACTTAATTCTCAATTTTGCAATTTTTACCTTGCATTTAGATTATGTAATAAGCAGGGAAGAAGTACTAGTTTAGAATTTAGGAAGTCAAAGAAGAGCAATTGATACAGAGCTATGCTGTTACCATTTTCACTTGTTCTAAGGGCAAACATTCAACTTACTTTATTACAAATATTTTAATACAGATAGCAGCAGATGAACCTCCACCAAAAGGCTGTACCCTATTTTTTGCTGTGCATGGTGAGACGACGTGTGAATTTGACTCTCTTGGAAACCTTTTACAGGCAGCTTCAGAAAGGTATTTGCTTAATTTCCTATCATTGGATTAGCTCTTAAAATTTAACCCAGTTAGACTTACTGCTACAAAAAGATTGTAATAAACCAGTAGTTTCTACATTCTTCAATATTGATTTATGCTGTCCATTGCTTGCATCAAGTGGCAGTCTCTTATTTCTTATAATCCAGATTGGAATGTTTGTTTTCTTATCCCTTGCTCTTTGATATTCTGCTACGAGGAGGAATGCTTTCCAAGTGCATGGGAAAAGTTGGAAACAATTTATTGAAGGACAGTAGGAATTCTCAGGAAAGTCTTCAGTATGTAGGGAAATAAAGAGCTGGGCTGCATATTAAAATGATAATTAATATAATGAAGATCGTTTCATGAATGGCTTGAAGCATGCATATTATTTCTTCCCTATATAATTTTCTCAGCATTAACAAAGAAAACTATTACCACACGATATATTTCAAATTCAGATTTCTTTACAAGAACAGAACTTGATTGTAACTTTTAGTAATAAAAAGAAACCATAATACCTCTTTAAAAAACAAACAAACCTTAAATTTCTGTTTATCTTCATAATAATCTTGGCAGTTTTGGGTTTTGTAAGCATAAGGGTTTTTTTGTCAATGTGCAGACATATGGCATCTATAGCTCACATCCTATTCTTCTGACTCACTGGGAATATTTTAAATATTTCATTGTATTTTAGACAAAATTTATAAACAGAAGTTGAAAATCATCTTCTCATTCACTTTCTTGTTTGTATACTAAGCCAAGGTAAGGGTCCTCTTGAATTTGAGTTCCTGGGACATTTGCTCTGTTAGACTTTTATTTTTTTTAATACAGATTATGAATCACAATTGGGGGGAAAAAAAAGTTAATTGAAAATTTAAGGGAAGTGGTTAATTTTTAAAATAAGGATCATAGTAGATTCAAAATAGCACCTAACTACTTGTTTCATTTTCATATGTCCATTTTTAACAAACCTTTATCAACATGCATCAATTGCTGCTGACCTTGGTAATGTGGGAATAACTTGACATATGTATTCAGTGAAGACAGGAACAGTGATTAAACATGAGAAAAAGAAATTTTGTGTCTTGCATTGAGTGAGGAAATGCTATGAATCACAGTGTGATAATCTTCAATGTTTACTCATAGGCCAAAGCCATTTTTGTTCAAAGGGGACCACAAATACCCGGTGTCAAACCCCGAAAGTCCTGTCGTCATACTTTACGCTGAGATTGGCTCAGAGGAGTTCTACAGATACCATAAGAGGCTTGTTTTAAAGGCTGAGGCAGGAGAAATCACTTATGTCCTCAGACACTATATTGCTGTAAGTATATTTGCACATTGTAACAAAGGTATTTGACATGGATGGAGTAACTGGCCTGGGTTTGTTCCCTTTAAATTGACATTTGCAAAATGTGTTACTGCTTGGTATTTATTTGGAATACTCAAAAGTTTATTTTTTATTGCATGTAGCTGAGGAATTCAGAATATTTAAAATCTCACAATTGTTTAAATAAGAGGATCATTTGATTTTACAAATGCAGAGTTAAACTCCAGATAAATTCCGGAGTTTAATCTAAAAAAAAAAAAAAAAAAAAGTTGCTCTACCTGTATTAGATTACAGGTAATAGATAGTCAGATCCTTCCACAGTCAGGCCACTTAGTTACTTGATATGAAAAGCAGGGATTAACCTTAAGGTACCATTTTCAAATGAAAGGCATTGTTTCTGTAGCCATTTTATTACAAAAACACTTAGCAGTCCTAGTGCAATTTATCCTGGTTTCCATCTCCCTCCCCTAAATTGCCCATAACCACTGGATTAGAGTTTAACTCTACTTTTCAAAAGCTCTGAGAAATTTGAGTTTACTTTTTTCCTGAATATTGCTTAATGTTTCTAAAACCTGCAGTGTAGCAAGTAAGTAGCCAGACCTGAATGCAAAAAGAGCATCAGCTGGTTCACTTCTAGCAACATTTGCACTTGTGATAAAATAAAGTCATACATTGCATACACCACTTTCCTTTTTAAAAGTAATTTGTTTATCAGTGTTGGGAAGAGTATTTACATTCAAAATGAGGTGTATTACACAATAGATCTTGACACAGTTGTGTGACTCCTGTATACTTCAAAATACTTTTAACAAGTGATCATGTTTGTTTCCCATTAAAGTCAGAACTAATTATGCATCTCCTGAGTCACTGATTTATCCATTTTTTTAAATTCTGTGTTGTAACTCTTCAGCGAACGTTTCATTTTTGAACATCACAGTTGAAGTTCCTCTCCTTCCTCTATCTGATTTGATGACAAGAGTCTGTCCTGCTCTAATTGGCTTACACGCTGAATCCTGAAAACATTGTTTTGTGTTCCTTTTTGCTTTGTGGTTTTCGGTGTTTTTTTTGTTCATAGAGATATCTTTACTCTCTGAACTTCAAAAATTTTGTTGAAATACAATAGGAAGTATAATTACTACAGTGTATTACTGCAGAATCACTCGTTTTTGTTTCTCACTTATGCATTACCAGTTATGTCTGAAATGTGTACCAGATTGACATTTCTTAGTTTTGGGAAATGGCAGCTTTTAATTTGTACATCAAAACAAAGAGTGGCAATATTTTACTGTTTGCTTTTCCTTACAGAATCCCAGTAAAGAAAAAGTCTACCTCTCTGGCTATGGTGTGGAACTGGCTATTAAAAGTACAGAGTATAAGGCCAAGGATGATACACAAGTGAAAGGTGAATTATTATTTTAACTATTTTAGTGTGAACATTTTAATTTTGCAAAGATAATTTTATATTTCTCTTAATATGAATGACTGTTTGTCTGAATTGCAGATACTCTTCTTTCTTCAGCTCTGAAATCACTTCTCCTTTCTCTTTTGAGATTATGTTCTTTATGAAGCATATCTTTGCCATGACACTTGTCTTCTGTCTTTGTGAAATGCTGGGCACAATGGAGTTGTGACTCTGGACTAAATCCTAGTGATGGCACTACTAATGCAACTAATTTTTTAACAGATAACCAAATGCTCTGCAGATGTGAAGCAATTCCTCTACCTTAATTTGCCTTAGCTTATCCATCCTCAGAGCAGATTATGTTTCCTGGTCTTGTTCTTTGGGAAAACAGAACATAGAATTTGGCACGATTTTTTTGCTTTTGCCGCTTTCTTTAGAGCACTGATCTCTGTTTTGCGAACTCTAATGCACCTGCCAAAAGTATTTTGTTAGGGTATTCTGTGTGTGCGTGTATACTTTTTATTTAGACTTTCACATACACGCAAAACCCCAGAATTTCCTGCTTTTATCTTGGACTTAAGTAAAAGAAAAAAAAATTATTTTTTTTTTAGTTCAAGGTAGTAGTTGTGGAGAACAGAACTCGGATTTTGAATTGGGTTCTTCAGGATTTTGCAGTTTTATCAGCTTCTAAATACAGATCTAAACTCTGACTCAGAATATTTTGCAACCATCTAGAGTATAGACACATAAAACCTTTGGTCTATATTTGCAAAAGTATTTAATTTTAAGAGCAACTAACACAGTAGAGGAGGTGATCCAACTTAAGATTTCTATTACTTTGTGAGAATTTCCATTAATCTGTCATCAAAAAGGCATGCAAAAGCCCTGATATTGTTTGTGGAATAGGGCATTGGAGGCCTTTGTCTCTTCAGGTGTGTGTGTGCGGGGGAGGTAATTGTGGGGAAGATTTGTTATTTGTAAACTTCTGAAGTTTTGATGTGGTAACCTAGAATGTTTTACAAAATGGACAAACTACTTGCATTGCTACAAGCTGTAAATAGCTCATAGATAGTAAACTGCACATTAAAGGTACATCGTTTTTCTCAGCTCCTGTCTGATTCCAGGCGAGTTCTGACTAGGCAGTCTTTTTTCACGCCTGTGCTGTTTTGGCTTGTCCAGAAGCAAACACTCATCTAAGAGGTCAGGACCTTTAGTTAGACTTGAGCATAAAACATCTAGATTGGAGCTGGCTTGTGTCCAGCTAGTTAGGAGATCATGTGAGTCTTTTGCACAGATTTCTTTTTGATGTTTAAGCCCAGAATTGGACTTTACTCAGATACTATTTTTTATCAAGTATTTTTGGGCTAAAATCAGGGTTGTATTCACAACTGAAGCTTAGCACTTACTCTACAAAGCTAGCATGTCCTGAAAGCTCCTAGGTCCTAGTGAATTCCTCTGCAATGCATAGGTCTCTGAGATTTCCACTCATCATAAGCTTTTCCTTCTCAATAATCCAACTTGGTTTTATTTCAGCTGTTACTGTGTTCATTTATAAAGGTAACATCTCTTGGATACAAGTATAAAAGTAAAACCTGAAACTTGCCCTTTCTTTCTTCTTTTTGGTTACTGCAGTATAGTTTTGTTAAACTAGTCAAAATGAGTGTGAGAACTGTTTCTGAATAGCTTGGTAGTAGTGATCTTCTCTGTGTGTCTACAGGCACAGATGTGAATGCTACAGTAATAGATGAAAATGACCCTATTGATGAAGTGCAAGGATTTCTATTTGGAAAACTAAGGTAAAACTCAGTTTTAAGTTGTTGGTCTTTGTCGTATCAAAAAACTTGATGGAGAGATGCTGATCTTTTGCTTTGTTATTGTTTTTTAAATGTCTGGGTTATCCATACGTGTCAGCAGCATACCTTTTCATGTTATGTTTCTTGGAATTAGCAGCAGACTGACTTATAGGAAACCACAGAAGTTTTACCCTCATACCCTTTTAGGCAGTTGTATCCTGACTTGACAGAAGAGCTGAAAGAGCTTAGAAGACACCTCGTGGAAAGTACCAATGAAATGGCACCACTGAAAGTATGGCAGTTACAAGGTAATCTGTATGAAGACTTTCAGTATTGTACTGCAAAAACGTAATGTAAACATATCTTCTTGTGTTCTAAGCAAATGAAGTTGCTAGTGGCTGCGTACAGTTGAGAGAGTTTGACTGTAAATTCCTGCATTGGAAAATGCTGGATTTTCTAAAGCGCCTTTGTAAGAGTCCTGTTGAAATAGCTTTTAGAAAGATTGTTTCACAGGACTTCTGAAATGAGGTTTGCTTTCTATATTGTGAAGTACAGTAAGCCACTTGCTCTTAAACTGACTACTTGTATGATCTGCTAAAAGCAGAAAAGCAAAGGAAATGTAAAGTTTCTTTCCGTGGTCACGTTCTTGGTGTGGAAAGCTGAGATTTCTCAAGACCAAAGAAAAACTGTGTTTCAAATGCATCTGCATGCAACTCTGACCTTTTCCCTGGAAATCTAGATGCCTGTGGAAAGGCTTTTCATCCTCTGAAAGAGTAATTCGAAATGCTGAACATATGTTGTAGCCACAGAGAATCTACCTATGTCCAACAGATGGCTGTTCATATTTCTAGCTTGTGAAACAAGTACCCAGATCCCTTCTGAAGGGCAGATCCTCCCACCTCAGCAAAAAAAAAAAAGGTGATGGTCTGGACTCATTGAAGCTACCTATAGATGGGATACATTGGTTCATTTTGAAAGGGTTACTTACTTGAAGGCAACCAATAGAAGTTGAATACAAGGGAGAAGATTTTTAAAAAAGTATCTAAAGGCACAGATAGAAAATGAATTTTCATAAGTAACAAATAAGCAAAAAAGATGAAAGCTAAAGTTAAGATGACTCTGCATTGGCTTGTTTTCAGTTTAGAGTTCTTGACCTCTATTTTTTCACTTCTAGATTTAAGTTTTCAAACTGCTGCTCGCATTTTGACTGCTCCCCCTGTGGATGGTTTGATGGTCATGAAAGATCTCAGTCAGAACTTTCCTACAAAGGCCAGGTGACTTATAATTATGAGTTCTAGGAAGTTTTCTTACTATCTTTTTTCTGAGCAGAACCTGACACAGGCAGCATTGGTTGGGTTAATGTCTGAGTTTCCATTTAGCTGGAAGCAAACACTGGGCAATGTTTATGCAGAGAAGTTCTTCAGCCTGTGGTTACAAAGAGGATCTTACAGTGTCTTTCTTGGATGGCAGTTGATGTAGACTGGTGGAAAATTTGACAGAATTACGCATGCTATCTTGTTGTGAAATGCTTCTGAACCTTTTGCATGAAATCCTCAAGAATTTATTGGATAGGTTTTCTGTTTGGTGGCTTTAAGGTTTATCTATTCACTGAATCCTACTCTTCTTCTGGGAGCCACTTTGCCAAACAGCCCAGTCAATCCCTTTTCAGAGACTGATATGCAATTCCACTGGTTTTTGCACTTGTGAATGACTGTTTTGAGCACATTTAAATGAATTTCAAGAAATTCAGTCAGAATCTGGCCTGCCCAACCAGTCTAGAAATACATTTCTTTTTTGACAAATTCCATGACCTGGGTTGTGAGGTCCTATTATAGGAGCTCCTTCTTTTTGAGTAGGTGGAGATATACCTGAGAGTAAAAAGAAACTGAATTCTGGTCTTATTTCCCACTAACTGATGTTAAGATTGTGCTGTTTACAGCTTCTTAAGGTAGGCATTGCACACACATTGCATTTTTAGTCTGAACTGTGAGCTGTACTCGCCCATTCTGTGATGATGCAATCACTGGATCCAATGTAAGGAAAGGAATGGGAACCCACAATGTGGAGTGAAATCCCCCTATTTTCTGCTGCCAGCCTCCACCTCTACCTTTCTGGCAGCTGCCCACTTCTATTATGGTTCATGTGAAATTAGACACTGAGAGTTGGCATGTGGTTAACATTTTTATGTTCTGCTGAATTATACAGTATAAGAAAAAACAGTGCATCCTACTGTTTAATGGTACCACAAAGTGCAAGTGCTTCTGATTGCAGCTCTTTATACCAGGAGACTAAATATATTTTTATATAAGGTACAAAAAGGAGGATAAGTAGATAAGTAATCTACCCATTAGATAAACAGAAAGATGATTCACCACATGATGTTTTTATTTTTGTAGAGCCATAACAAAAACAGTTGTTTCTTCGGAACTCAGAGCAGAAATTGAAGAGAACCAAAAGGTAATGCTTCTAGAAAGGAACATAGTGCTTTTGCACTTAGGTTTTAACATAAATTCAAGCTTTGAAAATAATGATTCTATTTAAAAATTTACATTTTGCTTAAAATAATGGCCCGGTATTTTCACACACAACTGTGTTGTAATATGCATCTGCGAAGTAAAGAAGTAGTGGATTTTCAAACATGGATTAGGAACATAATTTAGCTTGTTTGCTCAAATATGAAAATATTGGTCATAAATTCTTTGAGTGAAATCACTGTGTTGGGGAATGATGCTATGGGATTTTGCTCACAGAGCTACTCCTACAATGGTTGTTCACAGTAGTAAACTGTTCTGATAGTTATTTGGCAAGCACTTGTTAATGTATATGAAAGTGAGCTTCTGTTTGGTATCTGAACTCAGAATCTGGTAACTGTATTTATTTATCTTTATAAAATTACCTTTAAATACAATGAAAGTACTATGTTGTTAACCTGGGGGAAAAATGTTTATTTACAGAAAACATACAGCATAGGTGCTCTTAGGATTTCCATGCAGACTGTCTTAATCTGATCTACAGGACAGGACTATGTCAAAAATGAAGCAGTAGAAATTTTGATGTCTGTGTCACATCCATCTTTACTTAGTTTCTGAGTAACACATTTGTAGTGATGACTTGCCAGCTAAAGTTGTATAGAGATGGTTAGTATGTTTCTTGTAGGACTGTGACTGCCCAGTGGCCTTCTTTCAGTCTCTGACTTAGTTCTTATTTGAGTGGTATAGCTAATGTGTGAAGTCTGAATGTCATAGCACTACTCGTCCTGGGTAATAGTTGAAAAGAGGCTGACTTCAAGTTACTGATTTTAGGTTTTGATTGTATTCTGAACTTCTCAAAAGCAACTAGATATTAAAAGTGTGAGTGCTTTTTAATGGAAGTTATTAGAGTCAAAATGTAGTTACATTTTTAGATTATTTTAAAATGTCCAAGCTGGATGAACGTAGCTTGTAGAAAGCTATTGCTTGAAAAGCAAATACATTAAGTGTGTTCTTACAGTTTTAAGGATGCAGAAGAAATTTAGTTCTCATTACCCAATTTGAGGTAGTGTTTATATATCTGAATTCATTGGTGCTTACAAGTCACAGAACAAACTCGAAACCTTCTGCCATGGCTTAGAAATGTTTCATATTATGTGGAGAAAATAGTTCCAATGGTGGTGCTTTGAGAGTGAAACTAGTGAAGGAATAAAATTTAACAGCTATCCAAGTAAGTCTACGTAGGCTTTGAAACAGAATCATAAAACCCCCCAGGTTATGAGGTACCTCTGGATGTCACTGAGTAGGCTCTGGTGTTTGCAGAAAAATGTTTCAACAGCTCTGTTGTGTACATCACATTAGCAAAGCATTATAAAAAAAACCCCACCACTTGGGAATTTTGTACAGGCTTTTGTACAGAAATTTGTACAATTAAAATATACATGGTAGGGCAGTCTGGATAGAGTGCAAAATAAAAGTTTAAGATGGTAATGAAAACAAAGCCAAACAACAGCTTTTGCTGTATGATCTACTTCATACTTTTCAGTCTCACTTGGTATTAATAAGAAAAATACAAAGTATGTTAAGTACACACTTACGTCTTTGTTTAAAATATAATCAATGGTATTTGGCTAGTCTAATAGTAAATGCAAAGTTGCCTGACATCTACTTACAAGTCCCCTGAGATTCCTGTTCTGAAAGAGAAATCCCTTGTTGTTCAATAGCGATAAAATCAGGAAAGAAGGGATGCGGTTTGACACTGTCGTCTGGTGTGGTTCTGGAAGGGACAAAGTATAGAATGTAAGTGCAAGCTAAAACTACCTGGTGGCTTTTCTGTTACGTGTTAGATCAGACTGGTCCACAGGTAAACCCATGATTTTGTGGATTCATTTTTATTCAAAGTATGTCTAGGCTACTAGATCCAGATATGGCTAGATCTAACCCTGCCCTTTAAAGCTATTCTTTGCATGACTCGGTTTGTGTGGATATTATTTGACAGTGAAGTTCACTGCTATTAGTAAAGTTACAGTTTACTACATAATTATCTACAAAAAGATACAATTTAACACTGCATGTATTCAGCTCTTCTCTGGGAACTTTTTTTATTTAATAAAATGTATAAATTCTTCCTGATCAGATGCTGCTTTTCTGTTCTTGGTACTTCAGATGGTACTTTGCTATTCCTCTGTTTGCTTTGCTCACATTCTTCATGATATTAGTATTTTTAAATGTCCAAATACTATGTTTCTCCTTCAGTGTTCATCATGCCTCTTAGAATTTTGTAACTGGTACTGCAAAATGAGGTATCGGAAGAAAGCAATGTCATTTTTCATTTTTTCAACAGAATATTTCATGCTAGAGGTGGGAAATTTGCTTCAGGAGGACTGTGGTTTTTTCAGCTCTTGTGGTTCAAAATTGTTCTCTGTGATGGTACCTCAATTCAGGGGCAAGTATCCATTCAAATGGGGTACTGCTTAGAGGTACTTGGAAGAAATTCCAAAATATTGATAAGACTTTTTTCCATTTGTGTGCTGCCTGGTTTCAGGGAGATCAGACTACAATGGCAGCTCATCTACTTTTCAATGACATATCCACTAGGCCAGGACTTAATTGGTACCTTAAATACAGTAGTTAGTTCCACTAGTGAGTGCCACGCAATTTCCAGCATTTTAAGTCTGTTCTGCCCCAAACTGCCTGTTAAAGAGCTAAGACAAGTAACTGGATGCTATTTGTCCATCTACTTTGTGGGCTGTCAGCTAACAAAAAATGAAATTCCTTCTATCAAGCATTTTTAATCATTTAATCTGAGTATATTTTAAAAGTCCACTCAGGGACTTTCCAATGCACTACTGAATCATGTAAAAAGAAACAAATAGAAGTCCGATTTATGTATCTAAGAACTAAATAGCTTCAGTTGTTTTTTCCCCAGTATGGATGTGTGCACAAAGTCAGCAAGGACTGTAGTTGAGAAGTAATGTAATGCAATTAGGGAGATAAAGTCTACAATTTGACACATTAAACTCACCAGTAATTTTTTTTCTGTGCAGAGCGTTCTTCTAATGGCATTCTACTTTGTTTCAGTATTTCAAAGGAACACTAGGATTGCAACCGGGAGATTCTGCCCTGTTCATCAACGGACTACTTATTGATTTAGACACTCAGGACGTATTTAGGTAGGAATGTTTTGTTTTTCAGAATAATTGTATCCTGTTTAGGAGCTTGCATCCTGCTTGTGTGTGGATGATAAAGTCATTTAGACAGTTTTGAACCTTCTTCACAAAGTCTGTATCTAGACTAGGTTTAATTGTTAAGTACTGGAAAAAGCAAGTCATGGTTCCTTCTCTTATGCAAGTGCATTTCTAACAAAAAAACTGATGTGAAGACTGGAATACCCTTGAAGATTGGAATGGGAAGTCACCTTTGTACTGTTCTTTTGACCTGTGCTGTGACTAGCAAGATTTTGGTCTCCAAGACTGTCAACATACAGGTTTTATTCTGAAGGTAGTAGACTGATTCTCAAAGGATAAACCACTGTAGATTTTTCATCTGAAAATGACCTTATATCTTTGTCAAGATTTGTTTCAGTAACACAGAATTGAAATTACATCTGTATATCATGCTTTAGTTATCTTGATTTAATGTAGTTTTTCCTAGAAATACACTATAATTGAATAGGTTTAAGTTATCTCAAGTTTCTTAGGACAGTTAGAAATAGGTGATAAATAAGAAGTAACGCACAGACACGACAGACTTGTTTATACAAATTCAACATTTTTTCTTTTCTTTCCAGCTTGATTGATGTGCTACGCAATGAAGCCCGTGTTATGGAAGGCCTGCACAGCTTAGGAATTGAGGGTCTTTCCTTGCACAATGTTCTGAAGTTGAACATTCAGCCATCAGATTCTGACTATGCTGTGGACATCAGAAGCCCTGCTATTTCAGTGCGTATGAATTTTATACAAAGAAGTATCTTACTTGCTGTTGGGCTGTGCATTCTCAAGCTGTCACGGGTGCTTTTGTTCTTATCTCACAATCAGCTCTGAAACTGCAGTGAAGAAAAAAAGGAAAGTAAGGTTATAAACATAATTAGCTCTTTTAAAAAAGCTTAAATTTTTATTCATACAGTTTTCAATATAGCGTCTGATTTTAGAATATTTTACAGTCAGACTCAAACAGGAGGACTGTCAGTCATTTAAATGCGTTTGTTTTTTCTTAGTGGATCAACAATCTTGAAGTTGACAGTCGGTATAATTCCTGGCCTTCCAATGTGCAAGAACTGCTGCGTCCCACATTTCCAGGCGTGATCAGACAAATTAGAAAAAACTTCCATAATTTTGTAAGTAGTAATCTGACTAGAAATGAAATGTGCATTTTGTTTTTTCAACAGCAGGGACATTAGCTTTTGCAACTTTCCTGCATATATACTGGATTCCCTGTCACTGAAATATCTGGAGATAGGATGTTTTTCTAAAAGAAACCATTTTGTTCTACTTGTACTAGTAAGTTATGGCTGAGATTCAGAGATTGCTGAGCATGATTCTCTGGCATCCATTAGATGCCAAAAAATGCTTCATCAATGGAAAAATCTATCATCTGATGGGTGAGGATTTGGTGCATTTCAACTTTGTGGTAATACCTGAAGTTGGTTAATGAAATCCCTCAAATTTGTTAATTAGTACGTTCTTAACAGGGTTTAGGCCAGCTTCAGTTGTTTCAGTTAGAAAGCGTTCTTACACTAAGGCTTCAAAAGGTGATCAACAGCCCTCAGCTTAATCCTGGGTGTGCTTCTAGTATCTACTTAAAGTTAGATCTAAAGGAGTTTGTAAATTCTGTACTGTAACTCTTGTCATGTGGCAGAGTGGCCCTATAGAGAAAAGGACTTCTCTGATTAGTGGCAAATAGGGACTTGAACCACCTGAAGCTGTGGGAGCATTAATGTGTTCTCTTTTTCTCTGGAGTTCAGTACTTTTAGCATTGAAATTATTAAATGAAAAAACAACACTTGGCACGAATAAAGGGCCCTAAATTCATTCTGAATGGCCTGGTTCTGCCTGTGTTGGGCTTGTGAGAATGTTTTAGCAGCATTGGCTCTCCAGGGGGTTGAGCAGAGCAATGCTGTGTTCCTCAGTTCTGACAAATGCCTATCTCCCATGCACATCTTCATGGGTGGATTTGTGCACATGCAGAGGCAGAAGCCTAGATGCTAGGGTATACTGAGGTAAAGATATAAAGTACGTGAGGAGTCTGATCTCTTCTGGTTAAAGGAGTGTTTTAGACTGGATATTTTAGATAATGGACTTAAAGACTTTAGAAGAAACTGTTATTTAGTGGGCCTCATCTCCGTGACAGCATATAAAATAGGACTGATAATTCTGCACTGAGATGTGAATGAAGCTATTTCTAATAAAAAACCTGTATCTTGACTTCTTAAGGAAATAGAAACTTTTCACTTGCAATTTGTATGCAGGTGCTGATAGTAGATCCTACTCATGAGACCACAGGAGAATTACTGAACGTGGCAGAGATGTTCTTCAGTAACCACATCCCACTGAGGTAATTGCTATATTTTAACAGGAATTTTTTTACATCAGTTTTATTTTTGTGACTTCTGCAATTTTGAAATTCTCATTGCTAGGACACTGTAGAAATCTTACATATCTTCTATTGGTGGTTGGGAAGGGCATTTACTAAATACTGTTTCTTATTTAAATTTTTTTAAAAATAATTTTTGCTACTAGCAAAACAGAGTTCAGTTTCTTTAATGGTCCAAAATAAACTTAAAAGTGCTTTTCATCTCTTTCATCTAAAATGAGATTCTGATGGACTCACCGTTAGAGATTATATGTCCTAAGTCTGATTCCTGGCTGCTCTGTTCAAAATCTTACCAGTCTATTCCAGAAGAAGCCTTCGTCTAAGCTGATGATCATAGCTGACAGTTGTATGAAGAGTTGATTATTTATTAGTATAATAGAGTCATGATGTGGGGATTTGTTTCATTGCAGGATAGGACTAGTCTTTGTGGTTAATGACTTGGAGAATGTTGATGGACTTCAGGATCCTGGTGTTGCCCTCCTTAGGGCATACAATTATGTGGCACAAGAAATGGACAATAATCATGCTTTCCAGACTGTCATGTCTGTAAGTATTCATTTAAAAGGGAAATTAATGTTTTAATATTTTCCATGTATGTAAGATTACGTTAATGTGCTAATTTGTAAATAATGGAAGAAATCTTTCTTTGACTTGGTTAGTATTCAGAGTATCTCTGAATACTACTACCACACAATACGTGTTTCTTTGTAAAGTGCTTCTGACCTAACTTTAACAAGTGAGACTAGATTTAAATGTGACACTTAACACTTTTGCATGTTTTTCTGATCCTGCCTCTTTGCTCATTCTGCCAGTGAGTTCTAAACTGCTATATCCCTCCAATACTATAATTTGTTTTGAAGAGTTCCTGCTGCATACTTTTGCCACATCAAAGGGTAACAGAGGTGCTAGTAAATGCATTTTCACTTGTGGTTTGACATTGTTGCACAAATCGACAAGCTGGGGCATACAGTAACATTAAACTGCTGGTGACTTGAAGACAATGACTTTTATTCTTACCTTTTGTGATATGTCTTTGTAAGGCAAAGTAAAATCTTGTGCCTTCAAGAGGGAAACCATTACCTACTTTACATGTGAGATCTGTTGTATTGTTTGTAACCATGTCTTAGTCCTGAAGGGATGGGTAGCTCTTTGGATATGCTTTACTTGAGCCTTTTTTCCCCTAAGTGCTACTTTTCCCCCTCAAATACCTTTTCTAATTAAAGATGCAAGTTATTATTTAAAGAAATAGATAGTATTTACCTCCTTCCAATCTCACTGGAATGACTACGAGGTAAAGCAACATAACTATAAGATCTGCAAGTGCTTAGGAGCTGTTATTGCAGCTAATAAATATGAATTTATGTTTTGCAGTCTGGCTGTTAATGCCTTACTGTAATTACTGGAATGCAGGTGATAGGACAACTTAGCTTTGATAAGGACAGAAGCTTTACAGTTGCAGCTGTAAACTTGTATTTGTATCTGCCTTTCAGATATATAACAAAGTAAAAACAGGAGATCAGCTGAAAGTGGAGCATGTGGTTAGTGTTCTTGAGAAACAGTATCCTTATGTGGAAGTCAACAGCATTCTGGGAATTGATTCTGCCTATGATCAAAACAGAAAGGTAAGAATTCATGAAATAAAGCTTTTTTTACTTTTTTTTGCTTCAACACTGTTTTGAAAATATAGCTACGTACAATTTCGTGATCCAATTCTTTTACTAACCAGGTAGCTATTTTGTTATCACACTGGGTGACTTTTAGTAAT
The DNA here is from genome assembly GCF_000737465.1 of Haliaeetus leucocephalus. Classification (NCBI taxonomy): domain Eukaryota; kingdom Metazoa; phylum Chordata; class Aves; order Accipitriformes; family Accipitridae; genus Haliaeetus; species Haliaeetus leucocephalus. Next base: position 655,356 of record NW_010972676.1, read on the forward strand.
GCTTCAATAAGTATTTTGTTCAGCACAAAGCTTTATATAATATACATAATATATATAGTGTATTCTAATATATATTTTTAAAAAATCTGTATGTATAGTACCAGAACCAAGATAACTTTGTGACTCGTAAGTCGTGCTTTCATTCTGGTATGCAGACTTTACTAATTACTTGAAAAAAATTAATGTGATGGTGATGATTCATAAGAAAACCAGGGTCTTAATATCTGGGAAGGATTGGTGTGGGTTTTCTTTCTCGGTATTTGAATATTGTGTGAGATAAAGTAATGATGATGAATTCAAAATGCCTTTCCTATAGCAAGGCATTCAACAATCTTCCTCAAATAATTTCTTAAAAGTTATTTTTAGGGTTGATACTTTTCTGTATGGAGAAAACTGGGAGAGCAAATCACTATTGGATGACTTATATGTGAGATGAAGCAGATTTTATTTGAGGTTCTGTAGGGGGATGTTTATATTTTTGTTGGATATTCCAAAAGAAAGAATGGAAACACTGTCTACAATAGCTCTGTAACACAGATAATACTGCCTACATCTGTAAATCTAAGGAATGCAGTCAGGGTTACATAAATAGGCTTGTATGCACACATGCTTTCCATCTTCTTATGTAGGGAAGTGAAGGGAAAAGCATTTTGAGGAAATCAAAACCCATAAAAGACAGACAGACAGACATGTCGAGATAAGGACAGGGAGAGATCACTCAACCAGTTACCGTCACGGGCAAAACAGACTCGACTTAGGGAAAATTAACTTAATTTATTGCCAGTCAACCAGAGTAGAGTAATGAGAAATAAAACCAAATCTCAAAAGATTTTCCCCCAACTCCTCCCTTCTTCCTGGGCACAGCTTCACTCCCAGATTCTCTACCTAGCCCTGCCAGCAGCGCAGGGGGACGGGGTCAGTTCATCACATGTTGTCTCTGCCGCTTCATCCTCTTCAGGGGCAGGACTCATCACTCTTCCCCTGTTCCAGTGTGGGGTCCCTCCCATAGGAGACAGTCCTCCATGAACTTCTCCAGCATGGGTCCCTTCCATGGGGTGCAGTCCTTCAGGAGCACACTGCTCCAGCGTGGGTCCCCTGCGGGGTCACAAGTCCTGCCAGAAAACCTGCTCCAGCGTGGGCTCCTCTCTCCACAGGGCCACGGGTTCTGCCAGGAGCCTGCTCTAGCGTGGGCTTCCCACAGGGTCACAGCCTCCTTCGGGCATCCACCTGCTCCAGCGTGGGGTCCTCCCCCAGCTGCGGGTGGATATCTGCTCCACCATGGACCTCCATGGGCTGCAGGGGGACAGCTTGCCTCACCATGGTCTTCCCTGTGGGCTGCAGGGGAATCTCTGCTCCGGCACCTGGAGCATCTCCTCCCTCTCCTTCTTTACTGACCTGGGGGTCTGAAAGGTTGTTCTTCTTAAGTATTCTCAGTCCTCTCTCTGGCTGCAGTTTCTGTGCTTGCCGCAACTTTTTTCCCCTCTTAAATCTGTTATCCCAGAGGTGCTACCACTATTGCTGATGGGTTTGGGCTTGGCCTTGGCTGGTGGCAGGTCTGTCTTGGAGCCAGCTGGCATTGGCTTTGTTGGACACAGGGGAAGCTTCTAGCAGCTTCTCACAGAAACCACCCCTGTAACCTGCGGCTACCAAAACCTTGCCACACAAACCCAATACATTGTGACAGGAGAGACCTTTTCATTTCACGTACTAGACACCAAATCAAATCCAAACAAAGCAAAAGCAACCACCCCCCACCCCCCCAGAAACGCCTAACCCATGCAAAGTGGTCTCCTCCAGAAGACTTGAGAGGCCATTCTGGTGGCTTTGCTGCAACAGAAGTTAAAGCAACACTGAGCGCTTTTTCATGTGATCTGAGCTTATTGATAATTGTGTCCTTAAAAGGTCTTGAAAGCCCTCAACAAGAACCTCTAAACAGTAGAACCTGATTAACTTCTGTCTGTAACAGAGTATCAATAATGACAGTGCATTTTGCAGTGGTTACATGAAATGGGGAAATTTGTCTTGACATAATAACGCCCTCCCCACAAGTAAAGGTGTTTTCACAAGTTTAAGAACCATGTTAAAAAGAAAAAACCTCTACCCTGTCTTACATTACAGCTGCCACTGCTTGCACTGCATTTGCTTCCATATGCAAAGTCAGACTTCCTGTTGTGCATTTTTTGCTATTACCAGAAAGTGCTCATTGGAATTAATTTATTTACAATATGAACTTAATGGAATATTTTGCACTTCTGTATTATGAAGTAACTTTTTTTGCTTTGAAACTCTGAAAGACAAGATGTCTTGTGCATGTAAGATACAGAAAGTGTCTTGTGCACTGCATAAAATTAACATTGTATCATGTAAAAGCTGGAAGGACAGCTTAGTGTGTTTAGAATAGACTTGTGTGGATATTGCATGGAAACATTATGAACCCTTGTGGTAATGGGCTGACATGGTAAAGCTACTTCTTTCCCTGTATTTAGGCAGCAAGAGGTTACTATGAGCAAACGGGTGTAGGTCCTCTCCCTATTGTGCTGTTCAATGGAATGCCTTTTCAAAAAGATCAGCTGGATCCTGATGACCTAGAAACCGTGACAATGCACAAAATCCTGGAAACCACAAGCATCTTCCAGCGAGCTGTGTACCTGGTACGTGCTGAGTTCAGCTGTGACTTTAGAGAGAAATAAGATTTGGAAAAACTGACTCAAAGGTCCCTGAATATGTAATACACAAGACAATTTAACTTGCATCATTTCTTGGGTTGTTTTTTTTTTGTCATTGGTTTTTTTTTGTTTGTTGTTTTTGTTTGTTTTTTTTTTTTTAAATTATCTAAGGCAAATCTACATGTGAAGTAACAAATATTGCTTCTTTCTTCTTTCCTTCAGGGTGAATTATCTAATGACCAGGATGTGGTTGAGTATATAATGAACCAGCCTAATGTTGTTCCAAGAATTAACTCAAGAATCTTAATGTCTGAGAGAGAGTACCTAGATCTGACAGGAACGAGTAAGGAATGCTTTTAATTGCATGAAGCCTGAAGTATCTGAGTAAAAGACTTTTGCTGTTCCAACAGAAAGCTCTAGTGGCAAAGTATTAACAGTACCCCAAGTGACGTTCTAGCCCTGGTGCTGCGGGAGATGCTATGTGCAATAGCAACACTAATGCATATGGATTTTTCAAAACAGGAATTTGTTTTGATTTTATACAAACCTTTAGGGGAATATGACTCATGAAGTTGAGAAATTAGCAATGTTAGCAAAAGCCAAGAACAGTCATATCGTGTATAAAGTAACAGCTTGTTTCTTATTTCTAACCTCCTCTGGAGCACAGATTGACAGTCATCTCTGGAATTACTTAAGATTTAGCAGAGCTTTTCATGGCTAAATGTATTAACACCCAGTGCAGTGACTCTGCAGTAGGACAGTATTGCAAAAACACTTGTACAACTAGGTTTTTTGAGTTGCTTGAAAAATAGTAACACAATGGATTTTTAAATGTATACTATTTACATAAATTAACTTCAACTAAGTGAGACTTGAACAATTCTTTCAACTGACTTCTGCACATCAAATATGCAGTGTAGTCTTTAATGTAATTTATGAGACAACAAAAATATATTCCTCAGCTTATATGTTAACAGTGGAAATGAGACATAAAAAGCAGTATCACAAGGAACAAAATGGGATGTGTGCTTAATGTTCTGGTAATAGTAGTGATTTTTTTCATTTTACATGGAATAGTTGCTTTGGCACCTAATACTTTTTCTCTTTCTCAGATAACTTTTATGTGGATGACTTTGCTCGATTTACCACATTGGATTCTAAAGACAAGACAGCTGCTGTCGCAAACAGCATGACCTACTTAACAAAGAAAGGTAACATCTGCAGTGGATTATGAACCCTAATCTAATCTTATGTGTGTTTCCAAGCATACAGTACTTAACACATGCATTGAGCCTTGTTCTGGCCTGTGGGTAATGGTGCAATCTAAGTGTTAAAAGGAAAGATTTTTTTTTTTTTTTTTCATAAGGCATGACATCTACATGGAACAAGAATGTTCCCCTCTTTAAACCCAGCCCAGCCTTCAATGAATAATGAAGTCCCACCCAACCTGCTCTTGCTGTATTGCAAATGACCACCAGAAATGCAGCAGTGTAAGCTCTGATCCTGCAGCGACACTGACTAGAAAAATACAAAAGGGGTTCTAACTCTCTGTCTCATAATTCAAAATTACTAAAAGTTACATGGATTCAGGAGAAAATTGTTATTGCCTATTATATAACACAACACCTAGCGTGGTCCGTGCTCTTTTTATTGCTCCAGTGCATGTACTGCTTTTTCATTGATAGTATTGTTTTATTACAGTTATAAAGTCTCCTGTTAGTGTTAGAACTTAGCTGTACTTCTCAATGTAAGAAATGCATGCACAGACATAATACAGAGCTTAATCAGGCCTTTGTATATCTGTTTCAGGTAGGTATCATAAATAAGCTGCTGTCATTTGAACCAATTCCTCTTGTTCCTGTCTGTCATCTTTACTAGGCTCTCACAAGTGTCCCCAGTACTATCTCCAGCCACTGCCACCTGCATGCATTGCCTTAAATGTTCCCATTGCTCCTTCTGTCTCGTATTTGCCCTTGGTTCATGCTCAGTCACTTAGATCTGAACAAGTTTCTTGTTTTCACTTTGTAAAGTATTAATTAAACCTACACCTCCGCAGGCTCATTTGAAAGTGTGCATTAATTTGCAGTCCCATGGCTTGACAGTTTTGGCTCACTGCCTCTTCTATCACTTAATATATTTAATAACTGATATCTGGTGACAGTAATGCTGTAGCACATTTATTTTCTAAAATAATAGGAAAGTTATATGTATTGCTGGCTCAGCCACAGTACTGAAATAGCACTGTCATGCTAGTTTTTAAAGAGGGAAGATAACAGAAATGGTTAACATCCAAGCCAATGGCATGGCAGTTTTTGCAAACGGTCTTCAGAATGATGCCTTCATGGTATGGTATGGAACTGGTAATATGTAGTATAATTAGTGCTGTAGCATGAAAATAAAGCATCAGTCTATTTGAGGGGAAGAAAAAGTCAAAGCTTATTCTAATAAAATTAGCACAAACTTGTTGCTTGTTGGACTTGAACTTCAGTGATTCAATTATGCCCAGTACAGTGCTGCAGCTTCTTGATACACATTGGGATTGCTATCAAATTATTAATCTCTCTCTCCTTTCCCCCTTTCCTTTCTGCTTTTTGACCAGGAATGTCTTCCAAGGAGATCTATGGTAACTTATACTTTAGCATTTCATATGTTGTTGTTCTGGGAATTTTCTGGTTCCTTTATAACATTGGTTTTAGAACCTACAGCAGGAAATTAATAAAGGTGTTTAAATGCATGTTTGCTTCAGCACTTTTTTCTCTATACAAAACTGATTTTGTGAACTAACAGCTTCCGTATGAAGAAGCGGTATGTCTGTACCCTAGTTGGAAACCGTAAGTTATATATAGGTTCCTTTATAATTTCTAAATTTAAAAGGTAGCAAACAAAACAAATGAAAAAAAAATCCAGCTTAGAAACAATGATGCATGCTGTCCCACATGGGTTTTCTGAATGAGGTAAATGAAACCTAATATAATACCAATACTATTATTGTTGTCTTGCCAGACTTCACAGCTTAGCCTCATCCATAGCTTTCCTGTGTAATTTTACTACTTTGGAAATCTTTGCATGTGCATATTTTTCTTCCAAATGAGGAAAAACTCAAAGCTTTCCTTCCCTTCTCCCTCAAATTTCTCCCACCCTTTTTTTAATTGCAGATGATTCCTTTGTTAGACCAGTTACATTTTGGATTGTTGGTGATTTTGATAAACCTTCAGGGAGGCAATTGTTGTACGATGCAATTAAACATCAGGTAGGTAGTGTTTTCATTTGAGTGGGTTCACAGTGCTAATAAAGCAGTAGGTAGAGGTTTGAAAAACACAGGTTGTGTTTCTTCCTGTTGTATGATCTGGGGAGACTGGTTCTCTCTGCAGGGTCTCTAATTTCCAGCTTCACTCTTATCTGTAAGGGCTGGAACATCACTTACCTTGTACTAGGACAGAATCCCCTCTTGGCACTATCTGATACAATAAAGAAAAGATGTTCTTTTAAGCCCAGGGGTCTAAATTGAAGATGTCTGTGTTTTGATTTGGAAATGAACATGAGCATTGCTCTCTGCTCAGTCTCATTTGTTCTGGGAAGATAACTGAATCATAAAAATGGATAGCTTACTCCTAAATTACTGTTTTGCCAGACCTCTGAGTGATGGCTGTGGTCCTCTATCCTTATATAGGACAGCATTATTTAGAAGATTCCTGTCACAGTGGTGCCTATATGTAAACGAAATACTGGATGTTAAATTAGTTCATTCATCCTTTTAACCTTGTGCTGTTATTTACCTAATTTGGAATCTGGTTTTCTGGTTAAGAAATACAAAGCTTTTGCTATATTGTTTATTACAATAGACTTACTCTTCTCATTTAACACACATTGTGAAATGTAGAACTTTGCTAATTCATGTTTTGTTAAACACAGAAATCCAGCAATAATGTTCGAATTAGCATGATTAATAATCCTGGTGAAGATCCAAATAGCCAGAATACACTTGTCGCTAAAGCCATATGGGCAGCTCTACAGACACAAACATCAAATAATGCCAAGAACTTCATCACCAAAATGGCAAAAGAAGAAATAGCAAAGGCACTAGAGGCAGGAGCCAACATCTTAGAATTTGCTGTTGGGGTAAGTGTGTTTGTTGGCATTTACAAAGGTAGGGTACTTCGCTTTTCTTCTAATGAATTTTTTAGTGTAGTATGTTCATATGCAAAAGAGGCAGTAACAGTGGAGAGTAACACTGTTGCTTTTGCTGTTGGTTCTTTTTTTTTCTCTGAAAGGTAAACTTACCTAAATATAACAGTCCATCTGAAAACAAAGTAAATCCTCATACACATCAAAGCTACATAACTTTGAAAGGTCAAAAGGAATGCAGATTCAGGGATCTATTTGAGTGAGTCAGTTGTTTCTTGGGGGGGTAAGAAAGAACTACAATCTTTTTAAAAAGCTGAGAAAAAAAATTACATTTCTCAAAGTAGGCTTAAAAAAAGGCAAGAATCACTTAAGAACAGAAGAATGGAACAACTGGTCTAAGCAGCAACAATTACTAGGGCTGTGGCCCTTCACATCAGAAGTTGGGATAATGTTTGAAGGTGACAGGCAAGAACTAGGTTTAAGACCACACAAAGAGAAGGGGCCTGGGGATAAATTCTGGCAAGATATAAAGATGTTCTTGAATGGAAACAAAAAAGGTGCATTTAAAAAAGGTGTGCAGGCACATACTTTTCTTCCCATTTCAATGTCAAGTATTCTTTTCTTTCAGGGTATGGATATCAATATTTTCAAGGAAGCCTTTGAATCTCCCAAGGTGGATTTTATTCTGTCCCATGCTATATATTGCAGAGACGTTCTAAAGCTGAAGAAGGGGCAGAGGGCTGTGATCAGCAATGGAAGGGTGAGATCAATCAGCAGACAGTAAAAGAGATACTCCACATGTAGGAAAGCAGCAGACCTTGAGCAGTAGAGTCTAGGGATCATACACAAGAGTCTCAGCCTTCTTTTAGGACCGCTTCCAGTTTGATTTATTCAGACCTGTATGACCTTTCTTTGTACTGTGTGCAGTTAGTTGTTGATGTTTTGTACGAATTCAGATCTCTCAATAACAGAGTTGCTTTCATGTTGGCAGTGAATTAGTCCAGGGGTGGAAAGGGGTGATAAATTTGAAAGACCGTGCTGCTTCAGTTCACTGGGCAAAATGCTGCTGTATCTGGCCCTGACCAAGGTGCCTTGGCCTCCTCCACCAGCTCTTTTCACGATAGCCACTTAAATTAGGCAAATGATGTTACAATAGTATTTCGCTGCAAATAATGAAGCCAGCTGTGTACAGCATTAAGTTTTCTTTTGTCATCTGCTTCCTAGTTAGGGAAAAAACCCACAAGTTCCAGTGGTTACTGTATACTTTAATGGGTTAAAAATTTGAAGTGATGAGTTGTGATATTTTATTTTTCTCATTAGCAAAAATAGCAAGAATTGTCTAGGTAGCTTTTAGGCTTCTGAAGGCTAGAGGAGTGAGATTTGCTGGAGTCTTCCTGGACTACTGGAATTGGTCTGGTATTCTGCTGCCCCTTCAAGATGTAATATTGCATGTATATGCCTGACTTTTGCAAACCAAGCACTCAGTGAAAATTGTAAGCATGCATTTTATGCCTTAGTCTGAGAGTCTTGGCTCTAAATAGCTAGATTTATCTGTTAAACTCTGCTGCCATTGACATTAATAACAGCCTGAACAGTTGACACCCACCAAGACTGGGCTGGAGTATTTATTTAATACATCTTTGAATTTTATTTCAGCGTAGCCTTTACCTAATAATGTTGATCCTGGTTTTTTTGTAGATTATTGGCCCATTAGAGGACAGTGAGATGTTCAATCAGGATGATTTTCATCTCCTTGAGAATATCATACTAAAGACATCAGGACAGAAAATCAAATCTCAGATTCAGCAGCTGGGATTCGAAGAAGATCTGTAAGTAAATGTGAAGAGGTTTAAAAAAAAGCAGTGGTACTCTGATAATGTGACTTTCTGCAACCTGGAGAAAGCTTTATCAAGTACACTCTGGGTAGGTGCTATAAACAAACATGCATGTGTTCGTATGGTCAAGGCTCAGCTGTTTAGAGGGGCAAGCGAGAAAGGAAAAAGCTGTAAATTATCTTTATTGGGTTTTAAGTGCTTTAGTGGCTTTTTAGTAGTTCACAATCTCCTGGAGGCATAGAGCTATAACTGTATCCCTCAGGAGGCAGTTCTGAGAGTACTGGCAACCCCTTCTATGGTACTATGCTCAGAGTTCATCGTTCTTGATTTGTTATCTATACCTACTAGCAGCCTGCCATGGCTGGTCTGTTACCTTGTAACGCAAGTTGGAGGAGTTGTGTTGGCTGGAGCCTCACTGACAAGCAGCAAGAAACTGGGCAAGTGCTCAAGTCTGTAAGAATTTACTGTAGAACCGTTCAAGTGAACATGAAGCAGTAAATGTATAGGTACTCACTGAGATAGTCCCTGGATCACAGCAGCATGGGCAGCAACAGCCTGCTGTGTTATCTGAGGAGTTCAGGAAGTGGTTTCTTGGATTGGGGGCAGGGAGGGATATACAGGTGGACTGAAAAAATAAAGAAAGAGGGCTGGCTAAATTTATTGCTGTGTTCAGCTAGATGATGTTTCATTCAAGGCGTAGTTAACTGTGGTTGGTGACAGCTTTTTACTAACAGAGATGTCTGTATGCAGAGAAGAGTTGTTTGCTGCTGTGGGATGTGTTACAAAGTGGTATAAATTGCTGCACATTATTACATTTGTTCTTGAAAATGCTTTCTGCACCTTTCTGCTCCTCTAAATGGAAGAGAAGCCTAACTTTTCATTAATACTGAGGCCTTCAGACTTGGTGTGGGTTTTCCCCCAGCGAAATCTTACCTGACATGCTGTTTTAAACCATTTACCTCCAATATGTCAGGGTTTCATAACTGATATGTACGATTACTGCAGTATTGATTTAAAAGCAGAAAGAAGGGAAGAAAATGAGACACTGGAGTATGCTTTCTGTTTGCAGTTCAGTTAAGTGCTGCTCAGCCTATCAATATAAAAATTATTCTAGTAATATATTTCATTGTCAGTGCTATGGAATCATGTAAACTGCTTTTAACTTTTTAAAGAGAATCAATAGGAAAAGATGTAGAGATAAGAAAGTGAAAATCATAGTTCTAGATAATTATTGCAAAAAGCATAGAAGTGAGCTAATCAACAGAAAGTCATATTCAGGTTCAAAAGAACTGAAGTCCATAGGCATGTGTTTGTGTGTTGGAGCTCATAGCTAAGAAGATATTTTCTCCCATATTTAGCATTACATTTTTCTGTGTGAGGTCTTTTGTGCAGAAATCTTGTGTGATTCTGAATCGCAGGAGGACAGGTTTTAACAGCATTCCAAACACTTTTGCATCCATTGCTGTGTTGGGAATTAAAAGAGAAATAAGGGTGATAGGGTGGAGGAAGAGGGCATAGTTTGAACATATGCTAGTTTTGGACAGAGCCGTCATTTTTTGGTTTGAATGCTGCCAGTTTTTCGAAAGCTTTTGAAATTATCTGCTGCATTGGAAAACGCTGTAGAACTTGGCAGACTTCACCAGGCTTGTGGGTTTGGTATGAACAATTTAAACAGCTGTCACTATAAATCTATGAGACTTACTTAATTCAGGAAAAGCTGACAGACCTTTAAGTTACAATATTGCTTCTTGGCAAAGCTATGATGTACAAATCAATTTTCACTGAACTTTCAAGAGGTTTTACATTTTCAAGATTAAATATATCCTTAAAATAATAGACTGAAAGTTTATGGGAATAATAAAAAGGAAGAATTTGTCAGAGGTAATTTTCTTTTAATGATAGGAGCCCTCTCTCTCAAAAGTTTCTCCATATACGGGGTTGCTTCCTAGTTCTTAGAGTTGCAGTGTAAAATGGGAAGACTGCTGTGAAACAAGGGTTTGATCTGAATGGCTTACAGGTCTAAGAGAGGTTGGTGAAGTTCAGGAATGCAGTGCCTGTAGCATGGTTAACCCCTAAATACCAGCTGTTGTGTATTTGTTACAGAGTTAAACCCTTTGGTACTCTCAGTAATAAGACTGCAACCTGATTAAATTAATGGCAGATAAACCCTTAAATATGTTTAATTCTTCAGAGCTTGTGTAGAGAGGTAGGAGTGTTAAGTTTGTGTATGTGAATTCAGTTTGTCTTCTCTTTTGTTGCTAACTGGCAGAAATGTGGTAAGTACATGCATTTTCTAAGTATCTGTAAACTTTTTTTTTTCCTTTTCAGTGCAAGTGACTTGGTAATGAAAGTGGATGCTCTTCTTTCTGCTCAACCAAAAGGAGAGGCAAGGATTGAGTATCATTTTTTTGAAGAACGATACAGGTACATGATTGCTGGCATTTGCTGAGCAATAAGCTTTTCCTTGTCTTTTAATGTTTCCATTGTTTTACGTTGCATTTAATGTGAAGTAAAAAAATAAATAATCCAAGTAGCAATAGGAAAGTCCCCAACAATTTTCAGGGCACAGTGAGAGTCCAGCAATTACTTTTATCTACCTATCTCTATACACATATATGTATGTATGTATTTTTTTCCCTATCTAGTTTCAGAAGGCATAGCATTTAGGAATTAATTAGGAAGAATGAGATGGATAGTGTTCTTCCTATGTTTCTCCACATTTGATACTTTAAAATTGTTTTTTCTTCTGTTTAGTGCAGTTAAACTGAGACCAAAAGAGGGGGAGACATACTTTGATGTTGTGGCTATTGTTGATCCTGTCACCAGAGATGCTCAAAGACTTGCTCCGCTACTTTTGGTACGTATGCAATGTTGTAATGCATTTTATGGCAGTTTCAAAAAGTTGTCTCAGTTCTGTAATTTTGGAGTGTTTGTTTTCCTCCTTGACTGGGTGGTGACCAATGGCCTTCTACTAGTGTGTCTGAGTTGCACAATATACTTACTGGGGGAAAACCTAATTACGCTATACTACATACTAACAAGATCATGCTTAGATATTGTCTAGATAGCTTTTAGTTTCACCATTCTAACAGTTTAGTTTCCAATGACTGTTCTTGAGGAAGAAAGTCTCTGCATCCCAAAAAGAATGCCTGCAATGTGAGGGAGCAGGTAACTGTTCTTCTTAAAACCACCAATTAAAAGGTGCGTTGTGGTAAAGCAAATGAGAAGGGAGGATTTGAGAATGAGCAGGTAACATGCCTCCTTGAGGTCCTGTCTATAAAAACAGTGGTCAGCTTTCCTAGTTAGCATTTTAAGGGATGTCTTTTTCTCATTACTTTAGGTTTTGAACCAATTGATAAATATGAACCTAAAAGTGTTTATGAACTGCCAGTCCAAACTTTCTGACATGCCACTGAAAAGGTAAGCAATACCATGCCAGGGTTAAAAAAGAGAGAGAGAGAAGAAAACCTGTTGGAATGTGCAAGCACAGAAACATGGTCAAATGTCCTACAGGAAGTCTCAGTAACTGCTTTGAGCTTGTGTATATAATAGCATGATTTCCCACAGATAATCTAGGAATTTGTGGATAGCATCAGGTAATTGTGCTGGTTTACAAGTTGGGTGGTTTTTATTCACTCACTCTCTCAGACACAGACAGACAGACACAGACTCTCTTAACTAACTTACTAACCTTAATGGTTGAGTCTCACACATTCTGTTTGGTCCTTCAGGATGAGAATTCTGACCTGTTCTAAGGTCAACACAACCTGGGTTGCTTTGGGAAAGCCTTGGAGACATTGGAGGTCTGGGAAAGCCAATGCTGTCAGCAAGTTCAATGAGAGTGAAATATTTGCAAAGTTTGGCAGAAGTATGTTCTAACATTTTCTTTCTGAAATTTCAGCTTTTATCGCTATGTTTTGGAGCCGGAGATTTCTTTCACAGCAGACAATAACTTTGCTCCAGGACCAATTGCTAAGTTTTTGGATATGCCCCAGTCTCCACTGTTTACTTTGAACCTAAATACTCCTGAGAGCTGGATGGTGGAATCTGTCAGAACCCCATATGATCTGGATAATATTTACTTAGAGGAGGTAAGAGAAATCAACGTGTTTCTATTACTACATTTAAATAGTGTTGTTTTTCCAGGTCTTATTTTTGTAATGGGAAAGAAATGTAGAATTTTAAAATGCTAATAAACATAAAACTGTGGATATTAACACCTTTTACATTTGCAGACCCCTAAACATTTTCCAGGAGGGATGCAGGTAAACCTAAGCTCACTGACAGTAAGATTGCTGTTCTCAGTTACTCATGGATGCCTGAACCACAGGTTTAAAAATACTGTAGGCTTGAAGCAGATTCTACAGATGCCTTGAGTGTGTAAATATAACATTTCAGAGTGTCCTGAGCTAGAAACAAAGAAACTCTTTGTTGGTCATTAAATAACTTTTTCAATTTATTAGTCTTTCAGATTAGAGCACCTTACAGCTAATGGCACAACTAAAAATAAGATTGTTATTTTTTAAACATCTTTTTAGAAATTTTGAAGTGAGATCTGAGTCCTATTCCAGTAAGTAAATTCTACTAACTTTCCCTTGCTCCAAGAAGCCACCAAGCTGGTTTTAGCTACCTGTTTGTTTTTACAGCTTTTGTTACTGGCAAACACTCTTGTGGCCCACAAAAGGATATGCAGTATCAATAAAGCAGTAAAACTGGTGCAGCAGAAATCCACTCAATTGCAGTAGGTTTAGGAGCTGACTGCTGCTAGAACAGGCCTTGAATTGGACTATTGGAATATTGATCTGGGCAGTGCTGCCCCACATACATAGGGATAAAATAAGGAGGAAAGAAAAATCCAAGGGGCTAGAGTTTAGTAGAAAAAGGACATTAAAACTGAAAGAAGAATATCTGTATGTACAAGTTGACAATTCGCACTAATCTTGAATGGAATGGATAATTCAGTACTAATTATTAACCTCTTGCTGTTAGCAGTTAACTAATAGTTTTCAGAAGATCTAGAAATAGTAGGCTAGTAAGTGGTTACAAAATGCACTACACTAACATGTTATGATAAGCACTAAAATCACATATATTAAAAGTTAGAAAACCCACGTGTGATGCAAAGTAGAAAATTTTGGACTTCAGGTTGCAACATTAAATAATAAACATTAAATGAGGCAGTCAAACAGTGTTTTCCCTTGAAATAATCCATTACTTACCTGCAGTTCTTCAAGGCCAACTGTATATTAAACCTAATGAATTTTCTATGTATAATCCAGCATATACAAAAGATGCCAGAGGGACAGCTCTGGTGGCTGCAGTCCTCTATTTATCTGCAGAATGGGTATGGCATGGGGAGTGCGAGGACAAGCTTCCCTACTGATATGCCTCAACCCTGACCTGGAGGAACCACCTCTAGGGGTGAGAGGGAAGTTCGGGCTCCAAAACCAGCCAGCACCATGCCTTGTCTGCCGAGAGAGGCCACAGCAGCCCCCAGTTGCGTGGATGACTCCTGCAGTACGGAAACCCATTGTCTGCGTGTCTAACGAGGTTGTCAAACCCTTTACAAATAGGCCTCTTGTGGTCATTACAAACGTGGGTTACTTTCTCACTGAACGTTATATTATTAGCCTCCTCTTACTTTTGCATCTCTGATATTGTTTGGGAATATGATGCTGTATAGTGGTAGAGTCTGATATTGCTAATCCTGTACTAGTTATTGTCCTGGTTTCAGCTGGGATAGACTTAATTGTCTTCCTAGTAGCTGGTATAGTGCTATGTTTTGAGTTCAGTATGTGAAGAATGTTGAGAACACTGATGTTTTCAGTTGTTGCTAAGTAGTGTTTAGACTAGAGTCAAGGATTTTTCAGCTTCTCATGCTTAGCCAGCAAGAAAGCTGGAGGGGCGTAAGAAGTTGGCACAGGACACAGCCAGGGCACCTGACCCAAACTGGCCAACGGTGTATTCCATACCATGGGACATCACATCCAGTGTAGGAACTGGGAAGTGGGGGCAGGGAATTGCTGCTCAGGGACTAGCTGGGTGTCGATTGGCGGGTGGTGAGCAATTGCACTGCGCATCATTTGTACATTCCAATCCTTTTATTACTACTGTTGTCATTTTATTAGTGTTATCATTATCATTATTAGTTTCTTCTTTTCTGTTCTATTAAACCATTTTTATCTCAACCCACGAGTTTTGCTTCTTTTCCTGATTTTCTCCCCATCCCACTAGGTGGGGGGGGATTGAGTGAGTGGCTGTGTGGTGCTTAGTTGCTGGCTGGGGGTAAACCACAACAGTTGTTCAGAAATCAAGGAAATTGGGTGGTGGTTGTTGTGTGGTTTGTTTTTTATTTGCTTTGTTTCGTTGGCTTTAGAGTTTTTTTGCTTTTCATCTCTTAACCTAACTGTAAAGCCATAAATGAACCACTAAATGGCTGATACTACTACACATTTCAAGCCTCCGATTCCCACACCGCCCCTTAGACTAATTGAAAGCCTGACAGAGAAGGGGATTAAATGCTTCAGGCATTCTGAGTACCATCCTGAGCCTCCAAATAAATAGTAGCTTTACTGTTGCAGGTGCACAATTTCCAATTCCTAATGTGCATTCTGTTGGCGCTGTAGAAATTAAACTGTCATTTTGGATGTGCAATGAGAGAAGATGCTTTATGAGATTAGACTAATATTTTGCTTAGGTAGTGTCCTCAGGCTAGATCTGAATTTAGCCTGGAAGGGACCCAGGTTTTGGGGGGTTTGCGGTTATTGTTGTTTTTTTTTTTTTTTTCTTTTCTCTTTTTTCTTGGCACTCTTGTTCCATGTAGAAAAAAGGAATTGGTATTTCTGACAGTACCCTAGCACACTGTAAGAGTAATGCAAAGCAAAACGAAATGTTTATTTTGGATGATAAATATTCAATGAGACTAGCTTTAAACAGATTTAGATTCAAAGTTCTGGAGCCCATCGTATACTTTTTATGAGATGCCAGACCAATCACTTACTTGATTACATTCTCCAGTCAATGTTAGAAAGAGTAATAATTGTAAATTAGGGCAACAGTCCTCCCCTTTTCTTATCCTAGCATCTTACCAGTTGGGATTAAAATCTTGGTCAGGGCCACTCTTAACAATATGTGTGTGAAGTTTGTCACTTGAAGGAGCTGAGCTCTTTGAGGCTTTCTAGGTTATTTGTTTAATAAAATTACTCTGGTAAAATTAAGTGTTGTTTAATTACTATGGCTATTTTAGAGAGTAACTGAATCACTAAAAATTTGCACTTTAGAGCTAGTGCTGAATTCAGCAGTATCATCTCCTTACAGGTGGATAATGTTGTAGCTGCAGAATATGAACTGGAGTATCTGCTTCTGGAAGGACACTGCTATGATATTACTACTGGACAGCCGCCTCGGGGTCTCCAGTTTACACTGGGAACTTCAACCAGTCCTGTCATCGTTGATACCATTGTTATGGCCAACTTGGTAAGCATTCAATTGAAATTGGCAACAAATAACTGGTCCTCCAGTCAGCACAATCACTTGCATAAACCATTGAGTATTTTCTAGTATGTGGGTTATGGATATGTGGCGTTACTTACACTCCACAGTTGCTTGCAAATACATTAGAACCACATCACTCCTAACATTGATGTCTGAAGCCTTGCAGTGTACTTACTTGTCTCTTAGCTTTTCAAGATGTACTCTTTTCCCTTCAGCTTGCTGAAAAGGGTCTTCTGGAATATCTTAAAATGATGCCAATAGTCTTAAGCAGGGAAGGTCAGACAGTTCTGGTTTTTTTTCTAGACAGGGTACTCTTTAGTCCATCCACTCTGGTACTGTAAGGTGGACAGTTGTCTTGTTTTAGGACCCATTTCTTCAGGAGATCTGTGGAACAAATGGAGAGAGTCAGCACGAATAGTCAACATTCTAGAAAATAAAGGAAGTGACAAAGAACGGGAATTGCTTAATTTAGTTCAGTAAAGGTGACAGAAATCCAGAAATTGTTCTCTGCAGCTGCCTTTATAAGGTAGCTGCATAAGGGATCAGTCTGTTTTCATGAAATTATAGCAAGGGAAGTTAGTCACTGGAATATTTTCTTGATGTGTAACGTTAGTGAAAAACTGGAGTAAATTGCTTTTTGTGGGTTTTTTGGATTCTTTAAAAGTATTTAAAAAAAAAACCAAGGAAAAAATATTCACTAGTGCTAAATATTTATTTTAAAATTCTTACCCCCACTTTCTATTTGTCTGCACCTTTTCTTAGCCAAAGTATATCCTGTAATGATGTAATATTTCTTATTGTAGAAAGGAAGATGACCTTTATTTTATGTGTGTTTATGTTAGGGAGTAAAGCTTAATGTCTTGGAGGTGTCTTTTTTTCTAATTAGTTAAACCAAAGTGCATGTACCACGGTGTACAATGCTGTATCTAGGAATCTTCTTCCTCAACTCAGTGTCTGTAACTGTGAAGGGGTATGAAGAGACCAGCAACATGCCCAGTGTTGGGTTTTTTTGTTTGGTGGGTTTTTTTGGTTGGTTGTTTGTTTTAAAGCAGAGTGGTTCACATACAGAATTGCATGCATTTGAGGTCACAGGACAAAACTGGATGGGACCCTGAGGCATCACTAGAAATGTTTGTATCTTCTATAGGTGTAATAATCTAAAACACAGAAGAAAATACTCAGATCTGGAACCTGAAACTTCAACAAGACTTGTATACAATATTTGAATTTCACATTGTAATTTTTTTAAGTTCTGTAGAAGAGGTATCTTGTAACATATACATTATGTTACTATTTCCTGCTGTAGATGAAATACCAGTCTGTAGAGCTTCAGTATTTATTTAGTTTTTGTTTTGTAGGCAGACCTTTTGTGCACTGCTGTGTAGTTATCAACTAGTGTTTTGAAATTCACCCACTCCTTCATGAAGGCAAGCTTTTGCAGAAAAGAACTTCAGGATTGCACTGTTCCCATCAGGACACCCTGAAGACTTTCTCTCATCTAACAAATAATGCTAGACCTTTTCATACTCCTGTCTCTTATGGAAAAAACAACAATTTTGAATGGAACTTCTGTGTTTTTTCTCCTGTTCTCTGGGGTTTCAGGCCTGGCTTACAAATAACTGTTTTCAGATATAAAACAGTGGGTCAAAATACATGACTTAAACTTGGGTTTTTACATTTGCATTTTCTGGAAACTGACAAATATTCTTTTCGCTTTACAGGGTTACTTCCAGTTAAAAGCCAACCCTGGTGCATGGACTCTAAGACTAAGAAAGGGCAGATCTGAGGATATCTACAGAATCTACAGGTAGGACAGCATTAGAAATACTTTAATCTTTTTCTTGTGAAATTTTTGAACTAGGTAGGCTTTCTAATATGTGAATTGAACAGCAAATTACATTTCATACTGAAAATAAGTTGTGAGATGAAATAAATTCATTCATTTAAAAAAAAAACAGTAAGTGCGTGTTCAGATATGTGTATTTGTTACTTTGTCGCATGTCTCAAACCTCTTTTACAGCTAAGGCTTAATACCATGTAAAAAAAAGTGTAGAAGAAATAAAGAACATGTGTCTGCTTTGTAGTAAAGGTCATCATTTTACTGTATTTTCAGCCATGATGGCACAGACTCTCCACCTGAAGCTAACGAAGTTATTGTTGTTCTCAACAACTTCAAGAGCAAAATTATTAAAGTGAAGGTGAGTTTAAAAACTAGAGTTGCTCTTAAAAAAGACCATTTGACCAATAGAAGGGAAGAAACTTTGATTAAGGTCTGATGATCCCTTCCTACAAGCATATATTTGAGGCAATTTGCACAAAGTTCACATCACAGTATCAATAATAGAGAAAATTATCTGTAGACTTGGTTTTGGTTTTTTTTGACACAGGAGAGAATAACATGTACTGCTGTTCCTTTTGTATGCCCATGAGAAACAGTTATGTTTACATTTTACTGACTCAGTTGTGCTTGTGACTTCAGAAAAAAACAGTCAGTTTTGTATGTCCTATATAAGTCTAGTAATAAACATTCAGTGTATCCATTGAGCCAGTATTTTATCTGTTACAGATAAATTTTACTCATCTGGCAATACATTTTCTGTCAATCTGATGCGGAGTACGTGAGAATACATTTTAAAATAAAAAAAAAAAAAGGTAAATTAGTAATCTGTCTCTTAGGGTTGCCTGTCAGGTAACGATAAGCTGAAAAGTTTAAGGAGGACAACTGATAGATAAGTGATGATTGTATCACATCCGGTTCACGCTTCCTCACATGATGTACTTGTGCTAGAGTAATTCTGGGATGTTCTGATCTGCTGCCTTGTCTGTGTGTCTGCTTTGGACACTCAGTGGCCAATAATATCTTTTAGAAACAGAAAGTGGTGGAGGTGATGTGTTGCATTTGCGGGGGCGGGGGGCGGTGTTGTATGGTTTCGAGGGTTTTTCTTTGCCAGTCTCCATTGTCAAGGATGGTCACTAAACACCTCTTAGCAAAGCATTTTAACCATTTAGACTAGCATGCCTTTGGTGTCTGAAAACAGCTTTGGAATCTGTTCTGAAAATGTCAGTTTGCTCCTGAGCTGTTTCTTCAGACAGCTCAGGTTATCTGTCAGCTCACTGGACGTAATTCAAATGGATACAAACAGAGAGCCACTGTCAAAATAACACTCCACATCTGTTTGCCCAATATGTGGTTCCACTCACTAAAGCAATGTTATGCTTTACAGGTTCAGAAAAAACTAGATATGATGAATGAGGATCTACTAAGTGATGGTACCAGTGAGAATGAATCTGGATTTTGGGAATCTCTCAAATGGTAAAACTAATTCAATAATAACCTGCAAGTCTCTTGAAAATGGAAAACTATTTGATGATACAGCTATGTCTGTGATATTCCATAGCTATATATTAAGACTGCTTGAATTTAGGGCTATCTTTCATAGGACCCCTCTGTTTCTAGAGAACTGGGCTACTGCTTTGCACCTGCTTACCTTCCCTTACCCCCGCTGCTGCTTGGGAGCCTGAAAACATTGTTCATTTCCAGGAGCTGCATCTCAGCCAGAAATCTTTCAATTGAATAGGTGTTCATATATAAGCTATTGGGTCTTCCATGTCTGTGTCTGCAGCACTCTGCCTTGTGGGGGATACCCTGACCAGTGTGTGTGGGGGACGACACCAAACCCCACAGCCGTACTATGTTAAACCAACACTGCAGCAATTTATAATCTATTGCACTCTTTCCTATACAGCTGGCCCTTACTGTCTTGTCCTTTATATAAACACATTTGTCCTTTCAGGGGATTCACAGGAGGACAAAAGAATGAAGATGTGAAACAGGATAGAGATGATGTACTAAATATATTCTCTGTGGCTTCAGGACACCTATATGAAAGATTCCTACGGTTAGTTCAGAATTTATAATCTGGGGGTCTCAAAATGGTAATGTGCCCTGCTTTCCACAAGGAAAAAAGGTTAGAATTTGCAAGAATATATTAAATCCCTTTTTCAGTAGCTCAGGAGTCCTCTAGGTTTTGCATCTACTGTATTATAGGAACTTTTGTCTGCAAAACATTCATATGTTCAAAATAGACTTAGTTTAATAGATGGTATGTTGATGTCCTAAATTTTCTCACTACAATATAACCAAATACAAATGTATTGTTAACAAATTATAGCATAAGTCGCAGTTGCTTTGGAAAAGAATCTGAACTGTTCTCAAAGGACTGTGAAAGCCAACAGGTTGTATATTCTCTGACTAGTTAAAATATATAGATTTTGGGGGGTTTAGTAATTTCATAGATAAAACTAAGCAATTTGCAGTAGGCTGAAGCTACCTACTTTTTCTTCATGTGTGAAGATCACTTACCTGACACAACTGCAGTTAGTCTAATAATGTAGAACAGCAATTTGTAACCTGTTACGCAGCTGATCTCTAGTGAGTGGCAGTTGTTCCTGTAAATGCTTTATTTTTTTTCTTTTGATAGCATAATGATGTTGTCTGTGCTGAAACATACTAAGACGCCTTTAAAGTTTTGGTTTCTGAAGAACTACTTATCACCTACATTCAAGGTTTGTTACTAATTAGAAATTTATTCTATGGTGGGGAAAAGGTTGCAACTTGTACATCATACTGTTGTGTAAACATATGTACAGTTCCCTGTCTGTATACCTTCTATTTTGACAAAGCATCAAGTTGGTATAAGCTGGTGGTTCTCCCTAGAAAACTTTGAGAAATAACAGACAGGTTGACAGTGGACTTATGCTGAAGGTAAATATTTAAGAGAACAGCACATACTAGGAAAATCGTACTTGAAAGAATCTGAACTTTTTTTTTGTGACTCGCATGATAAAGGTGTAGATTTTAAGATGCAATTCAGGGCTGTAAATTTACATCTAATACATCAAGGTTGAGAGATTATAGGAAAAAAACTACCGGAGAAACAATGCCTATGACTAGGTATGGAGAGAGCTTCATAAGAGGAGACATTAAAACCATGTTTCAGACATGACTAGAGTTACAGGAGCAGTGCGTGGTAAAGAGTGAAATGGGCCCTAGATGAGTGTACCTGGAAATACTTATCAATTATATGTGATTGTAGTGGATTAACCCCAGCCAGCAACTAAGCACCATGCAGCCACTCACTCATTCCCCACCCCCGCAGTGGGATGGGGGAGAGAATCAGAAAAAAAAAAAAGTAAAACTTGCGGGCTGAGATAAGAATGGTTTAATACAACAGAAAAGAAGAAACTAATAATGGTAATAATAACAATAATAAAATGACAATAATAATAGTTGAAAAAGGATTGGAATATACAAGTGATGCACAATGCAGTTGCTCACCACCTGCCGACCAATGCCCAGTTAGTTCCTGAGCCGTGATTTCCCCCAGGCCAACTCCCTCCAGTTTATATATTGGGCATGACATCACGTGATAAGGAATGTCCCTTTAGCCAGTTTGCGTCAGCTGCCCTGGCTGTTTTCCGTCCCAACTTCTTGTGACCCTCCAGCCTTCTCGCTGGCTGGGCAGGAGAAGCTGAAAAATCCTTGACTTTAGTCTAAACATTACTTAGCAACAACTGAAAACATCTGTCTTATGAACATTCTTCTCATACTGAACTCAAAACATAACACTATACCAGCTACTAGGAAGACAATTAACTCCCAGCTGAAACCAGGACAGTGATACATCATAAACCAGCAAGATTTAAAACAGAACCCAGAGGTAGATGGATGTCAAAATGTTCAGGAATTTGCAACTTTTAACATTTAACATTCAGAAGTAGCATTTCTTAGAGAATCTTGCCCTTTCAGCATGAGCATGAGGGGAAATAATTGGCTGTCCCCCCATTGCTGCAAACGTGGGTTGTGCTGTGACTCTGCTGTTGTCAGGCATTGTTTGGGGTCATGCAACAATATGCTTTCCCCCTCCCTTCCTAATGGCTGTGTTGTACCAGCATCCCTTGGCTAAACCTGTACTCTCCCAGTGTCAGAGGAAGCCTTGCAGATGAGAATGTCAACTGATTTGACAGTGGGCCAAGTTGTTCTAGTAAAAAACTTCTCCCAATTCTTTTCTGTCATTTTATTATTCCCGTTTACACTGCTTTGTACAGCCTTAAATAATAATTCTCCCATCTGCAAAATTTTATGATTTGAGTAATGCATTCTTTTAAACTGATCTCTGGATCACTATAAAATGGCTCATAAGTAATTGTGTGGGGAAAAATGCCAAAATATTGAGTTGTCTTATGATAGTTGGCTTTACAATTTGTACTGATAGTTCAGTTCGGGGTTATGTCTTTGAAGTAAAAATGAAACTGTAGTTATTCTTTGCAGTATTTCACTTTCTAATGTCCTATGCCTGATTTATAGGACTGAAGTCTATCTCTTATAATGCACTTTTTGTTTTCCTGCAGAGGAACAAAGAACTGAGATAAGCTACTTTTTTCCCCCTCTCCCTCTGCAGGAGTTCATCCCATACATGGCAGAGAAGTATAATTTCCAGTATGAGCTTGTCCAGTATAAATGGCCACGCTGGCTTCATCAGCAAACAGAGAAACAGCGTATCATCTGGGGTTACAAGATCCTCTTTCTAGATGTGCTTTTCCCATTAGCTGTTGATAAAATCCTGTTTGTGGATGCCGATCAGGTAACACAGAGGTTGGAACTACTTGATCTTTTCCCTTTTTCTTTTTCTTTTTTTCTTTTCTCTAAGAATAATATGTTCTTGAATACAATTTCTGTATTATTGGAAAGGTTGCAAGTTTGAGCTCTTCGCAGGCATGACTGAAGGCTGATTCTGTAACTGTAGCATGCTTCAGTGACTGCTGTTTTTTCTGCCTGTTCCCACAAAGATTGGTTTTGTTAGCCTGTCTTTTTACTTTTGTCTGGTTCCTCGTTCACTCACTGTGATTCCAGCTAGTTTGCCAAATAGATTCTTGTTTTACCCTTCCATTTTTCCAGTTCTATCTGTTTTCCCAGCCTGCAGATCACTTACCACATACAGTATTTTCCTAAGTCACCAAACATCCTGCCCTCCCACCTCCCTGCTTTTAACTTGGCCAGATCTGATTGGCTTTCAGAGGAGCGAGAAGGCAAATCCCTTGTGCATGAAGCCATGTCCTGCTGCAAAGCAAACAATGTCTATAAGGCTTTGTATGTGCTTACTGCCAGCACGGTTTGAAAGTACAGGATATATGTGCAGTGAGAACTGCCAAAAATACTCCTTCAAAAACACATATGAAACTGAGAAATACAGATTATCAACACGTAAATATAAAATGCTTTAGGTGTTTTAGCATATGTACAGTATGATCCCATGTCAGTTAAAACCATTACAACTTAAGCTGAAGTATCACCTAGGATAAATTTCCAGTTATGATGGTCTCATTTTAGACAGTTTTTGCTCTGTTTATAAAAGAGATAATAATGCATTTTTTTTCCCACCAGAGTGGTATTTTTAGAGTAGTATTACTGCCACAACATCTGTGTCAAAAAGACATTAAAACGCCTTCATCCCTGAAGGGTTTGTAAACTTTTAAGAGGAAAGGATACAAAGGATCACAGTAGAGTTCATATATAGTGAGAATTCTTGCTGCTTATTAAACAACTCTTTGGCACTTCAGCTGTCAAACCAAACCCATCAGATTATTTTAAGCTCTATTTTAGTTGCTCCAGTTCTAAGGGCAGGAGAGACAACATCTTTTATGCTGTGTTTTTGTACTACATATACATAATGCAAAAGACTGCAGAGTATTACAGGTAATTCTTCCTTTAACTGTTTGCTTAGTTTGAATTAAACCCTGACCAGCATTTCAAAATAACCCGTAGCAGGCTTGTACAAATAAAAACGAAATGTCCTTTTCCTTCAGATTGTGCGCACCGATCTAAAGGAATTAAGAGATTTCAATCTAGATGGTGCTCCTTATGGATATACTCCGTTCTGTGACAGTCGAAGAGAAATGGATGGCTACAGGTTCTGGAAATCAGGATACTGGGCAAGTCATTTAGCTGGAAGAAAATACCACATCAGGTACTGAAGAATTAATTTTTTTCAAAATAGAGGGGGAAAGCTTTCACTACTACCTAGAATTAACACAAAACTAGCTGAGGTATACAGTGCTGCAGTGAACCACTTTTTGCTTACTGTTGCCTCTTTAAGGTTCCATTGCTCATGGTCCATTTGAAGCACCAGGGACACTGAAGTCACTTTCAGTATGCTACAACTTTTACAGATGAAGAACTGAAGGGTTAAAAGAACTGAAGTGTTAACTAACCAGACATCTTCATTTGTTAATAACATTGGAAGGGACTGCATGACAGCAAAGCTAAGATAGATTTGTTGACAAATGTTTTTCATATGTGCTATGACCTTGTTAGAACTGCTTTCCTGCCTTGTATTAGATAATTTGATGTACTGCCACCAAGAAATTGTTTTAGCATATTCTATCTTGGGGTCTACTGGGAATGCAGTAAGTTACCCATTAATCAAATGTCATTACTAATTGTGTCATCTCCGTGTAGTGCTCTGTATGTTGTGGATCTGAAGAAGTTCAGAAAGATAGCAGCTGGAGATCGACTCCGAGGACAATATCAGGGTCTTAGTCAGGATCCTAACAGTCTGTCCAACCTTGATCAGGTGTGTTTTTATTGTGTTTGCTTTGTTTTGTCTTACTGGGGTATGATGGCAGGCTGGGACCTCTCCTTTCCTGGCCAAACTTCAATCACAGCCAGATGCCAATGGCAGTCCTGTTACACCTTGCCTTCAAATGAGGCAGGTGTTGATAGCATCAAATATAACTGGTGGGTGGAAACAATACCTTTGCCTTAAATGTCTTAAGACTATCTAATTTTCCAGTATACTCCAAGACAAATACGTAACACAAGTGGGTACTTGTTTCTTGAGCTATACAGCTCTGAGTGCTTTACTGTGCACTGACTTAACATGGAAATAAGGCTTGTACTGCGGCAGGTGGAAAAAATAACACAATGGTTTTAATCAATTAAGAATAGTCTTCCAAACCGGTCCAGTACAGATTTGATACTGGATTCATATTACTGTTTTAATACTGTTTGTTAAATAACAAATTTTCAACAAAATAAGATTAACAGTTGTTGTATGCAGGTTTTTTTTCCAAAGGACTTGGTTTGGAATGGAATGAAAGGTTGATTCATCACTTCTTATTTGCACTGGAAAAAACCCTCTTTACAAAAACTAAACTTCTCAATACTGTCTGCTTGGGGGTCCTTGTTCCTCCCACCCTGCACCCTGTGGAAACTGCTGCTAACTGTTATTCTTCACAACAGGATTTGCCTAACAACATGATCCACCAGGTGCCAATTAAATCGCTCCCACAGGAGTGGCTGTGGTGTGAAACATGGTGTGATGATTCCTCAAAGAAGAGAGCAAAAACCATTGATCTGGTAAGTGCAGTATGGCTCCTTCATTCTCATGTCACAATAAAATACAGTGACCAATTTTAGAGGCACTTCCCTACCACAGATCTAGGCACCTCATGCTGTATTGTGTAATGGTTTTGTGTGGCAAGGTTTTGGTAGTGGGGGGGTTACAGGGGTGGCTTCTATGAGAAGCTGCTGGAAGCTTCCCCTGTGTTCGAGAGAGCCCATACCAGCCGGCTCTAAAACGGACCCGCTGCCGGCCAAGGCCGAGCCAATCAGCGATAGTGGTAACGCCTCTGTGATAACATTTTTAAGAAGGAAAAAGAGTTGGGACGGGGAGAAACAGCCGCCGGAGAGAGGAGTGAGAACATGTAAGAGAAACAACCCTGCAGACACCAAGGTCAGTGAAGAAGGAGGGGGAGGAGATGCTCCAGGTGCTGGAGTGGAGATTCCCCTGCAGCCCGTGGTGAAGACCTTGGTGAGGCAGGCTGTCCCCCTGCAGTCCATGGAGGTCCACGGTGGAGCAGATATGCACCTGCAGCCCGTGGAGGACCCCACGTCGGAGAAGGTGGGTTCCCGAAGGAGGCTGTGACCCCGTGGGAACCCCACGCTGGAGCAGGCTCCTGGCAGGACCTGCGGATCTGTGGAGAGAGGAGCCCACGGAGCAGGTTTTCTGGCAGGACTTGTGACCCCATGGGGGACCCACGCTGGAGCAGTGTGCTCCTGAAGGACTGCACACCGTGGAAGGGACCCATGCTGGAGCAGTTTGTGAAGAACTGCAGCCCGTGGGAAGGGCCCACGTTGGAGAAGTTCGTGGAGGACTGTCTCCCGTGGGTGGGACCCTACGCTGGAGCAGGGGAAGAGTGTGATGAGCCCCCCCCCGAGGAGGATGAAGTGGCAGAAAATAACGTGTGATGACCGTAAACCTCCATCCCTGTCCCCCTGTGCTGCTGGGGGGGTTTGGTAGAGAAATCCGGGAGTGAAGTTGTGCCCAGGAAGAAGGGAGGGGTGGAGGGAAGGTGTTCTGAGATTTGGTTTTATTTCTCATTACCTTACTCTGGTTGATTTGTAATAAATTGAGTTAATTTTCCCCAAACTGAGTCTGTTTTGCCCATGACAGTAATTGGTGAATGATGTCTCCTGTCCTTATCTCAACCTGCAAGCTTTTTGTTATATTTTTTTCTCTCCCCTGTCCAGCTGAGGATAGGGGAGTGATAGAACGGCTTTGGTGGGCACGTGGCGTCCAGCCAGGGTCAACCCATCGCAATTGTTACTTAAATGTTTTCAGCACCTCAGTTTTTTTCCTTTAGCTTCTATGTTTCTCTTACCCGGTGCAGTGGTGGTGTTATGAATTTGGAAATTACTCTAGCTAAAATGCAGGCATGTGCTGTTCACCAACGGACTAATTCCACCAGGGGGAAGCATACCTCTATTCAGTAAATAAACCTTTTTTATGCATTAAGTGTCTGAACAGTTGTATGTTTTGTTTGCAGTGTAATAACCCAATGACCAAAGAGCCCAAGCTGCAAGCAGCGATGCGTATAGTTCCAGAATGGCAGGACTATGATCAAGAAATCAAACTGCTCCAAAGTCTTTTCCAGAAAGAAAAAGAAACAGGAACACCAGCTAAGATGCCAGGACAACACACACATGGTAATCTTTCTATTTCCCTACTCCTGTGACTTTCTTCCTACCTGTTTGGGCTGGGGTTAAGTTGCATACTTGTTCACTGTAAGCTTGCACCATGCAAAGAATTCCATAGAGGATCTGTTAAATAATCTGTCTATTTTACTGGGACAGAAAGGCCTTGCGGAGTGAGGCTGGTGTAACTTAACCTGATTCTGAAACTTAGAGAACAGAGAGCTATACTGCACACTTTTTCCTGTTCTGTTGAAGACCCTTACTGTTCCTGCAATTTTATGAGCTTGGCCTTACCTTTAACCCTTAATTAAAGCCGCGCTATACACAATGGGTATGAATTGTTCTGCAGTCACTGGGAACCTTGCAAAGAATAAGTCTTTGGGGTTTATATACTAATTTTCAAAGCAATGCCAGTTGAGGCAGCTGGAACTATAATGGAATGCTCATTTTTCTCTCCTCTTCTACAGATCCAGCAGCACATGTGGAATTATGATCCATGGACAAAAATTCAAGTTAGACTGTTTCAAAGACAATTTTTATATTGAAAGCTAGTTTTTTCCCGTATGTCTGCAAAACTGCTGAATAATTGAATGGGATGATGTATGCATTTTTATTACTTGCCTTTGGGTTAATTTCTGCATATGAAATACGATCTGGATTGCTGGAATTAGCATTACTGGTTTTTTGCACCTGTGGTGGAGATGAAAGACCCCATGATGGAATTTAGCATTTCAGAAACAAAACTTCAAAATCCACTGGAAAAGCCACAGCCTGTTCCTTCAGCTGTTGCTACCTCCACCACTGATGAAGATCCTGTTAGCCTCAGATCTAACTTGAGAGCCTGGAAATCGCAGACGCATTGAGCTATTGGCTAGAACGTAAGTCCTAACCTCAGCTGATGGAGATAATTTTTCCAGGTAACATTAAAAGGCTCAGAATCATGCCTTGAATTTGGGATACTGTTTTATCTGCAGGTTTTCAAACGGTCAGAAATGCTTCTCAGATTCAGTATGCCCTTGATTTTGTAACAACTCCAGCATTACTTAGATTTTCTATTTCCTGTCATTTATTGCCCAACTTTTGAAGGTTTGGCTTAATGTAAAGCTACCCCAGTCTATTTAAATGTCCATCCAAATACAAATGCCGAAGCTTACAAAGTGACCAGAACATTGAATTTGACAGCTCAGTTCATCCTAGCCCCTCTGACTTGAATCAAAGTGCCCTCTTTCCTTCCTGCTCAAAGTTTAAATCAGTCTGCAAAACTGGTAGGGCCTTACTATTGCTGTGGTTCACTGATTCATGAATGTTTTTTGTTTATGAAAAACTCTGTGGAAGCTTGGAAGTTTTTCATCATGTAAATTTCATTAACTTTTATTTTTCTTCAAATGGAGATGTTGTCACATCAATAAAAACTTTGGAGTTCTTGGGTCTTAAGCTTTAGTCCACACTCAGTCCTTTGATCATCCTTTTTGCTTGCACACATTACAGTCCTAATTTGATTTTGGGATTTCTGAGTATTTCACCTGCATGACAAGAAAACATTTTCCTGCAAGGATTAATTACCCTGGGTTAGTTTTATCAACCATATTAATGTCTTAATTTTGAAAGATGATACTGCCATATTTCTGTGTTATGAACATACCAGTTAAAAAAAAAAATCCTCAAACCCTCTTTCCCTCAGTCTGTAGGATTGTCTGCTCCCTTAAACACTGAGAAGTTGAAGAGTTGAAATGTAAGAACTGAAGTAGTATTTCTAGTAGTAAAATGTAGTTCCCTATGCACTGCTTCTTTAGAAATCCAAATTGGGATAATTTCTGCCTCCCATGTTTTTATACAGGTAAATGTTCTGTGCTGCAAGAGCTTTACACTAAAGATAATCTTGACTTAAGATATTCTTCTAGAATTATTCTATTATACATCCTATAAATGTTTTGGAGGAATCTGAAAGACAGCAGTTGTAGTGTTTAAACTGTTCAATAGGACAACTGAACAGAATAGCAGCTCTTTACCAGCCAGCTCAAGAAAGGGCCCAAATCACTAACAGAAACTTAAAAAAATATGTTAAAGGAAATAGCTGGGGTCCCTCAAATGCACATTGCTGGCACTGTTGACAGGGTCAGTAAACTAACCAGTAACACTGCACATACATACACTTCTGGTGGGTATCAGAAGTGGGTAGTTCTAGAAAGGCATTGGAAAGGACAGGTTATAATCTCCCCCTCTCCAGAGGGAAAGCTATGCAAAGATGGGGGGGGGGGCTGGATATCAAACCATGAACTTACAGAGTATGTATTACCACCTTAGGTATTTTCTGCTCTGTGGGTTTTTAAACTCAGATGGTCTCCCTGATGCTGTGTAAATTACAAGTGGCTTATGCTTCCCATCAAAACTGTTCCAGTTAAGGATAAGGAGACTTGGACTAGAAGGATTTCTTTCTAGTGTAAAAACCAGTAACGTGCCTGCCAACAAATTAATTACATACTATATTAGCCTATTTTAAACAGATAATACAGCACATGTAAGATTACCCTTTCTGTGTTCAGCTACAAACCACTAGTGCCTTTTTGGAGCACATGAACTGGCACAGGATCAGGTGGGTGGCAGCTGTACACCACAGCTTCATCCAGGGATGGACAGGGGCAGTAGAGGAGGAACCACTTAGGATGGATGGTGTGTGGGTGGGGAAAGAATCTGCCCAAGCCCTCAGAACAAGAAAAGGGCAATTTTTCTGCAAAACAAGACCCTCTCCTACTTACAACCATATTTGGATTTTTTTTTTCAAATATTAGAAGCCAGAAGATAGAGAATAAAGTAACCTCTTAAATTCAGCACAATATTTACAATGCCTTGTTTGAGCTGAATAAGGAGAAAATATTTTTAAATTAAATGTCAGTTAAAAAAAAAATTCTGTAATTATGCTCCTTCATTCTAATAGTTAATGTATGTGCTTAAACACCCACACTGCATACTTTTTTTTTTTTTTTTAATTATAAGATCTAGCAAGCTATGGAGAACATTTTTGTTCCCTCTGGTTAACAGAGACTCTGTTCCTGGGAAGCCACTATTTATTTGCACACAAGAATAACAATCATAGAGAAGAACAGTCATTTATTTTGGATCTGTGCATATGCTTGCTCGTAGGGCTCAACTGGGCCTTAAAAGAAAATCTTCTAACAGCTCCATCTAGAAAGCATCTCGGAGTAAGATAATTACTGAAATAGAACAGATTCTGATCATACCACTGAAGGCCTGTTCCTGTAAACTAGTAAGACTGATAAGAAAAAATAGAAAATGGGGATTACAGAGGCCACAGCATAATTTGGGATTCCCTCAGACTGGAAAGGCCACTTCTGTGGCAAAGTGATGACACTGTTCCTACTCTCTGGATACAAGCAGCTTGTCCTCTCAGTGAAAAGTTCACACTGAAAAATGCCCAGTACTTTATTTTAAAGGGAAGATTTAACTGCCTTACTAGAAAACAAATAGCAGAGAAATATATTTTTAAGATTTCTTTTTCATTTAGCTATTGGGGGATGGGTTGTAAAGGAAATGAAAGGGGTAGGACATGTAGGAAGCAGTAAATATCCAATCATAATCTTAGGAAGCAAAACTTTTTTTTTTTTTAAATATAAACTGTTTTACATATCCTAATCTTCTATAATCTATTCAAGAACATACCATAACTCAGTCTGGCACTGATACCTGCTGACGCAGGATATTGGAAGTTAGTTATTCTCTACTGCATGTTACCTGAACTGAGATTACAGTGTTTCCCAGTACAGTGGCAACAATAAGGTCTGTGTAACATAATAAAGCCTTTTCTGTTCTTTACCCATGCCTCTCATGTCAATTACTTTGGGTCTGATAACTGATGTTTTAATGGAGTTGCTTAGAGTACATTTGTCACTTATTATTGTATTCAAGTGTTGGGGCTTCTAGAAGGGAAAACTGAAGATTTCCTCCCCCAGGCCAGTCTTGTTAATCATGGTTTTAAAGTAACCCCTAAATTGAGACACCTCTGTTAAAGAAACGATAGAAATGTTTTACATTTAAGGTAGATTTATATCTTTTTTTCAACTCTACCTACGAATAATTAAAAAAAAAAAGGTGCTTCTCTGTCAGTTTTCTCATTTGATTTTTACACTGTGATACATTCATAGTAAGCAGTCAGAAAAGTTAGTGTTTCTCAAATAATACATCCAACTACAAAGCTGTGTCTGGGTCTCTTTCAGAGTTGGGAATGAATTCCAAACTCCTATGGGACTCTGAGAAAAGCCTCTCACCCAGAGCATCTTTATTAATTAAAGAGGTATAAAATAGATAGTTTTACACAGAAGGCTCAGTTGAATGCCATAGAAATATGTATTTGGTTTCCTACAGTTGGCTGCTTGAACTTGCTCAGGTTTAGAAGATGAGAACAAATCCTAGGAGACAACTAAAAGGGGAAAAGGAAGCAGTCAGAAATAATAAATAGATGCCATATGCCTCTTACCTCCTGAGCCAATAAGGGGTTTTGCACCACCTCCCCTTTTAATTTTCAAAGTACATATTTAAGCATGTGACTGTACATTGATAAATGGTTTTTATGTCAGACTGATTTCCCTCCACCCCAAAAGAGCTAGCTTAAATGAGAAAAACTCTGATGGGGGGGGGATGATAGAAAAAGTAGTTTTGACTCTTTTTCTACAAACCTGAATTTTTAAAATTGTATTAGCCTGAATACAAAAGATTTCTTGATGGGCAAACTGTCCAGTTCCCCTCCACCCCTACCACACCAATTCTGTCAATACATGCCTATAAACTTCAGCCATACACCATATATAGCTCAATATGACTGTGTCAGGAAGCACACTCCTCTAGCTGGGACTGTCATGCCACATGGTGCAGGATGTCTCCTTCAGTTCTGTAACACGCCAAGGGCAGCTGCTGTAGAAGCCCGCCATGTTCTGGCTTGTCTCTGGACTTCTTGCCACATGTACAAGGCACTACTCAACACTGTCCAACCTGCCTGTTCACTTTCTCGACAGCAATCTGAAAAGTAATTTCCAGTACCCGTGTCTAGCTCTCATCAATAAGCAGAGCCAGCTTTTCCAGTGCAAGACTTACTGCCCTGCTCTGAATTAATAGCCTGGGGAGACTTGGTCATCACAGTGCACTATAATACAGAGGCTCACGTGGGGACTGTCTACCCCACCCTGTGCTGAGGCTGCAGCCATAGTCTACGCTACAGGCAGATACCAGCATGTCCACAATGCAGCCCCATACCAATGGTGTCACCATCTGCTGGGTATCACCTACGGGTGTGCTCTTACAGCATCAGAACAAGTTCCTGCCACTCAGCCTTTCTTCAGCCTGAGATGTCTTTCACTGCAAAC
Organism: Haliaeetus leucocephalus; assembly: GCF_000737465.1. Classification (NCBI taxonomy): domain Eukaryota; kingdom Metazoa; phylum Chordata; class Aves; order Accipitriformes; family Accipitridae; genus Haliaeetus; species Haliaeetus leucocephalus. The sequence goes on from NW_010972676.1 coordinate 687,886, forward strand.
AAGTTACACCTAAATTTCTGCGGAGTCATTCTACATACCAGTTAATGGAAGTCAGAAGATCTTTGGGGCAGGGAGGGACAACAGGGGTGGGCAATTGATACAGGGAACTTAGAACAAGGAACAGAACTGCAGTTGAGAATAACAGTTTCTGGTTTGTTTCAATTAGGAGGGGCAAGCACTGTAGGATGCTAATTTTCTCTCATTGTCCCGTTTAAAGGAAAACAGGCACTTGAAAATCGGAGGTCCAAGGTTACCTGAGAGCATTATGAGGTGCAAGGTTACCTGCGGTACCTGCAGAAATACACACCAGTGGCAGCCCCTTGCCTCTGGCACATCAGATCTAGACTGTGTGAACCTGCAACCACAGCTTTGCTGGAGCACTAGCTACTCTCCCTCTAATACAGTCTGGCAAAACTTGCCTCACCTCTGCATTCCTCCGTGAGTAGTATTTGATTTTGGTATTGAGAGCCATTCTTCAGTAAGGAAGCGTGGTGCCTCTACTGAGGAGTTTGCTACAAAATTAAAGCAGTACTTTACCCAAAGCTCTGTTTAGTGCCACTTCTGGTATATTCAGCACAGCAGCTCAAACCCGGCTCCTATCCACACAGGAGACACAAAAGGGAGGAGGAGCCTCTACACACATCACAGGCACTTGATTTCTTGTTTGCCTTGTACCATTTTGGCTCTAACTGGGGAATACATATACAGCCATAAATATAAAGGTAAGCAGTTCTTTGTCTCCAGGTAAACAAACTACCTTTCCAGATATTGCTCTTGCTGCTTATTTCCATCTACTGATCAACTACACCCACTGACCTAACAACATGAAAAATCAGTCACTAAAATGCACTTCAGAAATAGACAAGTTAGAATAGTTAGGGTGCCTTTTTCATCAGGGCTTAGAAGTAGTGGCAATGATACCCCATGCCAGTCTTCCATGCACACTTTGCTAAGCCTGAAGAGATCCTCTCTAGATTACTGGTTTGGCCTGGGTCCCTGTCCAAGACACACGTGACAGTACCCCTGCATAGAAAAATATCCCTGCAGTTTAGCACACAGCACACACCAGTACCCTCAGCTGTGCTCTGGGTGCAACAGGCTTTCGTGTCCTATCACCAGTGTCTCCTTGCCTACACACAGATCTATGCCGTTCTAACAACCAGCTAGCACCCCCTGCAGAAAGGGCCACTGGATTTAATGCTGTCCCTAGCAGACACCTGCAGTATGCATCACTACAGAAAACCCCATAAATCACTACAGGCAATTACATGGGCTTCTGGTTGGAAGTTCTGGCTGGGCTTTGACGAGCTTGTCAGGCCAGTCCTCCCACTACCACTTGGCAGTGAGTGGAGATGCTTAAGAGTGTAACTGCAAACCTCGCAACTGGGAACCAGAGAGCGCTGAGCTCCTACCAGTATTTTAACTTCATCCAGCGGCTGTATGGTGCCCCCGTTACACATCTCACCAGCTCATGACTGTCCAGAAAATGTCTTCAATTACTTTGTCCAGGTCTAGCCTGATTTGCAGTCGCTTAGAAACGCCTGAGGTACATCCCCAGAAAGGAATTAAACCTGTGCCCTCTGGAACCAAAAGACTCCCAAATCTGCCATCTGTAACACAGCCACTGCCAGTGGAACACAAAGCACAAGGTTCCTCAAGGAACTGACTTTCCCAAACCCTGCTGCTTCCCCAGAGTAACCTTGCAAGTCACAACAGAAAGGTTCGTTCTGACGTTATATGTACACTTCACGCTTCCACCTTGGCTAGCAGTGACAGTGTAAATATACCAATGTTCAAAGTCTACCCACGAGGAAATTTCTCTCCATTTCTTTGCCCTCCTCCTCTTTGCCATATAACTGTATTTACCAAATGATGAGTATTGCTAGTGGATTACACACTCCATCTGTTTTAATTCAACACACTGATCTTTGCTGACTTGAAGATAATTAAAGACCTCTCCCCCACCCTCCCTTTCTGTGTGCAGCATATATGCCAGCTGCTCATTGGAATCCAGATAATTGAACAGCATTCCCTTATCAGGACACTCAAGGAAAAATCACTTCTGACTACCAGGGTTTATTGCTGACAAGACTTTATTAAGATCATTGCTAAGACAGATTGCCTTGTGCTTGGAATACACTGAATTTGTTCCTTTATTAGCCAGCTTTGGGCTTGATGAGGAATGAGAACAGTGTTTTTTCTGTGTGAAGATCTGGAATAAAGAACTCTGAAATATACTTGATTATGGCACAGCAGGGTCCTCTTCTGCTCCTAGGCAGCCCAGGAAACACACGATACGCAATCAAGCATTCTGCTTCTTTAACTAATGCTGTTACTACATCTGAGGACAAACACACCTGGAGGTGCAGGATGTGCCTGACCACAGTGCTGTGCCTGGAAGACAGCAGTTTGCTGAGGAGCTGCCGAGCCTGCAGGTGTGTGGGAAGCACCCTCGCACCTGCTGGTAAGCACCCACTGACAGTACCACTTAGAAAGCCGAAAATCCTCATGAATGACCTTTTCCAACTCCTAGAGATGGGAGGGGAAGGACTAAGACATACACCCATGTTTAAGAGAGGGCAGCTGGTAACTTAGCTGAACAGGGGGTGGGGAAAGTGCTGCATGTCATGCACTGTGCTACCAGTTCTGGAGCTCACTGGTCTTACGGCCTGTTCACTGGAGGCTGTTGTATTTCTCACCATTCCCTCTCTACCAAGCACAGTACAGCTCTTGGCTTCCTCCTAAAAGATACTACAGAACAGAGAACCAACAACTGCTTTGTTTGCTTAAAACTAAGTCCCAACACTAAAGCCGCGCATCTTCCCCCCTACCCCCCATTTTCTGGGGAAAGTCTCTGCCATTCATACTTACTGTATCTCCTTTTTCTGCTGAAAAGAGCAGGTCTCAGATCTTAGACTCCTGGTATCCAACCTTTTCTCTACCTGTAGGTGTTTATTTACTACAATAAATATACAGTAAGGATTTCCAGAGCTCAAAGAATTATTTCCCTCAGTCTTTAGACTGTTTTCTCAATATCTTCTGGTTTGCTTCGTTGGGTGTTTTTTAGTTTGGGGTTTTTTTTTTTTTAATAAAGAAAAGCAAATCTTGGCACCAAAACCGGATATATTATTCCAAGTATTCCAGGATCAATTTCATCAATGCTGCATAAAGAAAAAATGTTTGCATGCATGTGTATTTCTGTACATCCACACTCACTGTACTGAGTATTTGCCTTTTATACCGTCAAGCATCAAAGGAGGCCTTCTACCCAAACCACTGAGAATTTCTTTTGAACTGCTTGTCCACTACAATCACTAGACCCCTTTTTTTGACTCAAGAATACAGTCCCCTGTTTGTTGGAAGTCCTTGTGTTTCTTATTCCTAGATGTGTAATTTCAAATTTGCCTTCCTGAACTGCTTTTGTTGTTCCTCTCCAGAAAGAGGCCCCAAGAAATCTGCATTGCTGTGTATGAGTCACTGCTGCTGAACAGCTGTCACCACAATTGCTTCCATACCTTTACAAAAGCACTGAATAGCACAGATCACCACAGAGGAAAAGAATCTCAAACACCTATTTGATAGGGATTCCCACTAACCATTACTACTAAAACTCTGCTAACTGGTTCTTAATTCTTTTAACACATGCTCTAAGGATATGCTATGTAGTAACTTTATTTTGGAGCAACGAGGTAGGCTTTTGTGAAGCATTTATGTACACAACTGGTGTTGTTATGAAACCCAAACCTATAATTCCTCAAAGTCACACTTGTTTGACAAGAATTATGTCCCATAAAACTCTCTCAAGAGTAATTTCAGCTCTCAAGGCACCACTCATGTCCCAGGGGCTTCCCCTCTGTTTTGTTTCAGACAGATGTCTGGACAAGTAACTCTTTGCTGTGCTTTTCTGGAACACACGCCTTATCTTCCACAGTTTATCGAAAACTAATGTCATTGGGTCAGTGATTTCCCCAGTCATCTCTTCAGATTCTTCCTAAATACCAGTTATTGAGTCATCCTTTTAGAAAAATCTTAAAATAGCAGCTGCTTAACATGTATTGCACCAGACTGATAAAGATATCCAAGTACTATCAATAAACAAGAACACACCATTCTGATTCTTTTTACATACAGCGCACACACAAACCTAGTAAGTATCCTGCTTTTTATTAAACAATTTTGCCATCTTCACCTAGGAACAAAGCTAAACGAGTTAAGAACATTTTTCTTAATGTTCTACTTCTTGTCCTTAAATTGAACTGTACTTAAGATGTGTTCAAGATTGTGTTTTTTTCTCTCTCTCTCTCAGGTAAATAAGGCCTTATCTGTTGCTGTACCAGCAGCCACAGAGGCCAATTAGCAGACATGCTAACCGAATTATGCTCCTACCCCAGGAATGTGTCTCTAACTGAATGGAGGCACATCAGCAGGCTTATATGGGAAAACTCCTTGCTGCTGTTGATCTGTCCAGATCTCTGTAAGAACACGCTTTGTTTTCACAAGCCATTTGACTGGCGTCTTTCAAAAAAACCTCAAAAGTAAGTAAGAGGCTGGATGCTTTTGCACTCTTGAAAGTTTTAATTGTTTGTCCTAACAACATTGTTGACTGCTGGCTTGAAAGGTACCACCCGAGTCACCAAATCCAGTACTTTGATACCACAGCCACTATTGCATAATCTCATTCCCAAATTTAGCCAGATCACTTTAAATGAGTTGGGTTTCTTACTCCCCCATCCTACTGCTGGGATGATGTTAAACCTCACCACACTGACAGTGATGGAAATCATCTTCCAGTTGCCTACCTAAACTTACACATGGCAATTTCACACTTATTTTTCCCCTCATGCCAACATTTGCTTTTAGCTTCTACAGCTTGCTTTTTCCCCCCCTCCCTGCCGCCACCCCCCCTTCACACACAGCAACTTTACCCTTGCTCACTGAACCAACCAACAAACAAAAGCTACTCTTTGGAAGGTGACCTTACGGTAGGTGACACAATTTTCTGTTGGAAGCTGGTTACTCAGAATCACACTGGTGCACTGAGGGAGTTTTTAGCTACGTGGCCCTTTTATTAACATAACTGAAGGAAAGGACTCTGAACATGCACAATGATCTTCTTGGCAGATGTTCTGACCTGTAGATGGAGCACTTGCACTGCGGAAAAAATGCACAAGTGCCTGCTGACCCCTTCCCGGCAATTTCCAACAATTTTTAGACTGAGAAATACTTGTCCCATGTGGTCTACTGTGGCATTTCATTAAAAAAAAAAAAAAAAAAAAAAAAAAAAAAAAAAAAAAAGGGGAAAAAAAAAAAAAAAAGCCAAAGTCCAAAGACAGAAAACTGGAGCTTGGCAAGCTCTACCCAAATCAGCCCCAAGTAGGAAGAACACATTCTCATGCCCTGCAGCTGCACGCTGGCTGTGTTGCATGCATGTGAAGACATGCAATGAATACCATCTCTGTGAAGTACAGATACATTTGCTAGGCTTGCTGCTATTAAGGCTTTTCAGTGAAGTTCAAATATAGTCACCTTGAAAAGGTCTAACTGCTTCCAGGAAAAGGAGCAGCCAAACAGATCCACTTCTGGATCTTCTGTGGGTGGTTTTTTTCTTTGGCTGGTTTGTTGGTTAGGGGTTTTTTTTTACTATTTATTAATAATAAAATCCTGCGGAACTGCTTTTATTTCACTTACCATCAACTTTCTAGTGCAAATCATGAGCCAGTTTATTCATTCAAATGAAGACTATCATCCCCTTTTAGCACTACACTAGAATTAGGACACCTCTTTTAGAAAAATGGATTGGTTCTAGGAGAAATGGGCTGGAAACACAGAAATCTTTACAATACATTAAACCAGGTTTATTTGGTCCACTGTCTTATATCTATCTGATCATGACTATCATCACAAGCTCTATGGTGAAAGTAGGCAAAAAATGTTGTAGAAAGTAATTTAGAAACCCTTGCATAGTTCAGGAATCATCTTCCTACGTCCCACTATGGCAGAAAGGACTTGGACGCAAGGGCAGAAGTCTGTACTTCTTACAGGAAGATGGTATTTCCAAGAGAAGCTGTCATCTCACATCCCACTCAGAGAAACACTTGTGCCTGGGTAACATTAACACCTAAAGACTCATATGAGACTCTAAATCAAATACATACTTTCAAGACTTTTACTCTGTTCACTGATAAGACTTCAAAATTTACTTTCTTTTTGAAGGGTGAGTGCTGGAAATACAGTGTGTGTTCTGAATGCTCCCCCCCGCCCCCCCCGCCCCATTCTTTTTGTGTGTAAAGCAACCAAAAGTGCACAGTGATTGAGCTCAGTCATAACAGTACATGCTATCATTTGAGTAACACAGGTGAGTGTCCTGGTTTCAGCTGGGATAGAGTTAACTGTCTTCCTAGTAGCTGGTACAGTGCTATGTTTTGAGTTCAGTATGTGAAGAATGTTGATAACACTGATGTTTTCAGTTGTTGCTCAGTAGTGTTTAGACTAGAGTCAAGGATTTTTCAGCTTCTCATGCCAGCTTCTCATGCCCAGCCAGGGCACCTGACCCAAACTGGCCAACAGTGTATTCCATACCATGTGACGTCCCGTCTAGTTTAGGAACTGGGAAGGGTGGGCGGGGAATTGCCGCTCGGGGACTGGCTGGGTGTCGGTCGGCGGGTGGTGAGCAATTGCCCTGCGCATCATTTGTACATTCCAATCCTTTTATTACTACTGTTGTCATTTTATTAGTGTTATCATTATCATTATTAGTTTCTTCTTTTCTGTTCTATTAAACCGTTCTTATCTCAACCCAGGAGTTTTACTTCTTTTCCTGATTTTCTCCCCCATCCCACTGGATGGGGGGGAGTGAGTGAGCGGCTGCATGGTGCTTAGTTGCTGGCTGGGGTTAAACCACGACAGTGAGCTAAAGCTATGCTCTGTCTACACTTCGAAGCAAATCTTTTTGTCCAAGTTCCTAAGTGCCTTTCTGCTTACTTCTTTTGGACAAACCCACCGGGGAACAAGATGAAATCCTTTTCTTCCTCATTGTCAAAGTTCCTGCCTTGCCTGCTTTTGTTCCACCAGACAGCTGATGAATGAGAACGCTCTTGCCAGCTCATTTCCGTGGAATAATAAATTTACCTGATCACTTTGTGTTGCTGATCAAAGCAAGAACTGCATTCTAAAAGCAGAAATGTGATCTGAGGACAGTGTCAGCCCCATCAAGCATAAGCTGAGTATTTTAACATCTGTAAGTTGATTTTAAAAGCTCTTCAGCAAAGCCCAGGTATTTTAGGGATGAAGGTGTCAAGGAATGAGATATTAGAAAGCTCTCACTATAGGGACCCAACCTTGCAACCACCTAAAAGCTGTCCAAATGGTTTGTTCATTTGTTCATTTACTTAAGGCTGTAAAGCTTAATGCCTATGTAGCAGAAAACAAGAGAGAAGCTGCTCTTACAAGTCAGTAGCTGCTTGGCACGTTAACCAAAGCACTGACCAGTGCACATGGAACAGAGATGCTCTGAGAAATTAATCTGCTGCCAGCAAACAGCACAGAAATTGAGGAAGAAATTGATTGGTTTAGATCCTTCTCAGTATCCTAAACTAACACTGATTTGAAAACCCTCAAAATAGGCACATTTTTTGTTTTATATCCCTTTCTTATCCCAAGTTACACTGGAGAATGACACAGAAGTCCCCCTCTCCACATACCAGCCCTACTATAGGCAAGACCCATCAGCTTCTGGTATTTAAACAAATTGATTATGACAGAGAAAAGGCCATTTCTAGGCTGGGAAAAATTTTCCAGCCCCTTTAACATTAAAAGATGTCCCTCAGATGGACAACTCTACCAAAATAACTCATCGTATCTTACATCTCTTTTGCTAAATTTGGCAAACCCTAACATGGAGAGCTCAACCAGCGCAGATCTACATGCAGACATGCCCCAGTGCCCTGCAGCCAGGCCAGAGATGGGAACAAGTCCCCAAAATGGAGGCCACAAAAGTTAGAGAGAATCCACCCCATCTGCTGACATGTCAGATATCCAGGCTCTGGCTCTCCAGCATGCTCTTTTTACATGGCCAGAGGAGCAATGTGCACACCTTCCCCTCCTGCTCTCAGCACAGAACTAACAAGCCCAATCTCTGCACGCTTCCCACCTTCATCCAGCCCTACCCGGGGGAAGGAAGAAAGGAATAATGCCAGGAAGGCAGGCACGGTGCTAGACAAGTTGCTTTCCTGGCGTTTAGGAGGAAAGGTCTCTAAACAGAGTCCTATAAACAGTAGAGGGGGTGAAGGAAAAGGGAGAGGTACACAGTGCCCCTCCACTTACACCTCCAAAGCGTCCAACTCCAGAGGTTGCAGAAGTCTGAAGGACCAGGAGAGCAACAGGGGACAACAGATGGCTGCAGGGACTGGAGAATTGCTGCAGGTGACTATATACAAATGCAGCACTGCAACTCATTCAACTGAACTCTGAAACTGTGGCTGTACATCTACAGGCCCTCAGGGATGGGAAAGGGGACAGGCACCTTCAGAAAAATTGCACCCAGGACTTTAAATTTATGTAGTAATTAGGAGTACACATTTTTCTCTTAAAAGAAGACAGAGTTTTCCATAAAAATTAAAGAGCAAGAAACAGTCATGACCCTACAGCAGCCGCAGAAAGCCAGGTCCTAAAAATAAATATTTTTCTTACTTCCTTTTGATTTCCTTTTATTTTCTTACTTTCTTCATATTTGAGCATGATACAGAGATGAATCTGAGCTACAGCCTTTTCATGTAATCCCAGCATAACCAACAGATTCAAACTTGGACCCAAACTTCTGTTTCGATCTACAACTTCCTGAGATTGGGTGGGAGAGGGCAAAGAGTCATATGCCTGGAACACAGCAGGAACCTATGTCTAGAAGTGTCTTTCCAAAACACCATTTGCTCAGCCCACCTGAACATACCCGGGTGTGCCCATGGAGAAAAGGAGAGTGGTTTCACAAACTACCTCCTATGCTTTCTCCAGCAAGAGTTCAGAGATGTCAGAATCACTCCAAAACAAGTCCTCTGCATGCTCTCAGTTTATATGTCACAGGAGAACTACAAGTAAATAATTAAAGTCTTACCGAAATCAGTAGCCAGATCTGATAATAGAAATCCAAAGCAGAACCAGAAGGGACAGGAAAGAAATTAATCATCTAATTAGAAAACAACACACAACCTTCTCTAACTAACCTAGTGGCAGGAGGCAAAGTGATCAAAAAAAACCTAGCAGTACTGAATAGCAAAGATACAAAAATAATGCAAAGAAAACCACTATTGCTTAAATGATGGACTCACAACCTGAAAGCAGATACATTATTATTTCAACTATTTATGTCCTTTTTGATTCCTTTTTGGCTCTGATTTTCTGTCACTGGTGAGCTACAAGGTTATTAATAATGTGTAGCAATGAATAATATATCCACGGTCACACCAACTGAATTTTATCTGTCTGTACAGCCCAGTGAGTATTTATAAATTTATTATACTTTGGGCTTTTTGTGAATGGTAGTTAAGACCTGTATACAAAGACTAGTTCAAACTTATAAAACAGTAAAAATATTTTGAAGTAATTTCTGGAGAAATAGCAAACATGGAAGTAGTCAGTTGTTGATTTCAGTTCATTCAGCTGCCAGGAGGCATGATTCAAAGCACCAGAACTTTGGTTAGAAAGTCCCATACAGAATACCTCCTCTGTCATTCAAACAGTCTGTTGGAGCCACAACTTATGAGAACATTTTCAACTGTTTGAATTTATTACAGAAAATGAACACCCGCACAAACCATACAATCCACCAACTTCCGTCTTCTCTTGCACTTGAAACAGAGTTTCATGACACCAAAAGAGCTTCTCAGGAATGTGGGAAGTGTCATTCATTTAAAGGTTTGTTCCACACAATACCATCCAGCGTCATTATGAAGCTTGGGGGCAAAAGAACCCCCCAAAACATTGCCCAAGGTCATGCTAGAGAGTGACCCTTAAAAGCACATGGTTAACTCCTGAGCAGCTCAGGTTTCCTAAGCATTTGCATAGAAGATAAAATCCAATATGGAGAATACCATATTCATTCATGTAAAAGCAACATCATGTGACCATACTTACATGTCCATTGCCAAAAAAGAAGTATACAATAAGAACACAAAATAGAGACATCCTAGCTTTTAAGGTGAAATTTGGATTTTAAAAGAAGAACTACCAACCTAGCACTGTACCAATGCTTTTTCTTATTGTTAGCAAAGTTGTAAATCAATCTCTCCTGAACATCTCATTGTGAGAAAACCACAGGATGGAGTAACACACATACAGTCTGACCTGTATCTAGTTCAACTGTAGTCCCAGAGAGAGCTGCTCCCAGCCCCCTTCCTTTCACCCACAGAATTAACTACACAGCTTGAAAGCAAATAGATTCAGCAAGCTGATCTGATGAGAATAAATGTTTAGAGTCTTTTTGGTGGGGTTGTTTTTTGCCATGCCAACTTTCTGAAGAGGCTGATTCTAAGGCCACATCATCACTACATGCAACAGGAAGAAAGACAGTGGGAGCACATGAATAAAAAAAATAGCTATCTGTAGTGGAAGGGCAGAGAGGGGGTGGTGGGATGGGACTAAGCTTATTTTCCACAGCTGCTGAATATTACATAAAATTAGATGCAATGTAGAAGCAAAACTTTAAAGTAAAAGTAAGGAATTAAATGAAGCAAGCCTGTAGTTGTTACTGAGAATACAAATGAACTTCTTGATGCCTGAGCCAAGTCACTGCATTAACAACTGTGTCGTGGTTTAACCCCAGCCAGCAACTAAGCACCACACAACTGCTCAATCCCTCCCCACCCAGTGGGATGGGGGAGAAAATCTGGAAAAGAAGTAAAACTCGTCGTCTGAGATAAGAACAGTTTAATGGAACAGAAAAGAAGAAACTAGTAATGATAATGATAACACTAATAAAATGACAACAGCAATAATAAAAGGATTGGAATGTACAAATGATGTGCAGTGCAAACGCTCACCACCCACCGACCAACACCCAGCTAGTCCCCGAGCGGCAATTCCCTATTCCTAAACTAGATGGGACATCCCATGGTATGGAATACACCGTTGGCCAGTTTGGGTCAGGTGCCCTGGCTGTGTCCTGTGCCAACTTCTTACGCCCCTCCAGCTTTCTTGCTGGCTGGGCATGAGAAGCTGAAAAATCCTTGACTTTAGTCTAAACACTACTTAGCAACAACTGAAAACATCAGTGTTCTCAACATTCTTCACATACTGAACTCAAAACATAGCACTATACCAGCTACTAGGAAGACAATTAACTCTATCCCAGCTGAAACCAGGACAAACTGTTAGTTCCATTAAAGCTGTAAATAAGCAGTCTAGAAAACCTCCCTATGTATTCCTCTGGTGCCGTGCAATTCACATTCTAAGTATTTACTGAGCAGTCCCCACCTATTATTTAAACACATTTGAATACTGTACAGCAAAGTATGATCACATTCCAGAACTGCATCAACTCCCTGCTATGAAATGCAGAGAGAAAGACTCCTAAGCTAACTGTCATTGAATTGTGAGTTAATTAATGAGAGGAGCAAATGATAAGATCAAGCACAAGACTGCCAACAAATTTCAAACTTAACAATTATGACACATCTTCATGAGTGTGCAGAAACAATATTTATTTGGACAGTTAAAAAGCAGAGGCAAGTAACTTAACAGAGATCCAGGGTCCTTCCGCTGCTTTAAGGCCAACAGAGGAACAATTTGTGACTGAGCTGAATGTTGCTTACCCGCAAGGAGAAGAGCGCTACATAAACAGGCATCAGCTTCCAAGCATTTTCTGAGACCAGATCCAGAAGAGGTGTCCATTTTCTCTGTTATCATAGAGCCTGTAATGAAAAACAGAGCTCAGTCTAATCAGCAGTTTCAAGGTACTAATTTCACACCACTCGGCTGAAGCAGAACTTCACAGCTCATCAGGTAGCAAGTAGAAAAACGACTTTTGTCCTAAATTAGTTTCTGTTCCCCTAGTGAAGATACCAGCAAACCCCATGTCATCAGGTTTTATTGGAGTCCTGTCTAGTGCAGAGGCCATGCACAGGAAAGGATTTCATCATGGAGCTCAACACTCACACTGACCAGTGACTACGAATTCTCTTTCACTCATCAGTGCTCTGCAAGATACTAAAATACATCATTATGTGTAACAGCCTCTGTATGTGTTTCTTAATACAAGACATATATATGGTCTGTGCACAATAAATGGAGCATGCGTTCAGTTGTAACACAGCAAATAAAAAGCCCGGGTTACCTCTGATAGTCTCTATCTCACACTGCAGGCACAGAGACACCTTGCTAACAGCGGTGCTACCTGAAAACGTTCCCATCCTGTGTTTATTTTTTCTGCAGTTTAACTAACATAAGGATGCTCAAGTAAAACACGTCAGGCAAAGCCTGCCTGGTTAGGAGGTTTGAATCACTCCGTTCAGGCAGGGGCAGGTTAGGAAACTTCATGCAAACCACTCTAACCTGTAGGGATACCAACTCCTGCAACCACTCCTTTGGCAAACAGCATGGGGAAGTATGATCTGATCTGTAAACGGTTAAGTCAGCCACAGCCTTCAATAAAATCATTACCCCTCCATGATCCCAACAGCTCTCAGCAGTGATTTTTAAAAAATTATTTTTATTTAAATCTAAACCAGTCACATTTAAACTGACCATGGGTGGGCTTGTCACTTTAACAGATAGTAAGCTTCTGGAATAAAAAGCTGTGAATTACAAAAAGTTCAATCCTGCAAGGAGCTACATGCTGCGGCTCAGTCATTGTAAAGCTATTCAGTATGTACCATCACATGAACAGCTATATTGAAATCGAAATATCCTACTCTGGTTATTCTGATCTGACAGTGTGCGGTATAAGCAGAATCCACATACTCTGAGATTCACAAAGTTAACCAACAAAACACAAGTCTGTTCCTTGTACAGTTAAAGCATGCCATACAGTGGTACACAACTATCCCGGAAAATAAGAATTATTAGTCTGCAAAAATAAAAATTGAATACTACTGCTCTAGACCTTTTCCATACCAAAGGTGGCAGCCGAGTTGTGGCTTTGCTTACATTCACATCCAAAACCAGTAGGGGATTTCTAGAAGAAAATAAAAAAGAGCATAGTAACTTCTCTGAAAACTGGCTGTAGTTCTAGCTTGCCTCTGTAACACTGGCACTCTATTACCTCTTAAACTCTAGTGCAGCAAGTCTAAAGCCACACATTTGGTCAGACTCCTACAGACATCAACTTTGACAAGAGGGAGGGATGTCAGGGCATTCTGGGCATCAGAGAAAACCCCAGGCTCAAGCCAAGAGAGAGGCTTTGCTAATTCCAGCCTCTTCCCACCCACCGAAGATGGGCACTTTGGGGCCCCTCACCCACTTTCTTGCAAATGCTATAATCTCCACAGCACAGCATGGGATTTGGCTCCAGGGGCAGAAAAGGAGAATGTAAGAGCCAAGCTTTCAGGCATAGCCTGAAACATGCAATGGCCAGGAGATCCACACCCCCACCTTGGGTGATGCTCTGACAGCTGCTCTTGTCAGCCTAGGAAGGCATGTTTATGAACTGTTCTGTTCCATCCCAAAGGTATGGAAAGGCACGTTTTGTACAGAGTGAAATCATTCCTGACAATTTAAATAGCTTTTGGATCAGGACCTTAGTTTCCAAGAAACACAAACACTTGCCTCAAACTATTTAGGGAGCAGAACCCAAAATTAAATGAATGGGAGAGAAGAGCTTCCTAAAACCTAGTCTGTAAGACCTGACACAATGCTCAGGTGCTGTACAGAGACAGTAACTTTTCCAACAGTGCTAGTAAGAAAACCACCCAATTCTGCACTATACTGTGCACAGTATCCAAGGTCCCTTTATGTAACTGACTCAAAGCTGAACAGTATCTTCCTATGCAGAGCATGAAATCGAAAGGGTTTACTCAGGCTTTATGCCAGGTACCTTGCTCTATACGTAAGTGTCAGACTACACTGACAAAGTTTTTCAGACACCCTCAATATATAGATGGATTTAGGATCTCATTTTCAGTACTGGACTTCCACTTTCTTCCCTTAGTGATGGGCCAAGTTCACATGGCTCTGTGCACTTGAGTACTTTGAGAGCAGCATCACAGTTGCTCAGCATCTTATGGATGGGCAGACAGGCTTCCAGACAGGTTAGTTACTCAATCTACTTTTAAATACTCTTTTCCTTCTTCCCCCTCCCTCCTCTTTCAGAGCAGAGTTGTTTTTCTCCCTCTCCGATTGAAGGGCAGAGAGGCAGTCATGCGTGCACACATCTAGCAGCTAACTGTGTGTGATTCCCTCTGGCAGACCTGTCAGGACCTCAGCGTTTTTATGTATGAGATGTCAGTCCGCGAAAGGTTCTTACACCTGTACAGAGCCCCTTCAAAATTCAAACCCAAGAAATATTCATTACAAATCAAAAGCCTTATCTTTTCAGTTCTCATTCCCGGCTGGGTTTTTTTTGAGAGAAGCCCAAGACAAAGGTTGGCCCTGGTCTTCCACAAGATCACATGCAGACTTCCTGAAGATTTCTGAAAAAAACCTCAAGTCCTGCAGCAAAGCGCATCACCTCTCCCTGGCCTCAGAAAACACAGCTTAACACGATGTCCTCTTCAGCTGCACCGGAGCAGCAGTCTACAAACTCCTTGTTAGCATTATTGTGAGAAATTACCTGATCTGGAAAGGAAGATTACTCCTTAGAGCTCCAACCAGAGCAGATCACTTTCCTTCTCACCAGCACACTTCTGACCAGGGAAGCATGAGTAATTTCTCAGCTCTCTTTTGCTTTTTAAGTATACTTACTAACGTCCCAGTTGAGCAAAATTCTTTGAGGACCGAACACAAGGCTCTGTGTTTTGAAGTTCGGCAACAACTAGTAGGTACGGATACTTCCTCAGGGCTCCCAAGCAGAAGCACTGAATTACTGGTTACCTTTGTGAGCCTTTAGCCGGAACAGCCTCACATGATGCAAGTGGAAATGCTCTCCAATATATTCCGGAGTCCCACAAAATGGTGAAGTGCAGCAGCACTTTGTCTTGTCACCATGTCACTAATGAGATACAAGCATGGCAGGTATTGCACGGAGCAGCACCAAAGGGAGAGGCAATCAGAAGGACAGGGTGTGGAAGGAGTATTCCCTACTGAACTGTCGCCTTTGAGACCAGGTACTGCCTAATCCTTACTTAAACCCTGGCTCCCTTCCTCTCCCACAGGAAGCGGGCTCATTTTACCTTTCACAAAATTCACTTATTCCCCTGACTTCTGTATGGGCTTTGTCCAGGAGAGTCAATCTGGATTGGTAATTCCTTCAATACTGCATGCTGTGCCAAGTCTAACTCAGTAAAGCATGGGGTAATTAAAAGGAGCAGATAATTTTGACTGAAAGGCAATGAAACCTGAGCTTTGAAAGGAACAAGGCAGGATTCATTTGTAAGAAGCTTTGCTGTGATAAGGAACTGAAAATAAGCAGGTAGCTTGCAATAGGATAATGTGCTGTTGAATACACTGGTTGCCATGCACAGCACGCTGATAGCTGCAAAAGCTCTGCACTCCTCACAGAGAACACGCATGTAACAGAACAGATTCATGTCCTCTCTATCACTTCTTCATTTGCAATTGAAAAGGTACACAGGTCTGGCTCCCCACCGCTTTTATCAGCAGACACGAACATGACTACTGAAAACAGTCCATGTCTGCACATGGACTTTAATTCTTGAAAAAAATGTGGAAGCAATCTATTTTTCTGCAGCTTCACAGCTAAAACTCCCGCTGCTGGGGCTGTCAGGACTTCTCAGCTTGATTACTTCAGCTTCCCCTCCCCAGGCTCTCCCACACCCATGCTGCCCTCTCCTATCCGTAGGGAGAGCTGCTGCCCACAGCTTACTCAGGCTCTGACCAGATGACTTCTCCCTTCCCTTTCCTCAACTCCCCTTCTCCCATACCATATTCAAACTTGTTGCTCTAAATCCCAGGATCAAGCACAATTTTACTTCCCTCAAACTGTCCTCTGTCACATCCCACCCTCTGCCCAGCTAAGAATATGCACCTTCCTTAAAGTCACCCAGGCCTCCTCCTGCTTTGCAAAAAGCAATCCAGATGGACCTTTTAAGACCTGGTCCACAATAAGTTTCTTTGTAACAGCTTACTAAAAATCATACCATAATGCTTATAAAGCAGACAGATGGATTTTGGGTAATTGTCTAACTGTGCTATCTCCAGTACTTTCAATCCCAGGATTTTAAAATTATGTAAAAAATTCTTTACCACCCATCTAAGTTTTCATCCTTAGGGTGTCAGAAATCCTCTGCAACCTTAGGATCTAAAAAAGAAGAAGAAAAAAACCCCTGTTCTGCTTTAGGTAAATTATTTCAACTTCCTTTTTTTTATCATATGCTTCCACATACTGAAGTAAAAAGGAAAAAAAAAAAAAAAAAGACAAGAGCTCCTGCCAAATTGGTGCCAGCAGCACTGTGAGAGGCACGGCTCCCCCTACCTCTCATTAAGTTTTTGCATCATACTTGTGCTCATTCCTCAAGCCTAGCTTGCTCTAGCACTGTTAAGAGATCTGGAGATGCAAACCAAGAAATTCCTATGGTTGTTATAGCGGGTCAGTATTTTGCAACTGCATGCAGGATAGGGATATGGGGTGAGCCTCTGCAGACCTGGAAAGAAGATTTCTCTGTAGAGAGCAGCTGCTACAAGAAGTTGATTTCCAGCTCCCTGAGATATCCCACATTTTAAAAAAAGACTCCATCAAAATAATGAAAATTCCCCTCCAACCTTACCAGAACAACAGTGGATGTCCCCACAGACAGAAGCCTTGGATCCAGTGCATCTGCTAGTAATGGAGACGACTTCTGATATTTCAGCCCAGGTCTCCCATCAACATCCAAGAAAAGTCTTGGCCATCCTCCCCCAGGTCTTCCCGTGATATAAAAGCACAGCCGGACAGCATGACCTGCCCCCCGCACCATGCGTGTGCTCATAGCCTATTCAAAGCATGGAGGGTCTTTCCCAAGTGGAAGTCCCTGAATATATTAGTGAGGCAGCTCTGTGGCTAGAGAAGAGACACTCTACATCACCTCCAACAAGCAGCAGTGCAGGCAGTAGACAGTGGCTCCAAGAGGGAGAGTGCACTGGGGCTCTCCACTGAATATCCAAATTCCCTCCCCTCTGTGATAAAACCTGTCTGATGCTCCTTGCTTGGAAGGACACGTCAGGAGAACGCGTGGTCCTAACCCTTCACAGCTCCTGCACTGCAGCACTTGTTTGGCAGCACCACTCAGAGCATGGCAATCAGAGGTGCTCAAAATTCTCTTCTGCTTTAAAGTCAGTAACTGGTACTCAGTCAGGTCCTAATGATATTCAGTCAGGTCCTAATATCCTCTATCTAATCTAGAGCATAAATCAGAACTCATAATTGTCTGGGTATAATTGCCTATGAAACTCCAAGCTGTAGTTTCAACTCTTTACCTGTGTGAAATAGAGTATAACCTTGGGAAGTTTTTACTCAAAGAAAAGAAACTACTATTTTGTACACTTACAAAAAACCTCACCTCGTAATATGAAAAAGTTTTGCGGGAGGAGAGAGAACAGTCCATCTGGAGATGATAATAAATCTGACAAGAGACAGAAATTCTAGGATCAAAGACAGAACTTCACTATATTAGGAAAAAAGACTAATTAACTTGTGAGAAAAATCTTGTGATTCGTGCACCCTAATGGAGTTTGAGTTCAGTCTTCCCTATCAGTGTCATCAAATCACTGTCCCCTCAAAAACTGTGGCTCATTCCCTGCTCTGTAGGTCAGGAAAGCATGACAGAATAATTGGGTATTTAAATAGGGTAACAATAATTTTAAGGAGAAATTTTGTATTTTTTACATGTCCCAATAGGCCATTTTTAAAAATACTTAAGGAAAATCTTTTGAGTTAGTAACATTCACTTTTGGGGGGCCTAAACGTAGATCTGACAAGGGCCAGCTTTTATTAATTCTTAATGAGACAAGTTTGCAGGTCCTCACACTGCTAACAGTGAGAAACTCCTAATCTTACCTTACTGTTAATGCAAAGATTACTGATTATGCCATAGCCCACAGGTGAGGCAAAATCAATTCTCCTTTCTCATGATATAAGTTACAGTGTCCTGAGGCAGGGTCTCACTGTGTTCTGTGTTTTCATGGCATAGCAGAGAGCATACTTGATGAACTAGGATACAAATGCTACAACATTTCAAAATAGTAAGAGAGTGAAAACCTGCAGCATTTATTATGTATCAAAAACGCAGACAAGACCCCTCTTTCTGTTGTTTGGGTTTTTTGGGGTTTTTTTGGTTTTTTTTGGGGGGGGTGTGTGTTTGGTTTTTTTTTAAGCCAGAAGCTCCACAGAGAGGGGAAACAACTGAGTTCTTAAACAGATGAGAAAAACACCCCTCCAAGGTCAGCTTTTTAAACAAATTTCCCTGCAATTCTTTATTATCACACCCCATCATTTAACACCATGAAGGACCTTAAGAAATACAATAGGAAGGATAGTTTGGCTTATGCTCAACATTTTAATGGAAGCTACCTGACATGGCTAATGAGTTACACATGCCTGCAGTTATCAAGATGGCTATCACTATCAAGAGTAAGGGTGAGAAGAGGTGGGCAATTAATTTTATCCATTTATTTTATTTTATTCCATTTATTTTATCACAGAGCACCATCTCTGCCAGCAGTCTGTGTATCAGCCTGCTTTGGCATATTTCCAATTAACTATAGATAGACACTTCTCTGTATTACCTGTTCTATAAACAGCATTGTGGAATGTCTAGAGCACAGCAACTATGGACACCTCTTGGCTTCGGTCTTCTCCACTATTCCACCCTGAAACCTGCATTATGTTTCTTTCATGTAATCCACAGAAGAGAAGTAAGGGATTAATGTGTAAGAAACGGTCCTTTTTAACAGTGACTGGATAGCGTGCTGCCTTTCTGTCACTGCCCTCCTTGTACAAAGTGAAGGAAATGTAATGGACACTTAAGCTTTCTTAGCAGGAGCAAGGAAGAACTCATGCTTATCCCAGCCTCACTCTCCAGAAGGTGGTAGCTATTTTTTGGATATGGTTCAGAGCATGGAAAAATCTACGTACTCCACTTTAAGGACATGAAGGAAAGGAAGGTCAACAGTCTCGCTATGGTTATTAAAGCTACAGCATAAGTGCCCTGCTTGCAAGAAGATGTTTGAAGTCAAGTTCCACCATGGAGTTTTCTGCACTGGCTCTGATGCAGGGAACTTCCCATGTGTGGTCTGACACCAGGGTGAGGAAGTGGGAGCATGTCACACTGGATTTCAGTGACAGTGCCTTTGCTGCCAGTACAAAAGAGTGGGAGATCTTTGGGTTCCATTCTACCCTTAAAAAGGATCACATGATTTGGTGACCACCAACTCGTCTGTCTTTATCCCCTTATGCTCATCCTCTCCAATCTTCATCCTCCAGCTTTCCAAATGTTTCAGCATCATTTCAGCCACAGAAACTTCTGCTTTAATTATTGAAGCTAGTATACAAGTGAACAAAATGGAAGTGCAGAAAGCATCAGACACCTTACAGACAAAACTACTAGCTCTTCCTGTAAGGTACCTATGCTTAATAACAAACAAATGTAATATCAGTAAGAGAAGAGGAGCCAAGGGGAAAACACTACGGACAACTTGAAAACAGATTTTGGAGAGGGAGAAACACACCTAAAGCACTTTTAACACACAAAAGGCAGCTCTAGACTACCTAAGAAGTGAATGATAGAGGCAAGGGCTGCTCTAAGGAACGTATCACTTCCCACCTACCATCTTCCCGTCCCACCTCCCTATCCAAGACGACTACCAGAAGAGGTATCTGCTGCCTCACGTCCTCTCATTGCCAGTTACTGTGGATTTTGGGTAACCCAGACCTGCAGGCTACCTTTACAAAGAATGAGGAAGAAAGACAAAGCGACTTGTTTTCACAAAGAAGCCACAGGAGGGCGTGGAACACAACCAACAACCCACAAAAAAAAATGTAAGACAGACAGCTAATGAGATTCCCAAACAGAATGAAAACAAAAAAGTAAAATATGCTGATGTGGTTTGTAATTCTAGTCCTGCAACAGATGTTACAGGCATTGTGAGTTCTAAGTGCTTCTAATAGAGTTCTTTTCCCTTGTCAAGATGACTAAAATATACACAAAACCAGAAATGGGCCTAGAAGAGAAAGACCCTAACAAGCAACTGCCAACAAATGGCAGATCACTTGATGAGGAGACAGTGAAGCCTGCTACCTTGGCATGCAAGCAGAAAGCTTTATTTATTGCTGTAATTGTTCCTCCCAACACACTGTCCCTGCAGATATATGGTTTGATTTTCTTGTGAAAGTCCTTAAATGTACATATAAAACTCAAAGCGTACGGTCTCAAAAAACTAGAAGCATTTCTTAACTTTAAGCATTGCTTAAAAATAACAGTGAAATAAAGTCCAAGCAAAAGCTTCATGCATAGGTCTCATATGCAGCTAGAATGAACTATTAATTTACAGCCATTATTTACTCTTACAACAGTGGAGAACTGATGGAGTACAAAACAAAGCCCAACATTCCAGAAAAATAAAATACTTCTATGGAAAGGAGAATCCTCTCCAGGCTTATTAGGAAACAACATCTGCAAAACTTAGCTGCCAGGCTAACAGCCATCTCTGCTGGAGGACATGACTGTACCACAAACAATCCATGCCACAACTGCTCAGTTTGGCCAGCGTTTAGGACCCTCCTACATTTTTGCCCACCGTGGCATGCCGCTGTCTTAGCATCCTGTCTTGGCAGAACTGATCTTAGGTTTGTTCCTGCATTGGGGGAGGCAGCCCTGCTAGTGCCTTTCACTGCCTCACTAGCTGTAGCATGCACAGCAATGGCATGGCACGCAGCACTCGCCAAAACAGAGGCAGACAGGCAGACGGGTATTTGAAACAACCTCTAAGTTATTAAGACATTGCAAAGAAGAAACAAAAAGCCTGACTATTTGCTCAGATTGAACACTGTTTCCAAAATGTTATAGGCTTCTGTCTCCAAGGGTGACCACAAAGAACTAGATACAAGGCCATGCCCATCAGGGTAAGGTGTTCAGCAGCACTCTGGCTCCCAGTATACACACTTTCCTTTGACAAGTTTTCCAAGTAGAGGAGAAGAATAATTTGCCTCACAACAGTCACAATATTCAAAAATAAATGCATGAAAAACTATGCAAATCAGTTGTGATAAAGGGTCCCATCTTAACACCAGCTAGGTTCCTATAAAGAGATTTCTCCTCAAACAGGACCATTGCCTCCACTCTCACCCACAAAATACCTGAATGTCAGTCATTTTAGCTGCTTCAGAAGGCTAGATTGCCCTCATAACAGATGACCACACACTCTTGAATTCTTTGCAATTACTCCCCACTTGATCTTGACCAAACCCTAAACAACTTTAACAGACTCACAGCAGATCTCTCAGTCCAGAAGGTCGTACATCTCTTCCAGTGGCACTGTTCTCCAAGACCCAAGTTCTCCAGTCTGGGAGTAAAGCCTGCATTTACTACCACAGACCCCAGTACTAGGCAGCATGGCTTCTAATATTTCCAGTAACACAAAGGGTTTGATCATGCATTAACTCGGTAAAATTTAATAGCCTAATAAGAAGTTGTGGCCAATTGGAATCAGTTTATAAATTCTCATTTAGCATCAAAATATTTTAGATTAAGGAAACAAAAGAACACATGATCAGTAGAAACATGTACTGATGGGGGCTGTTGTATGCAAAAGATCTGAGCATTCGCTAATTTGGCTGCAAGCTCTTGTTCAGAAAACAATGTCTGGCAATAATAATACGATCCCAAAGAAAGGCCTCTACAGGGAAGTTATTTACTCTCTCACAAAAGCTGTATGATTGATACATGTTGTCACTGCCTATGCCAGAAAATTGATGACTGATTACCACATATTCATTTCAGTATCAGGTATCCAGCCTGAAATAACTAGAGTAGGCCACATGGAATTTCTTTACTATTTACAGCACAACTGAGTATAACATTTGGTTTAAGTAAAAAAAAAAGTAGCTTTTAAACAGAATCCAGTAAGAACTAGAATACATTAAAGCCGCATGAATTAAATGTTTTATTATTTATCACTATTACTCATTCATTGCACAAACATCTGGATTCCATAACCACAGCCTGACAGGATGATATTATTAGTGGGGAGAGCAAAATAAATATATAAATAGCATCTAGTTCCTTCAACATCTCCAAAGCACTGCTATCACTCATCCATTCCCAGCTCCTAGAGGACACGTATTCAACTTCTCCCTTGTGGTGTTGGCTGGATATTGATTAAAAAGTTTTGGTATCTCAGTTCTGCAGGTCCGTGTGCAAAGGGCACAAGATCCCCGCTTGAGATACTGCATGTCCCCCATCACTGGGGACAAACCTTCTGCGTAGCAGGACTAGGGAGCAGGCAAGAGTAAGTCAGGGACATGAAAGCACTCAAGAGTAAAAAAAGCTTTTGAGAAGAGCATCACCAAAGAGAGAAATGAGTAAAATCATATCCAGGAAAGAATTTCTAAGACCTAAGAAACAGTATCACATACCAAAGCACCTGAATATGCTACAGTATGGTCTGATTAATATTAATAGACACTGGTAATTTTATTCATTTTAGGCTTATAAATAATGCTTGCAAAATATGAACATGTATGGTTGCTTTTCCAAGCCACTTACTTCCCAGATCAATTAAAGCATGCAGGGGCTTGCTAGTGAAGCCTTCCCCACTTGCAGCCTCCAACTGCTTTAACAGATACATAGCAATGATTTATCAAATACTGCTCAAATCATGAATATTTCATTGACTACCCCTTTTAAGTTTATGAAATAATAAATACAGTAAAGCTCAAACTGCTTTACCGTTAAGCCTACAATATATTTTTTTTGTTTGAGTGTATGCATGAACATGTCTTAGCTTCTCCCTGCAGCAGAGAGGGTCTGAGCTAATATGCCCAAATCAGTCATGAACATTTCCAGCTGCAGAAAGCCCAGAAGTTTATTTTATCTGTATCTAAATTTATTTACATCCCTACTGTAAGCGCTACTGAAGTACTGCATCATAAAGTGTTACGAACTGCAAGGCATGGGGCTCTCCTGAAGTCTGCCCACTTTTACAAAATCCAGTGAAACATGTAGTCATTGCCAGATATACATTTAATTATGCAAGAATCTCCATCCCTTTTCTGCTCTTTGATGAAGAGGCGATTCAGCGTTATGTGGACCCACACATGAATCTTCACCAAGGGAAAAAGGAACCTGTACTACACAAAGATCAATCAATGCGGAAAACCTTTGGCATTACAGCGTTAAAGCAGACTTGCTCTGCTTTTCCTCCTCCTGTAGACAGCAGCAAGAAAGATGTTATTAAAGAGTTAAAGTAACTCCGTGTGAGTGCCTGAGCCAGAGAAACAAAACACAACCCTCTGACAAGAGCTCAGCACCACTTCCTCTGATATGGTACTGTCAGGATCAGCTTTTCCATTCAGGAAGAGCAGGCTGTCACCTGGGGCAGCACAGCAGCCAGGGGCTGCTTATTGTTAGGGTAATAGCAGGATGTAAAGGAGGGCACTTTCCAATTAACTGGAGGCAGCACATCCCCCAGAGGCAGCGCTGGATAGTGTAAAATGACCAAATACAATAGGAACAGGAACATCCTGGACTCAAGCATACGGAAACTGAACAATCACCAGTGTGAACAAAAAAAAACCCCCAACACAACGTCTGGAGGGTCTCCCCTCAGTAACTAATTTCCCCGCTTCTTTTAACCCTCCTTTCTGCTCCCTTCCCCTTCCTACACCAGCTCTTGCAATAGAAGAGGCTGTCCTTCCATCTGCTTGCTGTCCTCCCTCCTTTTCCTGGAGGCTTCTAGCATTGATTGAGAGGAAGAACCATATTAAAGACGGTGCAGAAAGACCATGTGCAAATGAAAGCATTTTGCCTGCACAGACTTCTTGTGACAGAATACCTTACAGGCTGTTGGGAAAGGGAGGCAAAGGAGGAGAAAAATAGCGCTTTCAAGCAGGAACACTGCCACAGCACAGGACTCCACATAGCCGAACGAGCTGTGTCCTTACCTAGGCTGCTGCACCCTCTTAAAGCTCTGGAAGGCCCACAAGGCACCAGCCCCTGGTGCTCCAAGCTACTGATGGTCTGGAGACAGACACACCCAGGTCTCAGCAACAGGAACGTGCAGACTCATGGCACAGCCTGCCCCAATTAAGGTAGCTGGGCAATTTGGTGCCTACTCTGCTTACTGGAGCAGTGATGCCAGTGGGTAATGTCCCAGCAAGCAAACTGCAGGAGGGGGCTCAGCTGCTACCCAAAGCCCCTTCTGAGGGGCAGCATGGCTGCAGTGACCACCCAGAGCCCCCCACAGAGAAGCCATGTGCACAAACCCCAGCGAGGTCTGCAGGCTGCAGAGCACAGCCCAGAGGCTGCGGGAAGCCTCCGCCAGAGAGACCGGATGGGTCGACGCTTACCAGCAGGGTGGAGATGGCTGCCGGCGTGGGGAAGCACCACGGAAGAGGGAGACGAGGCTGTTGCGCCGCCGCCATTTTAGGGCTGAGCAGGGGGGGGCAGGACTCCGGCGCTTCGGGAAATTTCCGCCCGTCTGAGCGGGCGGTGTGGGCAGAGAATGGTTCTTGTTATACTTAAGTCAAGAAAATTGGGAGATTAATAACAGCCCGGTTCCTTTGGAGCATGGCTCCTTTTTCAGCAGCGGTAACGTTTAGGAGGAGCTGCCAATGGGAGGTCAAATCTGTCAATTCAGTCAAGGAACCATCGCCTCATGGTTCTGGCAAAACTGATGCTTACCTGAACCTTCCACCAGCACCTGCACCGCCCAGCAAATATAATGAGGTATGCCTCAGCAATATGAATTGATGCAGCGTTGTGTTCCTGCTAGTTTATACATTTTATTTGGCTGGGCCTCCAGTAACTTGAGTGGGATTACTTTCACAGGTGGAAGAGAAAAAACACCCAAGCAGTCTACCTGGGCAAGTTCATACATTGCCTCCAGCTCCTCCAGCATATATGTGTAAAATAACAGTGGTATTATTCGCTACACTTGCATAAATACTAGCTATTCTCACTTAGGATACTGTAAAGCAATTGTATCATCATTTTCTTACCCCCTAACTTACTAACCTCCACTGTATCACAACCAGGTGCACAGCTTATTTCAGTTCTGTAACTGGAGAACATTTTCACAGGTCACATTTGTGAAAGTACTTCTAAACATGAAACAAAAAAATTTCTGTTAATTATTCTGTAGTATTTGGTATACCAACCACCATTTTATTACCTGCAAATCTGTTCATTGCAATGACTGTGAAAAAGAAAACTAAGAGGACTGTACAGTATTAAAGGAAATTAATTTTTAAAAGATGATTGGTTTTAGGAGGTTTAAGGGCTTTTTGTAATGTTGGCTTAAATGTAACAATAGGAATAAACAGACTGCAGTTTCTGCTTGAATATTTCTGTTAGGAGTCTGGTCTTTCAGCAGAAAACAAATATTCTCTATCAACTCCACTGGTAGCTTTATCTCTCTGTAATACAGGAAGGCAAGACACATTACACTGAAACAGCATCCAAAGGCCCATGCAAGGACAACACACACAACAGATGCTCAGTTTTAGGGTTTATTTCATCTGCTAACATTCATTCTTGATCTAGACAAAAACAATTAGATGATTTCTTTTTTAAATCCAATTTTTCTTGTGGAAGAAAACAACCTTTTAACACTTTTTTTGTAAGATGCTATAAATAAATATATAAAGCTTTAAGTGTTACTTGGCTCAAGTTAAACAGTTTTTATTTTTTGTTGGTTTTAAGTTCCTGAAGTGGAAAAAAAGTGCAAACCATACACATTCAGCCCAACAGAATGACTCCAGACACAATCACTTTCAGAGAAGCTGAATCTGTTTGATCTACAATATAGAGGATGGAAGGTGGGTTGGGGGACAGTTTTATATTTTTACCCTCAGTCACAAAACTCCTAGAAGATAAGAACTGAGTTCCTTGGTAGGTAAAGCACACAAGAAAGGGGAGAGGAAGAAAAAGAAAGTCCTGCCTGCACTGCCCTTTCCCTTGCCTGTGCAGATTGTGCAGCAGAGAGGAAAGAAGAGACAATATAAGCAAAGCCCGAGACAAAAACCAATGACAATGAAAAATAAAATCAGACACCAGTAGGGATGGTGAGAAATCTTGTGGCTGTTGCATGTTGGCCTGGCAGACTACACACAAACAGGAACTTCACATTGAGAGAGGGTGGGGATTTTTGTCTTCTCCTTATGAAGAAAAGATGAAAAGGGGCAATAAAAATAAGTTAAATCATATTCCAATATGTACAAAACAAATCATGCTCAGTAAACCATTTGAATATAAAATTATTCATTATAGTACAACTCTCTCAATCCAGTCTGCAGAATTGATACCTGGGGGAAAACAGCAAGGGGGAATTGTGGGGTTTTGAGGGATGAGACAGACTCATTTGCAAATCTTGGGTTTTTTCAGCTTGTATGGCTAAAAATTACAGAGGAAACCACCGGCAGCTGGGACAATACAGGCTTTAATACCCATGTGCTTATCAGGACTGCATTCACCTTGGCAGAACTCCTGTAGATGGGGCAAAATAAACAGCCACAGATAGCTCGGATTGTGTGTGCAGACACGAGCTCCACTGCTCACTGGTTTACCTGAACTGCTGCTAACTGACCTGTGCTTTGAAAGCTTTGCTCTACGGCTGATCAGGCAGCGAATCCTGCGTTCATTTCTACCACTGGAACATGATCTGCTAATATTAGTGAAAACAAGAACAAAAAGATAACGCAGCCAGCCCTGTGATCTGAATCCAGCAGACACTGTGAGTTGCATTCCAAGCTATAGCCCTGGAAATACAATGTTTAGTATAGTCTGTGTTGTGAATTCCTGTAGCGCTACCCATTTTTGTGACATTCGGAAAATTCTACGGGACAGGAGGGGGTCTGAGTAACTCTAAATACCAGTAAGAAGCTAGAGATGCTTTTAACCCCAGGATATAAATCTTATTCAGGCCCTGTTCTGTAATGTTAGTCATTACCTTCTGTAGCTGTTTTATGTTTTCTGTGAAGTGATTTGATGGGCTCAGAGTGAAAACTTCCTAACTGACACGTCCGTCCTGCCACTGTGGTGGTCCTTCTGTCTCGCTCATACTCTCAGCAACTGTGCTGCCCTTTCTGCTCCTACAGGACAGCCCTGGGAGAGAGGAATCAAAAGCTTGTTGGGATCTTCCTTATGCTGCTTCCATTGCCATCCCAGTTTTGTAAGCAAGTAAGGGACTATGGGGTGCAAAAACATCAACCTGAATTGCTCCCCATTTATTCCAAAATGTTGGGCACAAAGGGAGAAATTCAGGCAAGCCAGAAATTCACACTGATCCTTTGTTGAGTTTTTTTTGTTGATGGCTGTGAACCCCATGACAGCCTGAGTCTGCAACCTTACCAGTCAGTTCTGCATTTTTTGACCTGGGTAGGGTACAAGGTGGCATCTGACTGTCTGGTAAACTTTGGTGGAGGCAAACTCCTTCAACAGAGCTAGCTGGAATGAGACAAATGAGCAATAAAAAGTTTTCTTCGGCAACAACACCCACCAAGCAGTGAAGTTCACACTGTTCAGGTGACTAAAAGCAAAAAAAGATGTCCTTCTTAGCACTGCAGGATGTCTTGGCCTTTCCACCCTCCCAAAGCAGGAATGGAGTCTGCTAGGAAATCCCCACTCAGCATCACCCTCATTTGTGGATGTGCAAGAGTCAGCACAGTGTAAGACGGCAGAGGCTAAGAGCCATCATCTTTGGCCTGGTACCAGGTAACTGCCTGTCCAAAATGCTCACTCACACTAATACTGTATAAACTCTTAGAATACCTTACACACCCTCAGCTTTTGTAAAGGCTTTTCATGGGGTATCCCTGGAACCATGGCAGAAACATTGTGGGATGGTCAAGCATCCAACTACATAAAATCTGAATTCAAGGGGAGCTGCCTCACCAACTCCAGTAAGAGACAGGTCGCAATCTTGCACCTGCCCTCACTGTACCCAGCATTCACCTATCCTGACCTGCATCATGATGCATTGACAGGCCCCCTGAAGAAACACTTCATGTAGTGAAGAAGGTCTCAGTGCATCTGGAAGTCACAGGAAAAACATTTTGGAAGAAAGGGGCAGATACTGAACAATGTACTATCTGGCCACTACTTCTGCCGGAGCGCCTTAAAGCTGTTGTTCTCCATTAATTTTAAAACTACACACACATTTTTCATGTTTTTGTAGCATCAGATAATCAGTCCTAAAAATGAAAGAAACTGTACCACTTCAAACTGTATGTAGTACATATAAATCACGAAAAACTACACTCACATTATGTTAAAAATGTTCCCTTAAACCCACTAAAGGAAGAAAATAGTGCCAGGTATGTCCTGCAGCCCATGCTCTGGCACACAGCACGCATGGCCTACAGCCATCAACAGACCAGCACAGCAGCCAGGGCGAGGGATGGCTTTTGGGTCACTCTCTTAATTTCCAATACTTAGAATCTGTTTCAAAGTGCCCTATACTTGTTGTACCTTGGAGTGCCTCTTTAGATTGTGTAAATTTGTTATTCCCAATGTACAGGTGGAGTAACTGAGGCATTTGCTGGGTGCAGGATTTGAATCTAGAAATTTCTGCCTCAGTGTTAAGCTGAGGTCAGCCTTCCTTTTGTGGGTTGAAGTGAAACTGTTAACAAGACAGTTTTCAAGATAGTTTCATTTCCTTTGCTTGTTACTGTAATATCTTACAAAGAAAATGTTGGAACAAGGTCTTCTACTGACATGCTTCTAGGGTCAGAGGCTGCCTCTGATTTAGAGAACCTGCAGACAAATCCATTAAAATCCAGCTGGTTACTTAGAGCCCATAACAGAAACAACTCAGGCAAACTAGGCCAAATTATGCCGGTCCTAATCATACACAGTCCCATTTACTGTCACCCTTTGGTAGATGAGAGCACAATTTGGCCTTCAGTACAGAATGCCTTTCAGAAGTCAGTGCTGGCATTCGCAGGCCTGCCTGGGCATTCACTGCACAGCCCTGCCAGAGCTGCGCCGAGGTACACCTCAGATACGGATTAGCTGCAGTAACCATTTGTGCATTATGGATCCATAACACAGGATGCACAGTGAAAAGCCTTTGGGGAAAGCTGGAAACTGTGCATGTAAACCAGTTGCTTTTTATATCTTATGTATTGTTTTTGTGGGTAAACAGCCTGTAAAATTGCATTTTTTAAATATAAATGTTTTCTTTAGTTACAGCAACACATAAAAGTGCTGGGAACTAGCAGACGTAGCTCCTCCCGGTCTTGGAATGCAGAGATGAGCAAATGGATTTGTAATACCTTCTGCCCCCAAGCCAACAATCGAAAATGGCTTCATTTTGCTTCCCACTTTTCAGCTAGGAGGAAATGCTTATGGCCAAGCTACACATCTCTGGGAACAGGAGCCATTTGTGGCAGAACCTTAAAGACAGCGACACCACTAGCAAATATCGGTACCAGCCAAATGCATGGGTAACAACGTCCCACTGTGCTTGTAGCTGGAGGAGCATGTGCTTAGGCACTTTGCAGCACCAGGATGCAGACCCGATCAAAATTAATCTGAAATCAATACAAAAGACATCCTTTGACTTCAGTGGACTTTGGATCAGGACTGTAACAGGGTTGTATTTGAGCCCAAAGTGCTGTTTGTATTTTCTGTTCTTAAGTTTTTAGTCATCTTCATTCTTCTGGAGAAGAACATCTCCAAAAGCAAGGTGTATCCCCCAGGGTGTACACAGAGGAAACAAGACAGCTCCTCTGCTTAAGGCAGCCACGTCCTTTGCAAAACTCAGTCTGAATTTGAAACTGTTGGAAACTGTGTACAGAGGCAGAGAGAGTGAATTAAAATACAAAACAAGCAGCACTTCAGTGGATTTGTAGGATGGGAAACGGACACTGTAAAAATGACATGCTAAAGCTGAATGTATCAGCTCTCTGCCTCTCTAGTGATTTCAATGCCATATTTGATCTCCAGTTAACATGGCCTTTGAAAATCAGATCATATTCCATTTGGTTCATAGTTTAGCCTAAACAATAGCTGGTTCAGGTCTTACAGGCTGAGTAATAACGGGGTGAGACATGAAACAGGCAAAAACTGCTTCATTTCCATGCTTCCAGGCAAACAAAGAAGTGTTTGCAACAGCAAGAAAATAAGCCATACTTTAATTTGGTGAGTGGGAAGAGGAATTAGAGAAGTCATTGTTGTTCTATGACTCAAAAGTCAGTAAGCAGAACCTGGTTAGACTGTCACCACACTGGAGGATTAAACCTACATGAGTGCCTAAAAAACAGCATTGAAAGAGTTCTGCTTTGAAAGTGGTCTGAGATTAAAAAAACATTATCCGTGATTCCCCTTTCCAGTTTTATGAACACAGCTTGTTCATTTAAAGTACGAGCTGCAGAACAGGCACTCTGCCAAAAGACAATGTGCACTGTCTCATAATTAATTCAGACCCAGAGTCAGAAATTTTCACAGCTCTGGAAGAGGGCCCCATCCTGTTCTCACTTAAATCAGTTCTGATGCCCATTATGTCTTGATAAAAGCAAGTAAAAATAACTGAAAAAATGCAGATACGGGTATGTCTGTATGCTTGTTCTAGTTCAGTATTTCACACAGCAACAAACAAAACAAAATCACCTCCTCATCATGTCCCCATTAATGACTGATTATTTGCAGGGTCTTCCTGGAACCTGTCATGCAGATTTATGAGGGATTCTTGCTATTTAAAGTCTTCCTTTTTTTTAGTATGTATGATAGAGTTTTCATGTGCTGTTAACACATAATACTGATGAAGGCATGAGCGGCAGTTGCGTAGGGTGACAGGATGGCATGTGAGTGCACGTTTGAGCCTATGTGGAATTTGGCTGGCTTTTAACTTGTTTTGGGACCTGCCTGTGAAACAAATCTGGAAGCTCTGTGCATGAATCCCCTATTATTTTTGTGATGAAGTTGCATATGTATACGTGATACCAGTGCAATGCATCAAAACCACTGTGCTAAGTACGTATCCTAGGCCATAGCCAATTTGCTTTAATACTTCTCATCCTCTGATGTTTTCCTTATTTTTATGGTGCTCTACTTTCTGGCAGTGGCTGCCAGCTGAAATGAAGTGACCACCCTTGTGCTCAGATCACAGCTTGACAGGATAGCACATCCTCAACTTAGTCACCATTATCATTTACTTACAAGCATTGCAATTCCCATTCCACCTCCAAAAACACCCACAAAAGAAAACCTCAGTTTCCTTGTTTTTTAATTATGTATCTTTATATCATTATGCTCAGGGGATAAACAGATTTAAAAAATCCTACTTCTGCCATTTGTGTTTGAATTGTGAGGATAATAAACATTCTTTTGTATTTGGCCTTATGAGTGGGCAACTGCATTTGTGCATTTTTTACCTCTGCATTATAATGTTGACCTTTTTTTTATTTTTATGTATTTCTTTTTTTTTAAGAATATCATTGGTCTTGTAAGAAACAGTAAAAAGACCCTATGCTTAAGGAAGCAATCTATCTTCTGTTTTACAGACTTGCTTTTAAATAAAATATTTTTTGTTGTTTTTGTAATTTTACTTCCATGATCTTTTATATGGAAACCCTAGAATATCATTAATATAAAAGTCTGCCTAGGCTACCACTTCTCTATAATATGGCTCATGTAGTCCTCAGTGGGCAAGCGTCCTTGCTCTTCAGTCTCTTCCTTGGGAAGTGCTTCATTGGATCGGTGAAGAAGCCTCTCTTCCCGATTCTTTATCCTCTGCTCCATCCTCTCCAGCTGCCGTTTGTACTGATAGCGCTGTTGGAAGAGGTCCTTTGCATAGTCATAGAGCTGCATGTCCAAGTCATTGAGCTCCTCAATCCTCCGAATGGTGTCATTATCCACCTCCACTCCTCCCGCCCTGGTACTGTTGTACTGCATAAAGGGCCGGATGAATTTCAGATTAAAAGTTCTCTCAAACAGGTACTGAGTCTTTCTCTGGAACTCTGTCAGGCCAAAGAAGGCCATGTCTTTGAGGTTCTTTTTTGCGCTCTCCAGCAGGATCTGTGCTCGCTTGTTCTCTGGGATGAAAGACATGTTGTAGCAGCCCACCAAGCTTAAGTCAGCCAACATCCTCACTTGGCGGTTGTTGGCCAAATTATATGGGCAATCCATGAACTCCTGCAGCGTGCAGCCTGACCAGTCCGTGCCTTCATAGCACGATGGCAGCTCTTCAGGAGTTGGTGTCCTGCCATCACACATGTGCAAGGAGGTCTTCCAAGTAGCTCCTCGTTGGACATGACGCCATTCGCTGAGGTAACGAGATACGGGGTCTCTCAGCAGTGTGATGTAGTAAAATTTTCTACAAGAAGAAGAGAAAGTAAAATAAATACTCTGCTAGTAACAAGAAAGATGCTTGGCAAGCTGAGATCTAGTGCAGATACCAAAAAGACAAGAGTAAATCAACATCACAGCATCCATTCCACTGTACTCTTGGATTATTTTCTTCTTGCAATATCTCATGTGAAGTAGTTTGTGCAGCATTAGACCCATGTTTCTCTTTCTCATTGCCCACCATTTTGGTCTTGCTAAGTAGTAATGCTTTCACCGGGACATCCACTTCCAGCAACAGACTGCAATATCGAGAACAAATCATCAGGATTCAACCCATCTACCAACTTCAGAGAGCAACTGTGACTTCAGGGACTGCCTGGCCTTTCACACAACCATGCACCCTCTGAATCAGCCAGGACTTGCTCTGCAGGACAGCCCAGCAACTGGTCTGTTTATGAGCTAGGCCTATCATTTTCACTTCATGCAGATGCTGACCAGGACACCTGCTACTTGATTGATCTGGCTGCTGAGCTGAAATTTGGGAGTCTGCAGTGAGTAGCAGGATAACATCACAGGAACATAAGTGAAAAATAATGGGAAATCAGGAATGCAATATGCTTTGTAGAAAGAGGAGATATGAGTTGACAACCAGCAATAGTAGTTGCTGTTCCAAGTATAATTAAGTCCCCAACAATACAGGCTGTCCCTTAAACTGAAAACATCACAGCTGTCTTGCACAAAGAGACCCTCTAGCTTCAGCCCACCTTGAGCCTGGATAAAGTTCTGGGATTGATAGTGATGGCAGTCTGCAACAGCCCTCTCCAGACAGAGGGAAATGGGCCTTTTTTCCCCTCACTTCCAGTAGCTTGGGACTATAGTGTCTCCGAATGTTTCTAGAACAAAGAAATACCTTCTCTAGTTGCTAAAGCTGGCAGGGAATTAAATCCACATGTGCTCCCAGCACATGGGGCTGTGTGACACTGTGCACAAACGGGAGCACCTGGCTTTGGCAGGGTAATGCACACATACTACTGGAAATGTTCCATATAGGGGTGGCGGTGGATTCATTTCCCCATCAGAAATGCATCTTTGCAATGCTGCTATGGCTCACTGCTCTGCTGGCACGGCTTGGGAGAGCTGAATGTGACGGCCATTGCGAGGGCACTGCAGTTTTTTTTGGGGGGGGGAGTAAAAAAAAATCTGTTTTGGCTAATAACACATCCATATTTTCCTAGCACCTTCAATATTATTATTCCTAGCAGTAACCTAAACTACTGCAATAAGAGTAATTTAATTTTAAGAAAATACATCAAAGACACTGCCCAGGAAGTCTGATTTTAAGGAATGTTGGCTTTCCCAATTTATTACTAACTTGCTGAAGGCTTGTTCCAAAGCAGTAAATTTTGGTCTTTCCAACAATGGCAATGGGTGTCCACTCTGGCTCCAACTCCTCTCCTGCTTTCTGCCTTCAGAATTAGGAACTAGGGCTGGTAAAAACATCTGCTATTTTTGGAAACTTTTCCATCTCTCTTCATAGCAAGGGTATCATGCTGTCTAGTAATATTGTCTAGTACTGTCTGTGTACAAAAGAAGGGGAGCAGAGTGCGTAAGAGAAACACTTCCTTTAAATTTACCTCTTTTTCCTTCATTTTGATTGTAGCCTGTAATGATTCAACTACCCAGACTGAGATGCAGCTATGATTTATATAGACAGTGCTAAGAAACATCTGACAGATGGGGATAAAATATGACAGAGGAAGGAAAAGGAAAGCAATGATGAATGCCGCATGTTCAAGCAAGAGATACTGATGCTAAACACTACCAGCATTTTTTGACTTGTGAACTGCAGTGGACTTTTTATTTGCACCAATGTAATCCAAAGGTTGCATTTTTTTCCTGAAACAGGTTGAAGCCAATTATTATTATGTGGCTTACAGAAGCAACCAGGAGTTTCACCTAAGACCAGGGACTCGTTTGTGATGTATGAGGGGGAGCTGATTCCTGCCCAAACCTGCAGTATACACAGGTATGGGTAGGGAAAAAAAAAAGAATTAGTATCTGCATTTTGTAGACAGGGGAACCACAAATATTAAATGATGTGCATGAAGTCAAATGGGTGTCTGTGGCAGAGCTGCCACGAATCTGGTTCTTGTAAGTTTGAGTCCAGTTTGTCTTCTCTCTCTCTCTCTCAACTCTAGGAGTCTATTAGTAAATCAGATTAATAAATATCATGCAAAGCTTCTAGGGTCCATTGGAATAGAGACAGCTTGAACAGGATATGGATTGAAAAAAGGTTAAGGAGCAAGTATTTCTTTCTTCACACCTGCACTACAAGAGCTATTATCTTAGTTGAGGCGATACACTGATAAATATTTTACCATGAGCAATCTCTCTCTAAGATTCATCTCAGTGAATAGAAAGCATAGGAAAATAGGCTACATCTTCTGAAATTATACTGAATTTGATGTGTCCCTTTCCAGGTCTGTCACATAGAAAAGTGCTCGAAGAAGGGGAGTTTGCCTCCTGACACGCAAGTAAGATGTATCTTTGGAAACTGGAATACAGGCAGTAGAACCAGGCCTCTGGAGGTACTTTGGGAAGCTGCTCCAATGGGGCATAAATGAAAAAAAAACCACAACCCAAACCAAAGAGAGACTGCAATGCAAAAGAATAGTTTAAACTGCCTAAATTGAGATGCACCATTGACATACTGAAAGTTATGCTCCCAAAACTGTATTTAGCTTTCTGGAAGGATATTAGTTTTAGAGGTGCAGATTCCCTCAGCTCTCAGGAAAGTGAACAGCACACCTTTAGGAAGACTGGGGCCTCAGGAACCAGAGATGAGCCACTTTGATCTTAGATGAATGACCACGGAAGTATTCACCCAAGGTACTTAAGATACTGAAGTTTCCATTCTCTAACTGTAAGTTGGATATTGCCTTTAAGTTCAGCGAAAAGTTAGGTTATCTCTCTACAGCATCATCCATTAGCAGCATTGTTATTAACATCAGGAGCCAGAAAGTCAGGGGAACTTTGCGCCACCATGGCTTAGAACACAGGCAGTGCCACTTGTCAGCAGTGGCTTGAAATTTATGAGGAACCACATGACTAGTAAGTTCTCTTTTGTCATCAGAGATAAAATAAACCTATAAAATACATGCAGCTGTGAGTGCCCTTCCTTTCAGCATGGTGCCCCTGACAGCTACTTAACTTAAGTATTCCTAAAGGCTCATTTCAGAAGTATGGTCTTCTCCTAGCCCAGATGGTTCCACTCAATACTGCCTCATAAAAAACCCAATCAGCCCCAGTTTGGTCATGCAATGCCAAGACTCACTGGCCTTCCTGGAGTTAACAAGCCTGAGCAAGAAAAATGGACATTTTAGTTAGTATGGTATTTATTTTCTTTTTCTTCCTATGTCAAGCTGGGCAGAACAGCATTACTACTTTTGCAGGCTCCCTTTCTACATATCCATAGGGTTGTGATCCCCAGGAGGACAAAGAAAAGCAGAAGCCAATGTCACAGCTCTACCTTTCCTCGCATTATTGTCCCTGGTGGTCCCAACGTGAAAATCCACCCGAAGGTCCCTGGGGCATTTGCAACTTCAGCATTGCAACTTGGATCGGCATGGAAGCTGCACAGTTTTGTCTGAGGAAAGAATTGCTAGCATATTTATTAAACAGCGCAAAATGAAATCAAGTTTTTGATAAACAACCTGTACTAGAACTGAAGTTTCAGGGAGAAAAAAATCCAATATTAGAAAGGAAGGGCAATCTTGCAGCTGTAGTACACAAATGAATTCAGGCAACTTGAGTATAAGTACCCCTTCTGTCAAAATTAGCCTATATGCCCCAAACAAATCTCTCTCTCTGCCTCTGTTTCCTATGTGTGAAGGGCTGACAATATCTCCTTTGTCCATTTTGGCAATTCAAAACATAACATCTTTTGCAGCAGGAACCGTCTCCTTCAATGATTATGCAAAGCCTCTGTTTCAGCATGGATTGAGGTCAGAGGACAACAGTTAACTTGAGGCACATTTTTTCATGACACAGGCATCAGGGGCACTGTTGCCCCACAGGATTCCCACCCCAGACCTCTCCTTCCCATTCTCACATAGCAGCACAAAGCAGCCTTAGTTTTTGCCAGCAGAGGGTTTTTTTTTTTTTTTTTTGCAGGCCCATGCTGCAAATGCAGTCACTGAGCAGATCTGGGTTAAAAATAACCCTTTCTTGCAGACAGGAGGGAGTGGCTGAAACCCCCATTTAGTAATATTCTGCCTTAATTCCTGTCAGCAGGTTCCTCAGCTAATGAAGGGGAAATGAAACCCTTCTTCCTCTAAAAAACCAATTCCTTCTCTTTTGCTAATAACCAGTCAACATAATTCTGATAAAGTGACAGATTCTAAAT
Organism: Haliaeetus leucocephalus; assembly: GCF_000737465.1. NCBI lineage: Eukaryota > Metazoa > Chordata > Aves > Accipitriformes > Accipitridae > Haliaeetus > Haliaeetus leucocephalus. The sequence continues at coordinate 724,873 of NW_010972676.1, forward strand.
ATGATGCTATTATCTCTCTTCAGTTCATTTCCATTTATGCTTTCCTACACTCCTATTCCATACACCCTTCTTACTTCCCACTGCTGGTCTCTAAAATCTGCTAAGAACTGCTTATTTGACTGTGCAATCCCCTATTCTTCACTGTGATTAAATGCTTCCCTCCCACACAGCTGAAATATCTTATTTTTTATTTCTACAGGTTCTTCACTGAGCTTTCAAGCATCCCTCACAGGAAAACCAAAAGCTATAATGAGTCCTTCTTGACTACTGTGGTGGCCTTCCATCAGATAAAGAGCAAAATAAGGATAGCCACTTCCAATCATACATGCTTCATCCTGCCTGACAGGAGGGGGAAGGGGAAGGAAGCTGCATAGGTCAGCTTCAACCATATAACCCCAATCTGTCAAAGCAACATGCCCCCAAGCTACAATTTTTCTACTGCTAAAGAAAAAAATAATAAAAAAATCTTTCTGTGTCCCTGCTGAATTAAGTGAACTGAACAGGGTGTCTGCCAGCTTGCAGGAATGAGAAACACTGTTTTGTTTATAAGAAGTAGTAATGTCAAATTTGTGGCTGATTTAAAGCATCTTAGTAAGCAAAATCCACATATTATGCACTCCTCAAATAATTTGTGGGGGTCCTTATTAAATTCATACTGGCTCTCACTGTAAATACTTTATCCCTAAAACAACCAGTGATTTTGCCTCCCACCAGCAAAATGAAAATGTGCACCTACCCTGCTGTTAGTCTGCAGTGACCAAGGAAAGAAGAACTAGAGCAGTCAGCACCCCTTACTGCGATGACTTAAACCCTCACCTTACAGAGACAATTAAGGGGATTATTAGGTAACAGTTATCTCCACTGAAAATGGAGATAAAGGAGCAGTTCCAGCAATGACTTACAGGTAAGTAAAAGTGAGTCAGGTGTCTCTAACAACGGATGAGCTAAGAATGTGGCAGATGAAAGTTTATAAAGAATTTATATTCTCATTTTAAAGTCATACTAAATGTTACCTACAAATAACAGACATATGAAAACCTGTTTTACCCTTCTGCGCAGAGCCACAAAATGACCTTCTGCTATGGTGGGACACTCTGGGGTGCAGAACACTCTCCAGCCAACCCCACCGCTTGCTGCAGTAAAAGTTGCCTCCTACTTTATTTACCACCAGTACATCAAACCCTGCTTACCACTTTTAAAGCCCAAACTTGGGAAGACTCCACATATTTCCCTTTTTACGCTACAGTCAGGTTTCTTGCATAACAAAACACACTCTCAGCTAGAGATTGCAATTTAATATATGTACAATGATTACTTCCTTTGGTAGCAAATAGCCCTAATTTTCCTCAGTCTGTTTCCTCTCATCTGGTGTTCATTTAGACTCTTCCTGCATTTCACACACAATAAACTCCTCAACCCTTTAAAAGTCGTAGAAAAAGAAAGAAAACCCCAAAATGAACAAACCAACCAGACTCTTCTGCCCCCTATGTTTAAATAAACGTTGCTACACAAAACACCAAAAGCCAAGAAACTTAATAGCAAAGCCAATCCTCCAGTACTCAGACTGTGTAAACACCTACATCAATGTTTTTCTTTTTCAGTAAACAAGGGGGGGTGTCTTTACAGCAACACAGTGCTTGCTTTGGTAACTGGGTTTGTTTTGCACAGTTGTGTTTGTTTTGCCTGATGATCTCTGCTCTTGGGACTCTGCTGTATTAAAAGATAAGATGTTCTCAAATGTAACTAACCAACCATTACACAGGCTCTGCTCACCCTCCAGATCTTGACTCAGGGACTCATCCTAGGGTCTGATTTCACCATGGGCCAATTCCCAATGCAGCGATGCCTGGGCCATGCTGCTGACAGCCCACTGGGAGCTAACCGCTATTAACAACCCTCAGGCTACTTCAGGAGTTGGAGGCAGAAGAGAATACTCTTGTACTACAGACAAATTGACATGCTTTTCTTCCAAATGGAAAAAGTCTCACAGACTCTCTCAGCTGGATGCAATCCAAAGGACAGGTTTCTAAATACGCAAGGGTGGGTTTCAGCAGGTAAAATTGGGTGTTTCAGTCCAGCTACCCCTGTTTGAAAAGGAAGCAGAGTTATGGGGAGGTTACACCGTTTCACAATTTGGCTGTATTTTTGAGTGTTTAAACAAAAAGCTGCTATATGAATGCATGTCTGTGTGTGGATGCTCCAGAAACCACTTGCCTGCTTATCCTATCTCAGGCATATGCAAAGTGGAGTCTCGCGTGTCACACCAGCTCTACGAAACCACTAATAATTGATCTGCGCCTCCAGCTCCTGTTAGGGCAATGGGGGAGTAAGAAGGGCCATTCTTCCAGGATAGCTTAAATGCAGTTTAACATAAACATGTATTCCTCCATTCCCAAGAAAGGCGTTTCAAAGCAGATTCTGGAGTCTGCGGAAGGCCCTGGCCTAGGAACCCTGCATATGAGCGCCTGCTGGGTGCTCAGAGCTTTGGATCCTCGCTGACATGACATGTCTAACTCCCTCTGAAACACAGGATGGGGTGTGAGCACCAGCAGCTCCTGAAAAAAAGAGCACTTCTATAGCTGGCAACATTTATATGGCCTTTGAGGCTGCAGCCTTACCTGCTGCCCTTCCAGTTCACAGTTACTGCCCAGAAGAATTGCAGTTGGACTAGATGCTCATTGTAGGTGCCTTCCAACTTAACTATTCTATTCTACTCTACTCTACTCTGTCCTATCCTATCCTAAAAACCTCTTGGGACAGAAGAGATTACAAATGGAAAAAAAGAGTAAACTAATTCCAGCAGCTACAACAATACTGGCTGAGGGTGTAAGTAGATCTGCATGAGACTTCAGAGTCTAAATGAATCCAAGATTATTTAGGTCTGGTCTTTTGGATTTGAGTAGCTGTAGAGTCAGAATCTATTACATATTTCTATCTTTTAGCAGGAATTAAAATGTGTTATATTCATTAAATATACACTTAAAAATACCAGTACTATTTAACCTAGAGTTAAAAAAATAATCTAACTGTGAGTAGGCATGCATGAAAAGCCACACCTCTCTTCTTCCCCCTGTGTATTTTGTAAAATGTGGAGGATTTTGAATGCTTCACAATCGCGGTGATGCAGCCTTTCATCATACCATGAACGGTCACGCTTCAATGCCAGCCAGGGAGCATGAAGCTCGTGGGTGTTTGTACCTGTGTGTACCAAACACAAGACAAAAAGAGCAAGCAGCAGCTCAGGCACTTCACAAGAGGAACAATCACCCCTCCATCCACTCAGAACAACTTTAAACAAAAGCTTCCCTTTTGGTGTTTGCAAGACGTGCATGGGCTCTGAGTCACAGCTTTAAAAACACAGGATAGAGTCAAACACAATTGCAAGGGTCTTCTCCAGCCTGGTGGTGAAGAAACCTACAGACATGAAACCAAGGAAAAGATCAATCTGTGTGCTCGGTCTGGACACTCTGCAGCAATCCAGCCTTGATTTTGGAATCTGTAGGAGCGACAATGCTGTGTGTCTGCACGTGCCTCTGCACACAATGGTGTCTGCAGCGCAGTAACAACAACTCCTTGTGAGATGTCTCTATTTAAAGTTGACCTACAAAGAAAGGTAGGTCTACAAAGCAGTAGTTGGAATACTATTATGTATATATTCCTTTTACACAGATATTCCTTCTGAATTGTATTGGCAAAGGCTGCAGAGCTGGAGTGGAGGTACAAAGGATGGAAGTCAGCCCCAAGGGCAGATGGGTGAAACGGTGGTTTGTTAGCAAGCTGGGAGGACACATGTAGCCTTGATACCCACCTTGGGAGTGGCAGTATGATACAGACTATTCCATACTGATGAGATATATATGTATATATGGTAATACGAGGGAGCATTTTATGCCTGGAATCAAATGCAGCATCAAGATAGGTATGGTTGGGTATTAATTCCTCTGCAACCATCAGAAATGGACACATTCAGGATCATTATCTCCGTAAGTGAAATGAGGGTATGCTTTTACCTTAGATCTTGGTGTTGTGCAGTACTGGTAATTGCTGTGTTCATAATACGGTGTTACACACTCAGCCCCCATTCAGATTTGTTAGTAATATACTATTAATAGTCTTTTACCCGGGAAGCAAGTATGGTCCTATCACCCTTATGTCTCATGTTTTATATCCAATTAGCAGAATAGACACAGACTATGAGTTTTAACAACATCTCTGCTTTTCACGAAAATTCAGCTGCTGTGTAAGCACAAGAATTTCCTGTTGCACTGTCTCTTGCAAACAAGTTAATCTAAAAAAAGATACATGACATGTTATGATCTTTAGGAGTGAACCGCCAGTTAATTTTTCAAAATGACAGATGTGATGAAAATTGGCCAAAGGCTTGGGAAAAAAAAGTGGGGGTCAGGGTAAGGGGAGCAGATGGGGGCGGAGAGGAAGGCATTCCAGAGCCCTCTGGAGCCTTGGACTCCTCTAGGACCCATTAAAAGCTTATGTTACTTGCACCGTTTATAAACAAGTGCTTTCTTTTGCCATCATAACTGTGCTCGTATCAAGCGCTTAGGAAGTGTTGACTGCTGTCTTCTACTGAAGCAAGGCACCAAAAATGACGGCAAGTTACAAATCAAATACCTTTGATTTATTACCTCTCCCAAGTTTCAGGAGGTTTGTTGTGATTCCTAAGTGACCTTAGTAAACTGACTAATCAATAGCACATCTGAATGCTGACAGACTGCAATGGAAAGTTTCACTGCCAGAAGGATTACATCAGTGCTGGCAGAGGACAGACAGTAGAAATGTGGACTGCAATCCATGCCTATTCTTTGCATTCTTTTGCTTTTGTTATTGCCCCTGCTGTCATGAAGGTAGGAAATTTCACATGAAAAAATACCGCCATTCTCCTCAAGAAAAATTTTCACTCCCTTCACTTACTGGCTCTATCACAGAGACTTTAATTTTTATTGATTTTAGCATTACACAAAATACAGATTTTAGTAACACATTACAGCCATATTTACTTCCCATAGGGGGGAAGACGGAGGAGAGAAAAAAAACAAAACTGGAACCTTGAGGGTTGAGATAAAGGCAGTTTACTGGAACAACACAAAGAAATTGCAACAACAACAACGGTACTAATGAAAGAGTATACAAAAGGAGTGATGCACAGTGCAACTGCTCACCACCCGGGACCCGACGCTCCGCCACTTCCCCCACCGAAAAGTAGAGCCCACCCCCCGGCCCGCTCCCCATTTATATACTGAGCATGATGTCACATGGTATGGAATAGCTCCTTGGCCAGTTCAGGTCAGCTGCCCCGGCTATGCCCCCCACCTCCCAGGTTCCTGTAAAAAATTAACTCTATCCCAGCTGAACCCAGGACACCACTACTTTTTTTTTAGTTTCTCCCTGTATGTTAGTCACATTAGAAACAAGCAAGAAACAAATCAACCCCTGAAGAGTAATGAGACATTTGCAATGAGACACTGAACTTTTCATCTCTGCGTTAGACCAATTTGCACTGGATAGGTAGCATAGGATAGCAGTTTTCATCCTATCACTAGACAGTTTAAGTGGAAAACATATGGGGTGTCATTCTACCTCCAGGGGGTAAGTGCTGTCCCCTAATAAACTGCCAGTGCAGGCTGCCGTGTTATCAGGGAGGCTGAATTTTAAGTCTCCCCCTTGTCATCAGGACCGAAATGCACTAGTTCTGCATGGAAATCTGCACACCTTCGTACTGTCTTTGCCCTGGAAAGAGAGAGAATGCCAGGGATTCAGCCTCCCCAGGTGTCAAGATGGATACAATGAATAAAACAAGTGCATATTTTACCTAATAGAGCAGGATTTCTGCATCAGATTCCTGCACACTTCAGGATGCAGAAGAAAGAATGATTGGGATATTGCCACACAGAAAAAAGAAAACCAGAAGCAAGTTGAAATAGCCCAAAGACAAAGCAGAAGTAACTATGCAATATGCAAAGATATTTATCCAAATCAGCTGCAAACAAAGCAGATAGGCTGGAATTTGCATTTTCTTTTGAACTGCAAACCTGCTTCTCTTGTGACTCACAGGAGCTCTACTGGCCGTGAGATTCAAGAAACATTCAAAAGTGTAACAGCGTGATAGACAGAAAGTATGTCTCCTTGAAGATTAAATTATAAAGAAACCATACAGGAAGATTAAGGGAGCAAGAGTAGTCAGAGGAGCAGGTATTGATCGCTTATGCAGGACAACTGAATTCCCTGGCAACTCCCTGCCACAGTCGAAAGGGATGCAGTATTTGTGTCAGGCAGCTGCAACTGCAACACAGACACCCGTGAGTTGCTTGTGGATCAATCTTGTTCCAATCAAAAATTGATGGATGGCTACTTTTATTGATTGGAGTGGGAAGACTTAGGAAACAGAATTGAGATGCACAGAATTTTGAAACTCAATTGACCTGTCCTGGACATATAAGTAAACATTGTAACTTTCAACCAGACAGGGTACATCAAGAAACAAGACATCCCAAGGAAGAAAACCACAGAGCCACACAAGCCATTCCTGGAAGCAGCCACAGTGCAAGCTGTTGCAAGGACTGGTTTCCAAAGAGCTCCTCTGCTGTTCTGTGAGCCACATAAGGCTGCTAGCGAAAGGGAACTACTACCCAGCAAAGCAAATCAATGTGAACTACATACTGCCATACTCCTGATGGCATGAGATAGGTGACTGGTCCTAATTCCATTTACCCAGCTCCTTCTTAAAATTAGTGCTGGGAGAGGTTCCCACACTGCTTCTTTTCTTGCGAATAGTCATATTAGTGGCTTACAAAGAGTACCAAAGCTCCCTCTTCTCAATTAACTGATTCTCCCTTGCTCAGGAATAGCAGATGCTGTCAAGCAACAAATAGATAATCCTCAAGAAAGCTGAGCTACTAATCAGCCACTTTTACGTTTAAGATCACTTGGAGTTGCCACTGCCCTATAACTCGTTTTCTAATTAATTGCACTGGAATGCACTTAAGCAAGCCCCGGATCAAAGAATCAACTGCAGAGACTGAAATAAATCCTGTCTGTGTTGCTAATGCCTCGGAAATGGATGACTTGCTAAGCATTCAAAATCCTGGGTACCAATGGTTTAAAACTACAGATAGCGTGAGACACTTTCAAAGGAATAGATTTAAGAACAAAAAGGAAAAAGCTCCCTTCATTTGCTTGTAAAAGACAATTAAACAAAGGCAATTGTTCAACTAATTTATTGTAAAGTTAGTGTATCTTAAGTTCCTTATTCTCCACTTTCCACTATCACCAGGAATCACAGTGCAGTCAATTTTCATTACAGCAAAACTTTATCATCATTACAGATTTCTTTTTTTTATTCGCTTCTATGAAGGTTTGAAATCTTTTCAAAATAATGATAAATAAAAATGACTGGGGATAGATGTGTTACCAGTTGGTGCAATAAATCACTGTCGTCTCCTGCATGAGTCTCTCTCTCATGGTTTAGAGTATCATCAGAATGCCTTTGATTGATTTACAATTTAGTAATCCAGCCATCATCATCCAGAATTCTACAATAAACCATGCCACTTAATGTAGCTGTTACAGATGTTCAGAAGTTCATTCCCTGCCATTTAGGAGGTAATATCTAGACAGCAGCTGCAGACACCAGGATTAGCTGGGGAGGAAAAATCTGTCTTCAGCATGGGAAAACATCCCATTTTCCTGTAACAATGCCCTGTCTTTAAAGCTGAAAGACATGCTGCCAACCTTGATATATCCAGCCTCAATTATTAAACACCAAATATCTATATGCATATATGTACCCCCTCTTGCCAGTTGGCAGGAGTAACAAGATGCCTGGCTTCTGTCTAAAAGACATTATTTCCTGGGAAATCAAGACATTACTAAAAGCCGTATGCAACAAATCCATCAAAGGGTATGCAGCAAAAAGCAACTGATCTCACACAGGCCATGCCAGCACAGAAACTCATGTTGCAGTGCATTTTGCATGTGGCACAGCATCCAGATTCAGACCTAAGGAAGTGCTTAGAGATTGCTCTTAAAAACACCACAGAAGTCGGGCTGAGGCAGACAGGAAGGGCTGCGGCCTGATGAAGAGGGTGCTATTCATTATGCTGTACTGTAACCAATACCAGCCCTTCCCGACAGCACAACTGGAGACTTCATGGGCATCATTACTCATTTTTTCACAAATCGGTGATCTGAAAACAGTAGGTTAATTCTTGGTTTCAACTTCTTTTGCTTGAGCCTGAAAACAACACAGCATGAGCTGGCCTGCAATTAACACTTTTGTTAATATTGTTTCTTAGAGAAAAGGAAAATATGTAACACATGCAGTATAAGGTGCAGGTATTTTATACCAAACAGCACTAGTACTCTCTGCCAACCTCAGTAGCCACAGTTCATTTAAAGCAGGCATACAGAAATATCCAACAGGAATTGTCAAAGTGATGGTCTAGGTCACAGAAACAACTTCTCTCCTAAGTGAATCACCATACTGAGGAAGCTAACAAAGACTGCAAAATTCATTAGCTGAGTTAGAGCTGATCCGTCTAGGCCAGTCAGCATCCTGTCTCTGACAGTGACCTGTCCCAGGCACTGCCGAGAGAGGTGCAAGGAACAGCAAAGCTATTTCTAATTACAGGAATCCTCTTGTGTCCTCTTAGCTGCACTCACAGGAATCACAACTCAGGCTCGTGGTTTAGGTCTTCAAAGGGACATTTGAGTCTTCAAAACTTCAACAACCACAGGATTTCTCTGTTGGGTGATCCCTCAGACCAATACATTATGAGGCTGAAAGAGCTAGCAAATCTGAGTGAATGTAAGGTCCAATGAAATACCAAGTGGCTATTTCACATGGACAGCACCCCTGGACTGTGAAGAAGGGATATCACGCCCTAACAAACCATGGGTTCTTCTGCTTCTCAGGGTGGTAAACGAGATCCTTTGCCCTGTGGCTAGTAGGAGCACTTATTACTACCAGAAAAGCAGCAATGTGTTGAATGTGATTCTGAAAAGCAGCTTTGTGATTAATAAATCCTTGGGAGACATTTTATTTTTTTAAAATACAGGCCAATGCTATTGCCTCACCTTCCATTTGAAGGACTCCGGAGGTGTCCTAGCTGTCTGAAAGGCAACCAAGCTCCTCTGCAGCGCTACTGCAGGGAAGTCTAATTATGTGCTTAAAAGCGTATGCTGCAATTCCCCAAAGCACTGCTTTCAGCTCTGACAAACCCTTTGCATCTTCCCAAAGAAAGTGCACACTGGGACTATTCCTCCTGCTTCTGTTGCAGCCTGGGAATACCCCACCATGCCAGCGCAAAGGGAAAATCCAGCTCTCCCAAAGACCCAGCCCGGCTGCGGGGCTGGATGCGGCCCAGCTCCCACTAGATGGCACCTGCCCGCTGCTGAATGTTACCTGCAGCGGAGAGCGCTGCCCGCCTGGGCCAGGGAGAGGGGAAGCTCTCCTTACGGCAATATTTCTCTTCCCTTCTCATGGGATTTGTTATGTCTTACATATTAAGGCCACAAGTGCAAGTTCATTGAATTGGGTTGGTGGGGGAGGACGACCACGGGAATTGGTATTTGTGAATATTTCCCTTTCCGTACTGGGGCTGGAGGCAGTGATGCCAGCATGCCACCCGACAGCACCACAACTGGGTACCAGCCACAGCCTCTGATGGGGTGGCATAACCAAGTATGAGAGTCGGCGCAAGCGATCCTCCCAAGGCAATTCTCTGCACACACAACTTTCCTTCCCGAGGCACTTACAGTACTCGCCACTGGTATTTACATTTCCAATTCAATGGCATATATTCACCGCTTACACAAACATTGCATGCGAAGTGCCCCCTGGCCTGCAGGTGATGTTGCATACATAACTGTGGAACACTGTGTTTTGCGTTACGCGATTACAATTCTGTATCTATAGAGCCTTTTGCTTAAGTCTCTGCCTCAGGCTTGACTATGAAACATCACCTCCAAAAAATGTACACAAAAGTTTTCTCACTCATAGGCTTAGGTTACATGGGAAAGTTTTGCTGGCATAGCTGTACTGTGAGAAGTAAATAATAAAAGAACATTGTCAGCCAAATAGCGATGCCAGCAAAAAGTTGTGGGTCGCTATATATACAGTTGTGGGTATAGCTTTTTCTCTCCAGGGAAATAGGTTAAGTTATAGAGGCAGAGGAATGCTTGCCAGTGTGAGTTCTCTTCCAGAAGGGGTTTATCAGCACAGCTCTACTGAAATAATCACATTCTGAATGCAGGCATGTGCTTAGTCTCTCTGTCAAAACAATTATCACAGAGAAAAAGTTTCTTGTGTTTGGTAAATTTTGAAATAAGAATGTGGCAATCTACATCCCTAGGGCATGCTGTGATAAGTCTCTGCCCACTGGGATCTGCTGGGCTGAGGCCATTAGTTCTTTCAGATACAATGGCAAACTGCTGAGCTTGGAGAGGCTTTCAGTCACTACCAACCTGGGATGGATGAGAGCTAGTGATCTTGTTATATGAGGCTCCATATCCCACAGCCTTCAGTCATTCAATCCCCTGACAGTCTCTTCACATAAGAATTTATCTTTTCTTTGAGTATTTTGCCAATGGGAGCTGGAGGGTAGCAGGGTCATTGCAATCCATTTCTTTGAATACTTTGTGGGATCTCAGCTTGGCGTATTTCATTTTTTCATTCCAAAGAGAGGGTGTGTACAAAAGCAAGAGATCTGGAAAGCTTTTAGCATCACAGGAACTGCCAGCACTGCTTCCTTTGTTTGCTCCATTTAGCCTGATGATGTTTTTTATTATCAATCAGCTCAAACACAGAAAAGCTACATCTCTCAGTCGACTGTGGGACACAGGCATTGGGGTTCAAATTCCCCTTGTCAGTCTTTCTGAGAAGCTGGGCTGATGCTTGTTGTGCATCCTGTTATTCCAGTCAGCCTGGAGACAAGCTGGCATGAAAGGCATGTATCAGAGACAGAGAAAACCAAAGCTAAATTCCTCCCACTCCACACTTGGGCTTGGTGTACCTGTTACTACATGTGTATCCTCCTTATGCCAGACATAACAAAGGCAGGAGCACTTGTAGAGAGGGACAGAAAGAGAATTGCTAATACAGAAAATTAATACTGAAAGAATCAGTACAGTAATCACAATGTTCACTCTGGGAAGACAAGGTCTGCCTTCTGGAGAATTCCCTGAAGGGAGGAACAGTAGCAATAGATTTGAAAAAGAAAAAGAAAAAAAAAGCCAATCACATACTCTATATTTAAAAATTAAAAAGACTACCAGATGCAATTACATTCGTGATTAAAAGATCTAACAGAAGCATATTTAAATTCATTAACTTAGTCCACACTTTACTACCTCAGGAGACCAGCTGCTCCTGGAATATGGGGCAGCAAAATACAAACTACATCTTGCTTGTATTTGATCAAAACCTTTTGGAAGTTTCAATGATCTGGCTGTTAACATCTCTTAGGTGATAATTAGGCTCTTGGGGCAGCACACATTGTTTGGGAGAGAAAATGCACTGTGGAAACATAAGTAAGGGAGCCTTCTGCCTTGCTGAAAAGTCAGTTATTCCACTATATAAAAAAGGCAGGCAAGGGCAAAATAAGGCCATTTTCAAACAGAGACTCATTTTGCCTGTATATACCAGCAATCAGCAGATGCTCACCTCTGTGTAAACTGTTTACTTTAGGTTTTGCTCATTTCTTGCAACATATGTTTTAACAAAGAGATTTTAGCCCTTGCACACTGCAGCTCACAAGCATGGCTCTCCTCTGGAAAAGAGACGCTGCGTGGTTTTTCCATCACTGCTTGACAGCTGTTTGGTAGCAGGTATCAGCTGGGGCTGAGCACACACTTCTCCCAATTCCCGTCTTCCCAAGCCGGGTCCTTGGGTCGCCTCAGTCTCCTGGTCTCTCTGCTCTGGGGATGCTCCAGGGCCTCTGGCTGCAGGATGAGGTTTCAGGGCACTTTGGGAGGTGCTGGGAAGAGCCAGAACCTCTTCATGGGATGAAGCCTGTTAGCAGGGCAGATGCACAACAATATTGTCCGTCTGTCCCAGGAGGGCACTACAGTAACAGCGGAGGTACTGAATTCCTTTCTGTTATTGCCACGGGACCTATTTCCCTGTGACGGGACAGGAAGAGACTTAATTAAAGATAACTGGGAATTTTTGTTTATTGTTGTGTCCGACACTTATCTGTCCTCCTGAAGCCTTTCTCTCTCTCTGTATGCTATGCCTGGTTTTGGTCTCCTCCATTCTGCAAGACAAAGCTCACCTCCTGTGGATAAAGACCTTCCTTCTCAAGAGATCTTTTAAATAATTTTGAGAGTTGGACTGTTTCCTGTCTTTCCTGCACAGTCCCCCCATAATCGAGTGCAAGAAACATCAATGGACAGAGCTGACCTTTCAGACAGACAGCTATGCGTGTGTCTGAACTGTCAGGCAGACATTTTTAGGACCAATTTGAGGATTCTACTCTTGTGACTTAGTTATGATCCACAGCTGAGAGCTCTGCATTGTGGAAGCTTCTGCTCTCCCTCTGTGTCTCTGGGAAGTTGCACCATTCCTGAAGAGCCATAATTCAGCTTGAAACCAGCAGATTTAGACTCTAGCTATTTATGCCACATGAACGTTATTTCCTCACTGTCTGCAAATGTAACTGAAGTGCCCAGCATTTTCCCACACTGCCAAGGAAGCCCTAATGATATGCACAGGAGCAGGAACAGTCTCCTGCTGTCTGTGTCTCTTCATTCAAATGAAGTCAGGGGAGATGTGGCTACACTGGCGGTGAAACATCCCACTCAACTTTATTCTCCTTTGTCACTGAAGGACTAGAGAGATCTATTTTATTTTGCTTTAAAAGCCAATATAAGGCAGCTGACTTCCCTTGACAAAAATCTGAAAGCCAAGAATAATTCAGATATCAAAATCACAGCTTCAAACTGTTCCCTGTTTGAGTGCTCGCCTGGCAATACCTCACAGCTGAAGGTATGGAGGTGAGAGCTCCTGCAGGGGCTAGAGAAAGACGCTCTTCCATGACTCATTAGCCATCCCTCTGATAAACAAGGATATAGTGACAGGATTAGTCAGAAACATTGTAACTGTAACCAAAAGCAAGAATATAGAGGAAAAAATAGGGAAGAGGATGGGAAATTGCACTGGTCCGAAAACACTCAACACCAACTTTCAGTTTTAAAACTATTAGCTAGTAACTCAACTCTAGACACGTGATTCTGGACATGTTTCCATCTCATAATCAGAATTAAATGCAGTCTCAGATCTTCATTCTGATGAACAGTAGCTACACTTTTTCTTGTTATATACGGGATCATGTATCATACATACTATATTGTGTTTCAAATACATAGGAAGGTTCCCCTTATTGCCATATTTTTGGGACAGTCCTTAATACTGCTCCAAAAGTCAAAAAAGTACATGCTAAAGTCCATTACAATAGGAGATAGCTTTCCTGAATGGGACCTGGAATTCAACCTGAGCTGAAGTTACTTATAGCAAAACCCAAACATATTTCATGCAATACCTGTGCTGTGCATGTGACTTGGAAAATAATGGGATTATATTTTGTGAGGAATTTACATGAAATTGTGAGTGGGTTTTTTTCTTTCTAGAATACTCAGTGTCAGAGAAAAGGGAGACTATTTGCATCTAAGAGGAAAATGCCCATTAATACCACGAACACACCAAACTTTATGGATGAGGCTTCTGATGGCACTTACAGAAATTGCGTGCCAAAAGTCCCTTACAAAGAGCGATGTGCCTTGTATCGTTCTCATAATCTAGCAGCCTGTAAAGGCTGCTATGAGCTTTGAGATTGGGTACTGAAGATGGTGGATGGCAGATTTATGAATCACATTCCAATTTTTTAACCCAAAGAAGCTTCAATACCTTTTATTACCCTTTCCCTTCATCAGAAAGTTACTGGTTATCCTTGACAACAGATAGCTCCATCTGCACTTTTATTCATCCCCAGTGAATACACCGATTTTCTTTAAACACAGATTCTCATCTGTCTAAGCCTTAAGGAGTAGCAAAATATTCTGGGAGAAATACTCCGAATGATCCAGATGACAGGATAGGGAGGATAAGGAAGGAAGACAAGAAAAGAGCTTGAGATGAGTTGTGATTAAATTGGTTACATTTAAATTTGATTAAATTTGTTAGATTAAATTTGCAAAATTACGTATAGTACTCAATATCAGCCTTGAGTTCACTTTTAGGTCAATTTGGTTGTAAAACGAAGGGCTTCCCTTTTGAAGAGGTAAAATAAAAAATATTAGACATTTTCTCTTTTAAAACCAGTTTGTGCAGGATGGGATGTTCTGGCTGCAAATGACACGATTAATTCTCTTTTTGATCAATATTTGGGGCGAGATTAGCTGCAAATGTTATCATCCAAAAGGTTTATTTTTAGACCTGTATCTACTATAATCCTACCTTTCCTTTTTCTTTCTGTGGATAAGGTTTTCACAAGTCTTACTTAAAAAACTGCATTAATTCCACAGTGAGAAACAAGAACTTTTCAAATGATTACCATTAATACGGATGAATTACAAACATACCTGGCCTTATTGCAGGCGAAGGCTGAACACCTCAGAGGTCAATTGTCACTTTTAATATGCTGAACATGCCTGTACTCTGATGGAGAATTGCTGTTACAAATGTTTTTCCAGGCACCAGTGCTGACCTCTCCTGTTCTGTCTGCCTTCCCGTGCTTGGCCTGTTGCCCTCATCTTAAGCTGTTCCAGTCACTGTTGGTTTGCTGAAATCTTTTTGCCTGACTCTTAAGTCACAACTACTCCATGCACTCTTCTGCCAAATTTTAAATCCATAATGGCACAATCCAAAGCTCACTGAACTCAAAGAGAAGATTTGCACTGGCTCCTAGGGGATTTTGGATCATACTTCACCTGCCTGCCTGCCAAATGCCTTCCTTGAAGACAAAGCAAATGCTGTGTATGAGCTCTATTATGAAAGAGTGACAACTGCCAGGGGAGGACACATGAGGAAACACGCGGGTAGAAGCTTGAAAAGACATGGGGAGGGACAGACTGCTGAGGACAAAAGGGGCCGGAGACATGCTTTTGGAAGGAGGGACACCCCTGAGGGACTGTGGCCCATGAAGGACTCACCCCAGGGCAGGGACTCTCCTGAGGGACTGTAGCCTGCTGGTGACCCATGCTGGAGCAGCAACAGTGAGAAGAGCAGAGTAGAAAAGAAAACCAGTAAGAACTGTGGAAGAGGGGCAGACAGAAATGATTACACCATTACACATTACAACAAGCACACATGATCCTGCCACTCGTGCTCAAACCCTAATTCAGAAGAAAAATTTCTAGGTAAAGTAGGAACTTGTATCTCCATGTTGCTTCAATGCTGGGCCTTTCTCAGAAAGGGACAACTAGGACCCCAATGGTGATATCGCCTTCCTGCAAAAAGGGCAGATATGTTTTATTGAAGACGTGTGGACCCTTCCCAATTCATGTTCAAAGGAAGAGCTTTTGAAAACTATCAGCTGGAGCTACTTTGCTTTCTGTGCCCCCACCACTTCTCTTAGGCTATGCTTACGCCATCAGATCCAGGTACTCTTATCCATGTGGGATAACCAGTTTGTCCTGATGTCCACGGGTGCCCCAGCCACCCCATGCTGTGGTTTTGATAGGCTAGAGGAGAGCTGTGGGCTGCTCCAGGCAGGTACCTTGTTAGCATCACAGAGGGATCAGGATATAATGGATTGCCAGAAAACACACATATCCTATACCTTAGACAGAAGCAGAGTGACCCATATCCTTTGGAAGGACAATTTAAGAAAAAAGTGATTGCCAAGCCTTGTTTAGGGAGCCAAATACTGTTTTCTCCCCAGAATTATGTCTTATTTGCTATTATCACAATGTCAACCTTCTATGCCTAGTTTGTCACCTAGGACTGCCGATCTCACTGCCTTCAGCAGACGCACTGGGGACTCCCAACTGTTCAGCAGCAGCCAAGGAAACTAAACACTCCTCCCTTGCTAATTCACTAAGAAGCTAAAAGGTAGAAAATAAAAGCCTTAGCAGAAAGTTGAGGCCTCTTAGTTCAGTCAGTGCTCTGCCATGAAAACAGCGGAGTCTCTCAGTCCATTCATGCGGCATCTACTGACCCTAAATTCCCACCTGCCCACATGTACATGTAAAGTGGGTTTTATACTGTTTGTGGCTGATGGTATAAAAGCCAAAAGATTTATGAATTGCCAGATTCATGCATTCAGAAAATTTGTCTCAGGCCCCTGGAAAACCACCGGACCAGATGAAAAATTCCACCACATTAAGCTGACCTCATTCTGCTCAACTCCAAGTACTCTGGCAGTGGAGCCCAGGATCCTTCCAGCTCCAAGTCATTCGCTCTAGTAACTACACAAAAGCTGCAGGAGGTGTCCTCTGCCAAACCTCCTTCTCTCACAGCAGTGATGCCTCTGTTCGTCAGCAAGCAGCCATGATTTCTGTTAGTTGTGGCCCAGTTCTGGTCTATTTTAGGATTTGTAGAAGCTGTTAAAAACTAATATCCTCTCATTCCCTCCTCCTAGAATCTCATTTATCACTCTGCCTCCTTGTCCTGGTTTCAGGACACTCCTGCACAGTTATACTTCTCTCTCTCCTAGCTGGCAATTTCTTTCCTATGATATAAATTTTGGATGACCCTAAGGGGTTGTAAGCACATGGGTGCAGTGGACCAGACTACAAAGTGACAGGGAAAGATTTAAGTGATTGGGACTGCTAGGCAAGGGGGAATCATGCTAATTAAAAGGAAAAGGAACAGCAAATAGCCAGAGATGACATGCAAAGATCCCTAAGCAGGAGCACCCCGACAGGAGAGAAGCTCCTTGTGATCTGTCCTGCTTACAGTGCAGCTCTCCTCTGAAACAGGGCTATGAAATGCATTGATTTAGTAATAGACAGATTCACTCTCCAAGTGTATTCAGTGCCATGTCTGCTGACTTGAGGTATTTTCAGTACATTTTTACAACTGTTTGCACTACAGTCACCATAATTACAAGCATGTCAGTTGAACTCAACTTTATCTTGTGTCTCATAAATAGAACTATTGTTAATTAAGCTTGATAACCAAGTTTGGTCCTAAATGGCACTTGATTAGCCACATGGTGGTGCAAAGATGAAAATAGTGCATGTAGAGAGATTGCAAATATGAAATAAGGGAGATATTTTGGCTTACAGAATCTGCACAATTAGGAATGACACTTAAGACAGTGTGGCTTGATGATCAAATACCAGGCTGCATTTGTTGGGCCAATATAAGAAGTTCTACCTGCAATCTCAGTGGACCCCCACATGACGGCTAATCTCATTTACAGGTATTTTTAAATGTAAGCAAATGCTAACTACAAATAAGATGTGGAACTAAAAATAGGTTTCTGGAAAGGGAGTTAGTACAGGAGGAAAGGAAGTTTTCCAAAACCACTGGACTAGACTACACTGTTTCTAAATGTCAGCTAAAGTTACTGAACTCTTCCCATATGAACAGCTCAACTTTACACTAAAATATATGTTTACCTGTGTGCATGGGTACAAGTGTGCACGCATAAGGAGGAACTCAAGAGAGCCTCTTCCAGGCCAGCTGCTTCTCAGACTGGACTCTAGTGAACTAAATGAATCTCTCTCCAAATCTAACTGGGGCTTTTTCTCACAAGTGGCACCAGTCTTGATACACTGACAACCCACTGGTTCAAAAAGTCAAGGAACACAATTGCTCATGGGACTGTCATTTGGTATAAAGCATTTGTACACCTGCAGCTGATCACCAACCTGCTCTGCCTCCAAGCACTAAGGCACATCCATGGCTACCATCAAGAAATGTGTAGTACAGCTCAAGAAAGGGCCAGAGGTAGCTGCTGAATGCCACTGATCCCGAATCTGCCTTATGCCTAGTAGTAAATGGCAACAGTACAAAAGTTGGCTTAAGTTTACGGGCTGTCAGTGGCTCCTGTGGGCCAATAAATCACCAGGGGGATCAGTGGTAGCACATAGAGAAACCCACTCCGATTCCCTTAAATTAACTCTGGGGAGCCACAATAAAGACTCCAGGATGCAACAGGGTTCCCCTCTGCTGAGATGATAATTCAGCGATCAATTGCACTGCTTTAAGTCCCTGACCAAGTACCAATGAAGATCAAAGTCAGCAGCACAAGACTTCTGTCTCTGTCTGGAAGGGCAACGGAAGGCATACGCTACATAGTCCACCTGGTGCTGAAACACTGCATAATGTCTAACAGACCGATTATACCACCAAACATCACTGAGCATCCCATTTCATGCACAGCTCACTGTCTTGCTTTCAGACAATCAATATTCCTTCTGCTTTTTGGGCACATTCACATACAAAAAGCAAACAGACAAAGCCAAATTTTCCCTGCTTCTCATCTCATTACTGAAATTTTCCTTGCAGCTCACTAATTTTATTCTCTCTTAGGTATGATCACTCCCAGCAGCAGGTTTCCAGCAGCAAATTAGGCAAGCTAAATTACTGGAAGTTTACCAAAGGAAAAGGAAATAAAAACCTCAAACACCTTGTAGACTTTTCTCTCCCTCAAATCAGTAGCTTGTTTATTCTAATAATAATAAAGCAGGCAGAAGGATGTAATTAATGTCAAGCACAATTCATTCCTGTTACTTTGAGGTACTAAAATCAAAACCAGAAAACCTGACTTTGAAGCAACATACACACAAAAACACAAGAAAACTTTTAAATGTATGATTTTCTAATTTAAGAACATCCATGTGCAATGTGAGCTGCTCAGCAAATTGAGCCAGGAAATACATTAACTGGAAGCTAATTTAGGGCAGAACTATTTTACCTCATGTTTGACACTGTTCCACCAGGTAATTTCACTGCAGAAAGGCAAAACATTTTGGAGAGGAGAATGAGCGTGCTAAGGGGAAGAGAGAAGGGAGGAGCTTTTGAATTGTGGGGTTTTGGCTAAAATGGAAAGGAAGCTATTTCTAGTGAGGTGGACTCTCCCCCACACCCGATTAATGGATAAATTGTGTAAGAAAAATGTCTCCATCCCAAGGCAGACCCAATTATGTTCAGCATTAACTGAAACATATGGGAACATTTCAGTATAAACAAAAACTGCACTGTATGAGCTTTTTTCTATGAGCTTTCCAGTTCATTTAACCCTTGCTATGGTGCACATTAAGTACAGCCTGACATATAACTGGTATAACACTCTGCCGAGTATTTTTTG
Organism: Haliaeetus leucocephalus; assembly: GCF_000737465.1. Lineage (NCBI taxonomy): Eukaryota > Metazoa > Chordata > Aves > Accipitriformes > Accipitridae > Haliaeetus > Haliaeetus leucocephalus. Next base: position 744,144 of record NW_010972676.1, read on the forward strand.
GCTCAGATAATGCAACAGTAACTCCCAGCTTTTATATTGATAAACTGGAAGCCTACTTACATTCCAAAACACTGTAGGCCCTCTTCTTTATGCCAAATTTTTCAGCTGAAGGAGGTGGATGTTACAGTGAGCCCACTTGTGAGAACACCCATGTTGAACAAAAGCCAATTTTTCGAACAGAAGGATGGCAACACTTTCACATCATCTGTGAGAAAGATGACCCTAAATGCTATTCATGGGAGTCTGGGCTCCCAAATTACCTGTGCACTTTTGAAAATGCTGCCACTGAGTAATCCCTAGTTTTTGTTACTTCCCTTTCCTGACTGTGCCCTTATTCAGGGGGATTCCAGAAGCACTTTTTCCTGGTTGCAACAGTAAACACCAGTGATTGTGGTGAATCACCACAACCCAAACCTCTGCTAAAGTTCACGCCCCTCTGGGGTTCCAGAGCAGCCCAACTTGTCCAGACAATGCAGTGAGGCAGCCTGCTTTTGGCTTGCCCTTTCATCTTCCTCCTTTCCTTGTTGAGATCTGCCCTGCTGAGATGATCAGCTGCACCATTACTTTTTTGTCAGGTAGATGAGGAGCTATCAAGATTTAGACCATTTTCTTATGTTAACTAGTCTACTTATGTTTCAGAACTAATGCTTACTATGTCAACTAGTTTACTTTCCTCTTTTGAGAGCACACTGATACTAAATTAGTAAATGCACCTCCAAACTCTCATATCCTCCTGATTGCTAAAACAAGCAAACACCAGCAGCTCAGACATAGCTGTAATGAAAAGCTTTGGGTTTATATTTTCATACTGTGTGTGTGGCAGGAAAGAAGACTCCCAAATCAAAGTGGAATGTCCTTCTGCCATGGAAAACAAGGGGAGATATCTCTCCAAGTCAATGCCATGGTATCAAGTGACAGGATACACACTGATTTTCATTTCCTGACCAAATCTCAGTGAAACCAGGAACTTACTCATCTTGCTGTCATTCATAGACAGTAAAACCACAAAAGACTACTGCAGTTTTGACTTCTGAATTACAGGAGCCATTGGGCTTCTATGACTTAATTTTTTCTTGAAGTCAGCATGTATTCATGAAATAGTCTTATTTCAATTTAACAATTGTCAGCAATGCTCAACCCAGTACAACCCAGTGAATCTTCTACAATCTTTAGTCTGAGTTTGTCTAGCTTCATCTTTCTTTTGTCTATTAGTCTAGTGCCAGCTTGCTGTTCCCCTTACAGACTGCAAATCAATGGCCCTATAAGACTTACGCTTGAACCCAACAGACTGTGCTTTGCAAGTTTCCTCTTGAGGCCTGGTTTTCAGTCTTTTCTTTCACTTAGTTTTTCAGTGATTCCTCCCCTATTTATTTTCTGCCTTCTCCAGCTGTGGGCACCAGAAGTGAGGAAGGTGAATGGTACACTCAAAGCTGCAGGAGGTGCAGTCACAACTCCTGGGTGAATACCTGTTGTGTACCTATAGTACAGCACACACGGGATCCTGGCAGCAGATCCCACTAACATCCCTTGGCCCATTTCACATGTTAGGATGAGCCTTATGCTCCTGTGTTTGTGATATAAACAGTGTTCATAAACTGATCCCATCCCAGTGAACAGACTGACTTTCTCAAAAAGAGTATAAATGAAGAAACCATAAAGATGAAAATACTGACAAGGATATTCTGGACAAATTTCATGTTCTGTTACACTGAGAAACAAGGATCTGAAATTGCTCAAGACTGAAAATGAGATGTTACAGCATTTGGTTTCTGGATCAGGAGTTCAAATCAGACAAAGGAGGGTAATGAACAAAACCTCATTATCATCTAGCAGCCACTAATGAGTGTCAGTAGCTAGATGAATACAGAACTTTGCTGACTGGCCGCGGCAGCTCCTGTTTTAGCGAGAGCTGTCTTTGCAAGAAGGTCTGGAAAACTGAGTCAAAACTCTGAAACCAAGTAATCCTGGGGTACAAAATGACTTGCATGATGGCAAGTGAAGGGCAGTGACTTTACTTCTAGGTCACATGCTTATAACCAGACTGGAAAAAGAGTAACAGGAAGCAGTTAATGTTCAGTAGCCTTTGTGTAAGTTATTTACTGCTTCAGCCCAGAGGGCAAATACCCAGGATGACTACCACAAGCAGCAGTTTCACTGAAAGCCATGGAGGGGTAGATATGCCCAACTCTCCACACTGGGGTCAGCAGGGAGGCACAGCAGTGGTACCTTCTGAGGAAACCTGTGGCACAGCTGCTGGTGCTGCTCCAAGCTGAGAAGTCCAGAAGCCCACAGGCCTTTCAGAGTTTTGCAGCCATCAGCTTTGATGATTTTAACTTGGCTGGCTGGGAGGAGGGGAGGTCGGTATGTAGCTGTGCTCCAAGCAACAGTCTCAAAGATAATTGTATTCCCACTTTTAAAGAGGACTTTCATTCCATAAACAAATGTCTTTCTCAAAGATCTGTGATACAAATGAGGAGGGTGCCCGTTCTCCCTCCAAAAGTCTGGACTGCTTTGACAGTGCTGTGACACAGCACAAGTCCCCTTCTCTCTCCCTCTGTGTGCTTTGCCCTCACTGTCTGAGTACCTGAGAGATTTTCACCTTTTTTTCCCAAATGTGTTTTCCTCTTTGGCTATTTTTTCTTTCCTACGTAAGCCCAGTAATATTGAAGAAGATGACAACTGTTAGACCTACAGTGTTCAAGTTCACTAAAATGCTGATGAAATGATTTTGCTTGTCCCTGATCTCCACTGCTTTCCGTTCTGGTACCTTTCACACAGTTTGAGATTCACTTCCAAATGTGTCATCTTGGCTGAGGCAGGCTCTTTGGCCTCAGAATGACACCCAGCCACATTAAATCCTTAAATCCTTGCACCCCCAGAGCAAACCTGCTGCTATGGAAAAGCCTTGCTTGGTTTGCAGACAGAAGGGCTGGCTGCCCTACTCCACCTAACTCCCACAGATACCCACTGCGCTACGGTTAATGGAGGAAAGGACCATGCATTTCACTGCTCTGCCATGACTGGCTGTTGGCAGCAATGACAAACCAAGAGAAAGAGAGTCAGGAAAATTCCCGGGCAGAGGAGCCCCGGCAGGAAGCATGTTGGTGAGCCGCGCTGCAGAATTTGCAGGAGAGGATGGAAACTGGAAGGAGAACATATGCAGCCTGTGTAACTCTGCTGGAGCACTGGGACAGGCTTGGGAAGAGGAGCAGAACTTTTCCTAGGTATTAAAAATGCGGTAAAAATCTTCTCATAACCGTTTCTCTATACATCTTAGTTAAACTTTCCTTGATGACCTTCCCCACTCCTTCTGAGGCATGGTGTAAATCACAGACATAAAATTACATGCAGTTCTGTGTGAGCAAGTATTTCTCCACTGCAAGTCCAACTCACTCCCTAGGTAACTGGAGATATTAAGAAGTTAAATCCTTCAAACTACTGTTGCAAACAGCAGCACTTGACATGGTGACCCAAGACCAGAATAATCTTGGACTCTGATCTAGTTAAACAACCCTGTCTAATAACCGCCTCAGGCTTTCAGACTGCAAAACTGGCAAAATAAAGCCGCATCACAATTCAAAAAATCTTACTCGTGGCATTTCTGGCTAGAACCTGCTCACCTTGAGCTGCCAGGTCAAATGGGCAGGTAGGAAGAGCTGGGGGTATCGATAGGCAGGCAGGAACGGACAATTCAGGCTGCAGTTTGTCTCTGAGTGAAACCAATTACCCTTCCAATGCTCTCAGCACTTTTGTTTCAGCTCGTTACATCTGCTCTGTAAAGTGTGCTTCACCGCTCAGTGAGGTGGGCTTTACTGCTGGTGGGAGTTGGGCTTTTTGTCTCAGGCCTGCCAGGCTTCACATCTACGCTCACTGCCTGTTTCTGAGAAGAATTTAGATGAATTTTTTTCTAGACTATGCACAGGAAATCCCTGCATGGTAACTTTTGGAAATCGGGTCAGGAAAGACTGTTTCCTTCAGGTCTGGGAGCACACAGCCCTTTCTGGAAGCAGCATACTGCCAGCATGTTTGTGGAGAGAACTGCAGGATAAGCAAAAGCCTCCAAGCAGAACTATGTTACACATCAAATGGTCCCTAGAGAGCATGAGAAAGCTTAAGACAGCAGTTCTTAAATGAAGAATAAAAAAATAAGAAATCTGGAATAAATGAGTAAATAAACTGAGGCCATGCTCAAGGATGGTAAAAAATTGATGACAGTAGGCCATATTTCCCATTGGTGGCAGCCATGTTTCCCAGATTGCTCTGCCTTTCAGAGCCGCTGTGCTTCTTCCTCTTTAAAATGCCATTTCAGCAGAGTAGCCCTTTGATAGCTGCTCCCAGCCCTGCCAGCCTTGGTTAGTATCTGCCTTGCTGTCAGACAGAGATTTGCAGCACTGGAAAGCAAAACCTGACCAGACACAGGCCACCCCACCAGCCTCCTGGACCCCTCAGAGGGTGAGACTCCAGAACACCCCTTTTGGCTCCCAGTCCTGCTTCAGTCTTATGCAGATTACAGTACAGTGCCATGTCAACCACTGGGATAGGATGGAAAAATTACAGCCTTTGAGGTTCATTTACCACATGACAGGTGTAATATTCAGAGTCGTTAAGAGACCCTTAAAAATTCTTTTTTGTGCACCCTCCTAAGAGCTGCAACTATACACACCGGCTCCTGGACGGGATCCAGAAGTGTCAGCAACAGCCTGAGGGTTAAGTCCCTTCCCTTCTTCTTGAAAACAATAGTCTAAAGCTCACCATGAAACTCTTTGTTCCATATCCTCTACAATGAGGCCGAATGAGACCCCAGGGCATCCCACAGCAATAATCCATCCTCATGTAAGTTGCCTGAGGGTCTGTGAATTAACATTTGCAGTGACTGGGTAGGTAGAAACTTTCCTCCCAACCATTTTTTGGCACTGCAACACCCATCAGAGCCTTGAGTATTCCTACGGTGGCCACATGTTGTAATGTTTATTATGGCCTTTTACTTTGTGCACACTTTGGTAGAGATCCAGTATATGATTCCTCCTACTCCTTCCATGTTTTTCTGGTCTTCTATCAATTAACTTCCTTACAGACACATATCTTGCTTCAAAGCCCATTTTTAATGGAGAAAAAACAATATTCCTAACAAGTTTTTAGTCTATAATGGGCATGAACAACCACCTCCCCAACAAAACCCAGGAACCTTAATGTAGTTGATTTAATTTCTTGTGACACACTTGCAGTTTCTGTAATTTTGCCTCTGGCACTGGCATCCACCCAGAATGGTGAGTCATTGACAATTCCATTTCAAGGGTTAAATTTACATGTTTTACATAATGAGTACACACATTTTTCCGTTCCTACTAATTAAATTCATTGAGTCTTCTGTGACTCCACTGTCACTATGTAAATGGAGGCAACCTACCATTATTGAGAGAGGCACAAGGCGACCCGGTCCAACCCTCTCTGTCAGTCACTCTCTGGAACACAGCCAGGCCTTTGCAGGGCTGCAGAGATGACCCAGACACTACAGCACACATTTCTGGACATCTGAGAGGGGGGAAAGTATAAAGTCTGGAAAAATAATACTATCTTCCAGATTTGTCAGAGACCAGGACTGTCTCCATGCAAGCTGGGAAGCATCAGCACTTCGCTATTTGTCACTTACTGATTACATATAGAAGTGCTCATTAAAATAAAATTTCCTACTTTAGTTTCTGTTGCTTATCTTCAGTGAAATTCTGTAGTTGGAAGTTGTCAGAAAATACACAGCCCGTCCTCCCAACATCTGCACATTTCTAAATTCCTCCTGCAAAAGGTTGTCATCCCTAAGTGTCCTGGTTCCTGAGGAACAGAAGGTACTGAAAAGGCATGAAAAGGCAGCAAGCTCTGGGAAGGAGTGGTTTGGAGATACTTCACCTCAGACTTGGCAGAATCCTGAGAGCGGCAGAAAAATGCAGTCTAAACCAAAGACTTGTAACACAGCGATAGAAAGAAAACACTGCAAGCTTTCAGGGAAGAGACAATGTCTCTGCCTTTCTTTGTGTACCTATCACTATATATTCTGATCTTGATTGGCATCCTGTCTCTCTATTGCAATTTAAACCAGCATATATATATCTATATATCTATCTTTAAATTCACTGAGCCCCCTCTTGACAGCTGAAATTCTCTGGAACTCCTGTGTGAAGGGAAATATCAAGTGATCTTGTTTTGCTCCTTGTAGTCCTGGGTAGATTTGCTGCTCCAAGGCTGCTCCAATGCCTCCGCTAACCTTTCGCTTGCCTCTCGGTTGCATTCAGGGAAGCGCTGGCAGAGCTGGGAAGCAGCAGGAGGGAGACAAAGCCCAGCACGGCACAGCGGCACTGCATACAATACATTGTCAGGGGGCTGCCCAGGAAAACGTGAGCCTTCTCTATTGAGAGCATCCCTACTTGCAGCCAATGGTTAGTGAAGACAAAATATAAAATGTACTTCTTAATTGGACTTCTTGCACTCCAAATGGCCACTAATTATTTTGCCTCCTTACTAATTTCTTCCCCAGATGGCTTTCAAGTTTTATTTCTGTACCTCTGATACATGTATAATACTGACTGAGGAAATAATGATCTTACCTTTAAAGTAATGAAGAAGAAAGGATCACACAGGGATATCAAAGCCACCAAAAGACAAATCCAGGTCAAACAAGAAAAGGAAAAGAGAAAGAGAGAGAAAAAACAGTTACATTTGTCTTTCACTATGCATACCAGCTAAACAGGAAAAAAAAATAGATATTTTAATTCAATTTAGTTTGTTTTCTCCAAACAAATGATGAAGTAAAAATGAAATAGAGCGACACAAAGTGCTTTTGTCAGTGGATAAAGATTTCAAAGATTTATGCAAATGATTTTTCACCAGCATTCCTTTGTGACACTGATTTGCTGTCATCAAAGGAGTAACAGGAAGATCTTTTATGTACTATGAAATTTAACACACACACACACATACCATTCCGCTTTTGTACACTAAGTATAAGTAATGGATGCAGATATAGAGAAAAGGTAGGGTATGTATCAATATATCCATCTGCACACACTTAAAAGTATTTAACCCCTTGGCAAAACTCCAGTTCTCGGTGGTACCAGCCCAGCTCATTGCATTTGCCATGTTATCTCAAGCCCTGGGCACAGTTTTAATATCCAGACACTTTTCTCTATTATTAGCAGCATACTTCCGGCACTCAAGCAAGGAAAATGCTTTGGAGACTTGTTAAAGCTAAACCAAAAATCCATAAAACAACAGAAGTTTGGTGCAATCAAGGGATAAAAAGGGGAGGGGAATAATTACTTGCAAGTAAAGAAACAAAGACTGTTCTGAAGTCAGAAATTCTGTGAGTTTCCTGGGGAATTTATCAGAGACTGAAGGATTTCTACCGCTACTGAAGGAAGCAAGCAGGAGTCTCAAGTCCTTTAACTGTCTCTTCATTAGTGCTCCAACACTGTGGTAAAAGGTTTGAAATAAGTGTCTGTGAATAAAGGAAAAAACCCAAGCCAGTGGGAAGTTCTGTCTCATGTCATCTGTGTCCCCCCCATCAGGTTTCATGAATTTGGCATGGCATGTTTGAATTATTTTTATAATGCATTCCATTTTCACTGATGATAAAATTACAACCATAATTATTTTTTTAAATAGTAAGAGGAACCTTTTTCAGGAGTTACAAAATCAAGTTTGCATTTATATGAAAAACTTTAACAAAATGGTGTCATAAGACATTTCTATTTTTATTACTTGAGCTCCCATGCTTGACCCTAAATGGCACACATATAAAGAGATGTTCCTCCAGAGAAATTAAGATCATAATGTGAGAAAAAAGACCACAGACAGATACAGAAAGCAGCTCTAATGTGCTGGGGTGGTACAGCAAATGTGTCTACCGTGGTGAATGGAGGAAGATATGCACTCACTCTGTTCATCACAACCTTGCAGGAATATGTTAACTAGACACCTGGTCCAGCTCAGTCGAGGCTACAATTGCTCAGTGCTGCCTCCGAGCTAATTAGCCCTACTGATGGCAACATGCTGCTGCCTGGGCATCTCTGTGCTGGCTCCAGTTCACAGCACAGAAATACTCTGCGATAACAATGAGCTGTGAAACTCCTCTCCTCCCCCAGGCCAGAGCTGGGGGCTGAGAAACCGGCCCTCTAGCCATGAAACACGTGTGGGGACAGGCAGCAGACGAGTTTCAGCTATGATGCTTGCTCTCACTCATTGTGAGGCTATGACGAAAATAAGGGCCTTCTGCCAAAGCATTTCTGCCAGCATATTCTTCCATCCACCTTTTTTTTCTGTTTATGCAAAAAGACAGGGAGGAAATGAAATCTTGGATAAAGTCACTCTGCTGAAGGACCCAACAGGGTGGAGAGACCATAGCTCTAAATAAATTCCAGTTATGATCTCACTCCTCAAGATCTACTGAGCAAATATGAATGAGAAATGAGAAAGCACATGTGTAAGGAGACATATGGGTTCATATGGTCACAAAAATGAATGGGAATGGGAACTGCCTCTGACTTTCACCCCAAAACCTTTACAGGCTGTCTGTTATTGCCTCAGTACTCATCAGTGTATTGAATTCACTCAGTGAATTCCATTTTTTATAAGGAAAGCAGTGAGAATGGAGGGAAGTGGTTCAAAGACACGTAGTAAGTGGAAGAGCAAGCTCTGTAAGGCAGGAGAACCCAAAGGATCTGGAGTTTGCGCAGAGAGTTGGTCTGAGGGCTCTTCCCTCCCACTGAGAACTGCTCCCAGGAGATTTCTTGTCTCTGGGTTGGGGAAAAAAACCTGCTGGTTCAGCTGGTCCTCTGAAAGTGACAGGGAGTTTTCCAAGAACTTCTTCTACAAGATTGTTTATCTTTTCTTCTGTCTCAACAGGGCCCTGTAGCTCCATTTCCCCATGGAGAGATGGAATTAACCATAAAGCACATGTCCTGCTGCTGCGGGGGACTGCCACACTGCACAGAAATCAAGCAAATTTACTCTCTGTATTTCTAAGATATTCTGATGCCTGGAGGTGCAATATTAAGGCTATGCTACACAATCAGCAGACGAGTCCTGCACAACTAACTCCAGAAAAAAATACCCTTCTCTAGGTGAATATATAATGCTTTGCATCTTACCAGTTTGGCTTTCAATTGTGGGCAATATTGCACTATTGGAAGACTAAATAGAAAGACAAAATGGAATTACTAGCCCTTATTCCTGTGCCAAATGCTAGATGAGCCATGTGAACATACTTGCGTATAAAGGTAACAATATAAATGACAGTCTTGACATTTAAGAGCACCTCCTACTGTAGGGTCAAAATAAACCTCAATAAACATCAGTAAATACAGCCCTATAGCATCCTTAAAAAACTGGCAAAGACTAATAATTCCAATAGGCAGGCAGGAAAACTGAAGCGTAAGAGAGCCATAATTAATAATACATAGGAGGAAGGTGTCATACAGCTACATTGTTGGCAGTAAAGTTCCTAGCCCCAGCCCTGGCTTCTGTCAGGCTCCTGGGGCTGGGGCTGGTTGGTGCCAACGCCATGTACTAAGCAGGGAAGGGCAGTCAGACTGTGGTGAGGGGCTCGGGAAGGAGGGAGGGCTAAGACATGGTGGCAGGTGAGACCTGCTGCTGTGACCACTCCTGCTGCCTGTGTGTCCACCACATATAGCTTCCTCTGGCTGCTGCCACCCTTGCGATGAAGGCTGGAAGAGGCCAAACGAGACTGGGGAGCTGGGAGCCCTCAGGACAGGCATGGCTGCTCTCATAGTGTCCTTGCTGCTGTTCTGGATGGCCCCCTACAAGTTGCAAATGAGTAGCTGAGATATAGGAAACAGGTGACCCTCACCATGATGGAGTCCAGTTCAGACTATTTTAAGCATCGTCACTGCATTCATCTGGTCCTGCCACACAAGCCAGCCCAGGTATTTATACCACAGCCTTGATCTCAAGAGGACTGTAGCATGACCATAAAGATGGCTGAGGTATCAAAGGGACTTTTAACTATTTAATCTTGAATGGCACAGTACTGATGGAAATACCTTCTGTTAGTAGAGATGAACTGAAGATAACATTGTTTGTATGGAATTGGACATGTACTCTGTCTTCAGCGCTTGTTCTTAAACAAGAAAGCACTGCTCTCTGTCTGCTGCACTTCGTTCCCCACTGAGCCCAGGGCAGATTCCAGTCATTCCAAACCTAAAGACAGTTTTAAGGGTCTAAGATGCAAGCACATCAAAACTCAGGTTTCCTTTTAATTTATTTCCTTTTACCATGCACTGATGGGCACAGTGTCCCCTATCAGCAAAAATAAGAGCATCACCCAGTAAATCTCTTTCCAGGGGTCAACATGAGCACAGAACAATTGTCAAGGGAGAGCAAGATTATTTGCTTAATTCAAAACCACTTTTTTCTCATTAGCTGGCAGAGAAAGGGAAGGGAGTAGAAAAATCAATAAATATAATAACTTTAATAATAATCACATAGGGAAAAGTTGAAATTAAGTTAAATAAATGAAGTTTAATAATGATTTTTAATTACAGGGGCTTTCATTCCACTTTTCAAATGGATCTTAAAACCCTTGCCCTTGGAAACCTCACTGTATTTATGAAATAATGAATAATTCAACACAGCTGCAGTTGACACTTTACACACCACTGATGATAATAGCATTGTTGTGATCAATGTGCAGAATGCCTTTCTTTAAAGTTCCTACATCTGGCTGTTAATACAGCTCTGAATCGCAACGCCTTTTGCAGTCCCTAATTTTGTGAAGAGATGCACGCAAGCAGAACTGAACTACTTCCTAAGCTTCTGCGTGCCAACTTACAAAGGCTGGATTGCTCCATGCAACATCTCATCCAGGGCTGGAGTCGGAAGCATGAAAGAGTGGTCTTGGAAATTACAGCAGGATGGCATCCTGGCTGTTAGCTTTGGGCAGGGAGAGGAGAATGCTCAAGAATGTGCCTGCAGGAGAAAAGAGCTTAGATGAGCCCTGGCACGCCAGCTGAACAAGTGAGAGTTTTGTCTCTCCAAGGACAGTAATTTCTGGAATCTTACAAATGGCAAATTGTTCTTAAGATCCGAACAGGACAGTAAAGCAAGAGAAACTGCCTGATCATTTACCATACAAGAAGTCTGCCCCAGCCCCTTCTCCTGGAATATCCCTCCACCATCAATGTACTGAAGTACTGTTTGTTTGCCTTCAATAAGGAGAAAGCTACATACTGCTGAAGCGAGCTGATGGGATCGTCACCAAAGCACCAGGGATGTACAAATCCGTAAGCATAAAAGAAATGAGAAGACTACCATTAAACAACAACAACAAAGCAACCTCCAAAAAACAACAGCATTCAAACTTCAGAAGGAAGTTTTCCAGTGAGTGACAGAGCTGTCACTACATTTCAGGACAGTGAGATAGGATAAGGAGACAGCTTTAAAGTTCTGCCTTAATCAGAGCAAAGCAATGACTTGAGAGAGTATCATCTGCACTTCATGCTATTGTTTTTAAGGAACTGTAAAATTATTAACAAATTGTGTAATGTTATGTATGAATCCAGTTTTTCAGATGGCAGACTCTTAACTCTGTGGGAATACAGTCAGGGGACAAACTCAAGCCACTTAAATCATTTATGCACATCAATTTGTGGACATTTGAATCTGTGGACATTTGGAAACTCAAATGTACACGTGATGCAGACAGACCTCTGTAAACAGCCATGTAGTTGAATAACATTTCACATTATTTATTTCACTAGCAAGTTAATGTGCAAAATATTCTCATTCATTTTGAATGGCAGGATCGGGGTGCCTTGATGTAGACATGGGGGGAAATAGGGTGTGATTGTAGCTCCTGTGGTTCAGAAAACTACTCACAGCTTATTCGCAAAATCTGTGTTTTTTCTTCTCGTTCTCCTTCGAAATGATGCTTGACTCAAAAATGTTGTTTGCCATGCAGAAGTGCCAGAAGCTGTGCTGTCTGTACATATATAATTTTGTGAGTCCCTTCCAAAACCACATCCTGCAAGTACCAGGTGAGGAGGAGTTCAGATTTCTTTCAGATCCTACTTGTGGGAAATCCCACAAGTCTTCAGTTCTGCTCAAATTCAGTCACTAATTCCTTTCAACCCACTTTCTTGACAACTAAACAGAAAGTCCCTTCAAAATAACTTGCATGCTTAGCTTTCAATCAAAATTTTAAAAGATATCTAGAATATACTTAGGAAATATTCAACAGGCCTTTTCATTTGGGGCTAATTCTAGGGAAAAGCCCTAGGTCTCTTGGGAGATTTCAGGTTTTATTAGCCATTTGGATATTTAGACATTTTAATGTAATTCATAAAAAAAATTGGAAGCTTGTGCTCTCATTTACCTGCCAAACCCAAGAAAGAAGTAGTATTAAAGCTTACCAGGCAGCAGAAAAAAATATCCTTAACAGCTACAGGAAAGAAATCTGTGCTGAGAGCCCTTAGGCGTGCTGGAGGGGGATGAGAAGAACCTGCTTTGTGGTGGCATCTATCAAGACGTCCCTGTGGCTGACTCAGAGCCTTCTGTAATGTTTCCCTGTACCGAGCTCAGGGCTATCCACTGGTATGGAGGGAGGAGAGATTGTAGCTTTGGATCCTTCCCTAAAGCCACCTACATTGGACCACCAACTCCAGCAGGGCAGCAGGAGGGAGAACAAACTGTACTCCTCACAAAGATTTTGGATTTAACCGTTTCTGTTACTGTTTTGCAGTGTCTCATGCTAGCAAACAAGGATTTCCTCTGTTACAGGGCAGGAATAAAATCTGAGTCCTAAGGTTTGGTAGGTAAATATAAGAAAAGGTTGGAAATGCTCTGTTTTCCTTTCAAAATTAAAGAAGAAACAACAAGAAGCCCAACAAAGAGCGATTTAAAAATTAATCCTGCTTTAGGTGTTAGACCTGCTATTGGCCTTACTTGTCTTCTGTGTGAAGTCATTGTTAAACTCTGTGGGAATGCTTTCAAAGCATGGAAGACTACATGCTACCTGGTAATTCTGTCATTAATTAGGGATCTTATTGTTACAATTTGGGTTTGATATTTAGAAAATATCTTTGAAACCAACCTTAGGTGCTAATAAGAGAAATAACTCTGTAGAAAGCCTTCCATGTTGATGATACTGTATCAGTTTTGCTATAGCTCCCCTCAAGAGCTGCTACAATAGTCTCTTTCAGCCAGGGTTTTAATCTTACAAAACACAGACGCTCAATTCCATTTGCTAAGTTATTTACCTAGTGATGCAAAACCTGGGCACAGAGCTGACATCTTACTGCGTTTAGACAGACCCATGTATTAAGCAAATCTTAGTACCACGTCCCTGAAGTTACTGAGACAGTGAAAGCATTAAGGTCCTGTGAAAGCTGAAGTGCTGTATCACTTACTAAGAAAACACTCACTTCACAGGAGTGCAAATTTCTGTAGAACTGCCTTTAGATGGAAGCTGAATACATGAAAACTCCTGCTTGGGAGGCAAGCTTTGGTTCTGCAGCGCTAGCTTCTCTGACACCTGATTTTTCTTAGCCAAAGAGAACAAAAAGCAGAAAATCTTGATTGAACAGATTTTGTTTTGTTTCTTTTTTCTCTTTCCTTTGAAAGAATTGTTGATGTCAAAAAATGTCAAAACACAATTAGGGAGGCCTCTCCTCCTCTTCTGTATGCTTTCTGACAGTATTTAATTGTTACTCTCCAAACTAGTTTCAGAATGATGGCAAATAAACGGGGAAAAAAAAAAAGTACACCCAGGGATACAGAGCAGACAGGGCTGATGCTTACGTTTGAGCCTGGGCCTCACGTTCACTGATTTCAGCGGGTCTTCTGCACATACTTTGGCACCTTCCTGAGAGACTGCTCCCTTGAGATCTCATCTAATTTTCATATTTCAGTAGAGCCTGTCATTATACAAGCTAAATGGAAGTTGAACCAATCTACAAATAGCAAACCTGATCCTACAAACCCCTTACATTTTGAGAAATAGAAACAGAAAGAAAGACATTGCCTTTAAGGAAACTCTTCAGGTTTCAGCCCAAAGGTAGCACTAGTGCAGCAAAGATCAAAACGCAAACCTAACCTATTGCAATGTCTGACCTTTGGTTATAAGGACTCTGACAAAAGCTCCCATCACAGAAAGATCTGCCATACAACAGACTTTCAAGAAAAGCTAAAATAAATAAGTAGGAAAGCACTGACAGGAATTTAGGGCTGGAGCCAGCAGGGTGTGATTGATATGGCTTTGCCCACGTGGAGCAGAATAAGAAACTGTATTTTGAAAAAAATCAACAGGGGGTTGAGAGTCACGTAGTGCTCTGTTCTGGGTTCAGCATAATCACTGAGAGTCAGGCCAAACTGCACTCTGCATCAAATCTGAGTGAGGGAAAAAGAAGTTGGCTTTCACCTACTTTTATTTTTCCCACCTGCAGGCTTAGGCTGCTGCAGACAGTTGCAATGAGCCACCACTCGAGGGATTCATTTCTGGCAGACAGGAATCCCTGACAGCACTGAGCTGCTTTCCAGCTACGCCTCTTTCACCACCTGGAACATCCCCGCAGTCCGTCCTCTGGGGCTAGCGGAGCCTGTCACATCTCATGCATCTCTTTAGGCTGTAAGCAGTTGGAAGCTGCAATAGTCCTACATGTCTTGTAAAGTACCTAGTCCACCCAGGGTGCCATATAAATCAAAACAATCACTTCATTTGATGTAACTTTGTCTTCTGTTGCTAAGTGGAGATGTCAGGGAGAAAATGAGGGGGGGAAAGGCCTGGGTTTTTTAACACCATTCAAATTGCCTGGGTCTGCAGGATGGCACGCAGCTTACTCTTATGGGTTACTGAAACTGTTTTCTTTCCTGCTATCCCTTCAGGGAGTCTTTCTTCAACACTTGCACCTCCATGCTTCAGAAATGCATTCATCATATTCTATGTTCCCGCCTTTGAAATCCTAGTTAGAGAGAAACCTACCCAAAGACAGAGCAAAGTGTGCAGCTGGAGGGGAGACAAGCAGAAGACTATCCCCCCTAAGCTGCCTGCCCTGCTAGCCCTGCCTCTGCTGCCTGTTGGCCTCAGAGAGGGCTGCACAGGAAGCTGGGCTTGCAGTACAGGTGGTGACAGTAACGCTGCTGATAATAGATTTGGTATTAAGGAGCTTTGTCACTTAGCTCTCAAAATCTCTTAATTTTCCAGAGCAGGGAATAGATAAAATCTGATCAGCTGGATAATGGGCCTACTGCACACCACTGGGGAGAGTGGTGCATGAGCAGGGGCTGGATTTTTTTTCTCTCAAATGACTCTACTGTATAGATTTCAATGAGAATTTAGGCAGATTAGATTCCCCCACTGTCTTCTCTTTGCATTCCTATACACAATAGTGCCAGGCCAAATACGGAAAAAATTAATGAATTAGGACCTTCCACCTACAGACATGCATGCACACAGTCATAGCTTTTATTAAATAATAAGTCCTGAATTTTAAAACTGTTCCTTCCTTACTATAGGAGGAGTCAAAGGTGATAATGTAATTTCAGCAGCTGAGAAATAAGGAAAAACACTACAGTGGTACTATTTAAAAAGCCTCCAATTAGCAATACTGCTATAAACACACATACTAGTTCCTGATTCCTGATTCTTGTGCATATTTCAATTATTGTGACTCAGTTTATTGAAATTCAACATAAACCCCCCTCTGCGCACAATATATAGCGATATAAGCGCTACTTCTTACAGGTGAACTCAACGTAGTGAATAATTAAACAAATATATATATCCCATCCCCTCCATTTGTAAAATGCTTGTGAATGTAATTTTGTTTAATGGATCACTTACAGCTCTTCTCTTCACAAAAGAAGAAAGCAGACAAAAGAAATACACTGGCAGGATATGGTGACTGTTTTAAAAGCTGAGGTGTAACTTGCAGTAACAGAGTTTCTCTGAGTTGGTTCTTCAGTCAATTCAGCTGCAGATGCTGAAACACTCACCTCCAGAGCTCAAGACCAGCCTAAACCTACACTCCTGGGGCCTCTTCTTTCCATAAAAAAGGCAGGAGAAATTTCTTCAGAATTAAAAATCTCTTGCTGAAGATTTCAGAGAGGGAGGAAAGGCATTTGGGTCACCAGGTCTACCTTTGCTGAAATAACTCCAAAGAGGTATTTACCCTACAATACCCAGGTCTATAGACTCTGGCATGCAGTACAAGAAGAAATCTCTTTGGAGAGTGGGAAAGAGAAATATCAGCTCTGTCAGACTGACTGAAGCATGGCTCTTCCAAATCTGGCATCTGACCTGGCTGCCGTATGTAGTACACGGTGTTTAACAAAGGTCAGGAGTTTGCTGCACATATCTGCTGACCAGATTGCAAAGACTGGCATATTTCTGAAGCAGACGGGAGATGCTGTCTGTCTCCTCAAGGAAAGCACTTTGACATTCAGAGAGAAGGGCTTGCCAGCCAGCTGACAGCACTGTAAAAGAAACCTTGGGATCCATTTTGAGATTCTCTAGGTTAGGGCAGTTTGACTTTCAAATTTCCAGATATAACCAAAAGGCAGGGAAAAGACTGGCTTGCTGAGGCAACAAAGCAAAGTTTGGGATATGTCCTGACAATGTGCTTAGGAATGATAACTGATGAAGTGACAGACTGCTCAGGTGGAATTTTGAAAAAGCCCTTGTGGGTCAATTTTTTGGCAGTTGCATCACCAACTGGTCCCTGCAGAAAGATATAATTAAATCATTTTTAGGGACAGAGGACACAGAAATTGTTTAGCTGCTTGATGGGATGCTGAAATGCACTTCACCACCAGGAGAATTCAGGAGCTGGGATCTATTTTCATGGATTGTTCTGGGATGTGCAACTGCATTCTTCCATCTCTGACAAATTTTGGGCATATTATGCATCACTTGTTTCAAATCCAGGACTCTTGCAGATAGAACAGGCACCGAGAGTTCCCATTCTTTCATGTATTGTAAGACAGTAAGCAAGTCACAAAATCTGCACATCTAGAGTCCACTGCTGGGGAATGTGGTGCAGCAGAAGTGGCCACCACACATCACAACAGGAGAGCGAGAATGTCCTGAGGATTCTCAAAAGACATTTTGAGGGAATTTGGGTCAAACATATAAAAAAAATTAGATTAGATATCAGCAAGGCTCTCTTCTGAGCTCAAGCAGCAGGAGAAAGCAGAGAGATGGTCAAAGCTGCCTTGCGCTTCATGACCTCATTTAGAATCATGTTTTCTTATGCACCAGAAGATATTGGTCCTGCAAGGGACTCACAAAACCACTTTCCTGAAGAACTTCCCATTTGTTTGCTAAAGGACTTCTATCCGCCTCTTTCTGTAACTCTGCAGTGGGAATGAGAGAAGATGAGCACATTGCATTACAGCTTTCTCTTTTCCTTAGAGAGAGTTTTGGGGTTAGTGAATGATGACACTACAAAATATATGGAAAGGAAGAGTGATCTGCTGGCACCAAAACATGAATTTTCTGGCAAGCTTTGATGAAAATTAATGAGAAATACATGCAGTCATGGTCATACTAGCCAATATTGACTCTCTTGGACTACTTACCAGATGAAATCATGCCCTGGAATGCAGTCTGCTTTGCCAGAAGCATTATTTCTTTCTGGAATTCAATTTTTCAACCTAAGAAACAACCACGATCTGTCTAAACTGAAAATACCAGACAGAGTGTCACATTTTAAGCGTGTACTGAAAGTTTGAGTAAAAAGGAAAACAAACAACCCTTCTGCCGCTTTACCTAGCTTTGTCACTTTATTCAAATACTCCTTTCAGGCTGCAAAGAAAAAGACTAATACTTTTAGAGATCCGGCTGGCTTCCAGCACTGCCAAAAGTCAGGCACAGCCTATTCTGCTGCCACACTTCCCTCAAAATGAGGGGTCTTCTGGCATGGGACCAGTGGGGGACACACTAAAAAGTGAATTCTCTGGACCGTGATTCAGAGAAACAATTGAGCTGACCGTAGATCCATTCTCACTTGGGACAGGAAGCCTTAAGGGGATATTTAACTTCAGGCATGTGCTTAAGCCATTTGCTGTCCAAGAATGGACCACCAAACTGGGAGAACGTGCCCGTGCATGTGTGCATGGGGTGGTGGGTAGTGCCAGAGCTAGCTTTTCAAAGTCCTGACCCAAGGACTGGCACGCACCTACACTGGCAGGTTTTGAAGACTCAGCTCTAGGGTATCCTGTATCAAACCCAGTGTGCATGCACAGCTGTCATTTAGCTAAGACCTTGGAGCATCTGGCAGCCAAGACATCAACAGGATGTCACCTAAGGGTGTAACGCAGTAGTTTATCCCTAAAATCTGTACGGTTATATAAGGCTATATGTTTGCCCAGCGAATGACTGAATGTAGGTGGGTAAGAACTAGCATATCATTTTGCTAATTGTACAACAGAGAATGATGGGTGAAAGCTGGTGATGCTGGACTTTTTTTTTAGAAGATTGCTGGTAAAGTGCCTGTGAACCACACTGCAAACAACAGCAAGCTGTTTCTGGTCACCTCATCAGGAAAATCAAAGCCCTAAGGTTTGCCAAGTTATTCTGCATCTATTTGTGTGAATGGGGATAAACTTACAGGTCAGAGAATGAGCGAGCTAAGAAGCAAGGCAGAGAGCAACTGAAGGATGTGCTGATCCACGCACCATGAGAATGCTCCCCTGTGCAAAAATAAAGGTGCTTTAATTCCTGCCTTACATTTACAATTCTGTTGGCTTGTCCCATACTTGAGAGAAAGCTACTAGAACATGAACAGAGAGGGGAAATAACTGATATGGGACCTACATCAGCATTCAGAACAGTGTTTTCTTCCTTTGAATGTAGTTGCTGCATGCAAGTAAAAATAGGACGCTTTTTAGTGGGGATGAAGTATTCAGAGACTGCCAGGGAAAAATTGAGAGCATGAAGCACACCTGTCTTACACTTGTTTAGACTGAGTACAGGGATGTGAAGAGAAGTAGCGTTGTTGGGCTGCGGAGTGAAATGCATATCCCTGCAGGAGTTGTTTGTTGGAAGGTTGTGCTGTGGAAGCCAGTGCGAGAGAGGTTTCTGGATTTCTACCAAGGTCACTGGCATTGATGAGAACACAAGAAAATTCACAGCTCTCCTTGTGAGACTTACTTGAAGCGAGTGAAAAATGAGAGCGGGGATAGGACAGCCTAATGCAGGATTCAGAAGTGCTCTGCCCTGGCCCAGTTCAGCTACTGCTGAACTCAGTGGAGTTTTATCAGTTAATTCAATGAGAGTGAAGCCAGTACTGAATATGTTACTTTATTTGTGGCTGTGCCTTAGGAGGGACAGGCCATCCTTTGCATTTACCTCTGTATTACAATACAGCACCACACAAAGGCACTTAATCTTCACTTGGGCCAGCAGGAGCTTTTTTGCGCTGATTGGTATGTCAGAAACGTGCCGTCTTTGATATTGAAAGGGCAGCAATTTCCTTGCAGCAAATATGTATATATGTCATGGAGGTGATGTGTTCGGAATAGGGAGATAGGAAAGAAGGAGAAAAGGGAGCCAGCAGCAATCTTGCTTATCTGTGCCTTGCTGTGTTCGCAGTCCAGGAGAACTGATATCTGTATCATTGAGATATGGCCTCATTCCTCTTGGGACTGCAGTAACCATCTTCACATGGAAAATAGCTGACAACATGCTACATATAAAAGAGCTTGCCACAACTGATCCTCAGCTGCTCCACTTGAAGACTATTAATCTAATTTCTTTAGGATTATCTTTTCAGAAATCGGATCCAGCTGTTCAGCAATCTTCAGTGGGAGGTTAATGAATATTGCTGAGCTTGCAGAACAAAATGTTGAGCTTCAAAAAACTTCTAGGTTCGTTTTTAATGAAATGTTTTAAATTCTTGGCTTTTATCTATTTTGCAAGCTTCAGAAGTAGCCCTAGCACTCTTTTTAATTTGCTTACTTGATATTTTTCGTTAGAAGAAACTCAAAACGTATGTATTAAAATGCATCATATTGTTGCCCTTTTAGCCCAAACAGTATGCAAAAATCAAAGCTTTCCTGTCTTGTTTCCATGAAAAATTGATATGGCTGCAATATTTCTTGGTAAATAAGTAAGACTACACAAGAATCTACAAAAAGTCTTTTTTTTTCTGAAGAGGCAAGGGAAAAAAAAAGAATAAAACTACACTTGGAGGCTGGGAGGGTGTTAGGGGTGTCCTACACGCCTGACATATTCCTGGCCATCCCTCAGCACCACTTCTAACTACTACTAGGAAAAGGTGGATTTGGCTTGACCTGGTGTGGCTGTCCTCCACCTTCTCCAGAACTCACCTTTTCACTGGTGTTCTGTCTCAGGAAGCCCTGCCTCAGCATCCTTCATGACCAAACTCACCCTGTTTTCTTTCTCCCTTTCCTTCATGGTTGCTTTCACAGAAGGAGCTAAAGAGAAGCTGAAAACTTGTTAACTTAGTGGCCCTGCCCCACTAAGCAACATCCATGGAAAACATTTGGGACTTAGCTTTGGCTCTGGCCTTCCTTGGCAGACTGCATCATTGGCAGGGCCTTTTTGTATTAAACTCTTACCAAGAAAGGAGCATTAAATGGCTTTGTTATTGAGCCTCAATGTAGAATGCTTACTACATATATAGATGCTTGCCAGGTCTCTGACTGATGGCTATTTTTATCTTCCACCACTGCAATATATTTCCCCCCTCCCAGGAAAAAGAGAACACAGCAGTGTAACCACCTCCCTGTGGAACATTTTGCTTCTTGTCAAGTACTGCATGCCTTCTGCAATGCCCAGGTGCTTCAGTTGAGACGCATGATGCAAACACACAGCGAAGGCGGTCCCTGGCTCAGAGAACTTCTCACCTTAACACACAACACAGCACAGCAAGATCTCTTCTGAAGATGTCAGAAAGAAACTTCTGTCTGAGGCCCCAGACCAGATGATAGGCTCTACCTCCAAGAAGCTCTCCATTAGTGTCGGTTATTCTGCTTTTTATTTTATGGGTGGCTTCTGCTTCACATCTCCTGTGTATATTCAAGCTACACAGCTCTAGTGCCCAAAAATTTACCAGTAGGGTCTAGTTATTCACCTGTGTATTTACTGTTGGTATTTCACCCTGTTCATCTCCTCTAGGGAAAGACTGGTTAGGCGACCTATTATTATACACTCTCAATACAACCTTGTTTTAATTCTATATTCTCCTTCTCATCTGCATCACTGTGAAGTTCAAAGTAAACTCTTAAGGGTGGAGACAAACTTTTATACAAGGAGCATCACTCCCTCACTGTCCTGGTTTCAGCTGGGATAGAGTTAATTTTCTTCCTAGTAGCTGGTACAGTGTGTTTTGGATTTACTGTGAGAATAACCTTAATAACACACTGATATTTCAGTTGTTGCTAAGTAGTGCTTATACTATGTTAAGGATTTTTCAGTTTCCCATGCTCTGCCAGCAAGCAGGTGAACAAGAAGCTGGGGGGAAGCATGGCCAGGACAGCTGACCTGAACTAGCCAAAGGGATATTCCATACTATAAGACAACGTGCTCAGTATATAAACTGGGGGGAGTTGGCCAGGAGGGACAGATTGCTGCTCAGGCATTGGTCAGTGGGTGGTGACCAACTGCATTGTGCGTCACTTGTATTTTCTTGGGTTTTATTTCTCTCTCTTTTTTTGTTATATTCCTTTTCATTACAACTGTTAATATGATAACATTTTATTATTAGTGTTGTTATTATTATATTTTATTTTACTTTAGTTATTAAACCGTTCTTATCTCAACCCACAGGTTTTACTTCTTTTTTTTGATTCTCCTCCCCATCCCACTGGGAGGCGGGAGGAGTGAGCGAGCAGCTGCGTGGTGCTTAGCTGCTGTCTGGGGTTAAACCACAACACCCGCTCACCTTTGGGACCAACTCCAGGCACAGCAACACAAATGGCTGGGCTGTCTGTTCTCTCAGGCCAATTTTTCACGTAGCTGTCTTGCCAGCCTTGCAAAACCATTTTGCCAAAGAAGTCAGGAACAGATCTAATCTATGCTCATGTGCATTGCTTTTGTATTTTCCAGCATTAGGCATTTACAGACGGACCTTTGTGACAAGTTTATTACTTCCCGTGTTTATGTCCTAAGCAAATGCTAGCAGGATAAGCATGCTGTCTGCTTCAGTCCCTGCCTGCCTACTTCTCGCCAAAATAGTTTTGTAGGATCTGAATGCCTTTGGGACAGCTCCCCAGCTCTCTATGGCAAGCTGGTTCTCTTGTCTGTTTACTCCCTAACTAAACACTGGCAAATACAAAAATGTCACGCCACCTTTTTGTAGGAAGAAATAAACTGACCTTCAGTCTGGGTTTACCCTTTGCTGTATAAAATAATAAAAAATACATACTTGGTGCACAGCCCCTGTGACTTTTAGGCAAATCTTAAGCAGATCTGTAGTGCACGAGTGGACATAGTTTATTACAACTCTGGCATTTTTACATCGGTTTACTATCAACAGGAAGCAAACTGTTTGAGACATGCCAGACAAATAGCTTTGTGAAATCTTGCAGCCTCCTAAAGGAATGCTTTTAAGCAGCTAAACTGGGGAAATCTCTGAAATGAAACTCAGCAATAGCTTGCCGTCAGATGCGCTGACAGGACAGAGCACTGTTTCAACCACAAGAAAATCCACCCTACTATTGAGTTAAAAGCTGCACTAGGCTAGTTATGAACCCGGATAATAACTGTGAGAGGAAGTGGGAAAGACTGTTCCTTACAAGTTGTAAAATGCATTTATACCGCACAAAACTCCTCTTGCAGCTCTATGGGCACATGGGCTTGCATTCAAATGGCCTGATTTCCAGCTCAGGCTCTGGGGCTAATGCTTCTTTGCTGGCTTGCTCACCCCTAACTTGTACGCTGTCAAATCACCGTTTAGAGGTACAGCTTTCATTGCCAAACCCAACATGACAGTGGAAATTGAGGCTGTCCCAATAAAAGGCCCAGCTCAAGAGCCAGCTTTACATAATTGCCTTTGAACGTTGTAATACTCCTCATATTCAGACTACAAGTTTCATGCTTTGCTGGGAAAATGCTGCATAACACCTTGATGGATCTCATATACAGAGACGTAACATCCTTTTCTGAGATTGCAAAAGTCACATTCTTGTAACCTCTTTCCTCTTTGTCTTGGACTGTTCGATAGCAACTGTGGGAAAGGGTGAGCTTTAAAATATTGCAAAGGTTTGCAATAGGAAGGTATCATTAACTTGCATTTCTTTCTTGCAAATTGAGAAATCCAGTTCAAAATGCCCCTGTACATAATATTCTCCTCCTTTGTAATATTCAGGGTACCTCTACCAACTGGCATAACAGTACTAGCACGGCAAATTAATTAGTGGTAGACTCCAATCTTTCAGTATAATTGCTGGATACTGTGGTATTATAAACATTGGCAAGGACATCACAGATGGAAAAAGCCTCCTCATATATAAGGCTTAACTCCTTCATAATGTTAATAAAAAGCTTCACGAGCAGTATGTATTTTAAGACCAGCTCTGATACTCAAGAGTAGGCACACACATTTAGAAAGATATGATTTACACTTTGATTCTGAGTACATGTAACACTTACTGTATAAAGGAGTTGACTTGTCCTCTATAAATATTTTCGAGGTAACTTCAAAGGCCAGCTGGAATCTCTTCTATGGAAAATACGCAAACTCTAGGATTACACACATGGGGAGGGAGACTCAGCTCAGGGGAAGGATAATCAACAGTCAGGCTCTCCTTCCAAGGTCACAGCCTCACATCCAGCCTTGATAGATGTTTCTACCTAGAGACTGATCAGCGCTTGACATAAACTGGGGCATTCCTAATCCAGTCCGTAGGCAACAGATATCTATATTAAAAAACAAACCCTTACACAGCTTGGTGGACAATAACTGGCAAGGCCAGAAGAGATGCAAAGGAATGAGGACATGCAAATTAATGACCACTTCGTCCTCATCATTGTAATAGCTCAGCTAGTGTCTTAAAAGGGCTTCTTCATGCCAAAGACAAAACGCTCTGCTTGGGGACTGCAGAGAAAACTATTCTTCTTCTCTCCATAGTGAGCCTAAATGGTGAAGAGGGGAGTCCATGCACCAGCATTTTCAAGGCAGCACTTCTCAGCTGTGCTGCATTTAGGTGGAAGAATGACCGACACTCCTTTTGGCAGCAAGGTCAACTGAAGTAGCTCCCACCATCCCTCCTTGCCCTGCACGGCTCTTTTCCACCCCCAAAGCACTCAATTCAGTGGTGCCAGAACAACTGCTTCATGGGGCTGAATGCTTGGCTTGATCAGGCAACTGAGCCAAGTTAAAAATAACCCAGCAAAGAAACGAGCCCTGACTGCTTTCCTCGTCCAGTTCAGCATGCAGCCCCTGAGCCAGCAGCTGCAGGAGGCAGGGGAGAAAGGAGGGGACAGCAAATGAACCGTTAGCCAGCGAAGCTACCCATAATCAGATTCCCAAACCATGCTCTTATTTGATCCTCACATCCTCCAACCTCATGGAATTTCACTGTTTTTTTTGCCTCATTTTATATATTAAGAGAAGAATGAGTTAGTGAAATATCCCAGTGCCCTGCTGGCGTAACTGGAGAGTTGGGAGCTGATGGGGCAAATGTCCAATATCTATAAACACCCCGTAGTGCCAAGGGTCCTGGAGGAGCAGAGACATGGCGCAGGAGGGAAGAGATGTAACAGCTGATCCTCAGCACCAGGCCCAGCCTCTGCAGAACAGCTCTGGTGGAGCCAGACACCAGTAGTGAGCTAGGATCAGGGATGGGATGCTGCAGTTCTGGGCCCCACTCCATAGGGCCTCAGCACGTCCCTGAGCGTCTGTGACCCTTCTTCACATTGCCTCTTTGGCAAAAACCAGCCCCTGCCAGCTGCCTGCTACCTGAGCGTACTTCTAACAGGTGGTTTCTCATTAGGGGCTTCTCCAATCTCTGATGTGCTGGACAGGGGATGCCAAACTGCCTCTACAGCCTAGACAGCACTCCTGTGGCATGCAGTGCTGTGGGGGTAGGGGACAGACAGGCCCCTACCCCAACAAGGGACCACACAGGGAATTATAAAATTAAATTCACCTTGTGTAGCTCCAACTTACTCACCAAAAGATAACTTTAAAAACATCATACAAAACTACAGCCTACTCCTTTTCACAATGGTTTGGGTTTTTCCCAGTCAGAACAACTACGTCTCTCTCCTCCTTGCAGTTCAGCTGTACTTCCCCCATACACAGGTTTCCCATGGGTCCAACCAAACTCATGGGACAATCACATTATGAACATTTACCAAGAAGATGCAGAACTTTGGGCAAACTCCACTATCAACCTGCTATAGAATTACAACCCTTTTCTAGATTAAAAAAATAGGCTCAGAATTGTTCAACAGATACCCAAGAGACTCTGTTAAGTAGAGAAGACTCAGAATACCACAACACAGAGTATCACAGTCCATCTCAACACAGAAAAAGTCTATTAAACCTCCAGGGCTACATACTAAAACACAGACATCCACGCAACCCACTCTGCCCTGTATTTCTGAGGTTTGCTATGAAATCCTGTGCACGGCAAAGCAACACCCAGTGACAGGATCATCTGTTGTGGGCAAATATCCAGCTAGCAGCCAAAGCGACCACCCACAGGAACTCGGGAATCTCCATCCTTAAGAGGTTTTAAGAAGTTAGATAAGTATATGTTAGGAGCAGTTTAGTTGGAATTGATCCCGCCTGGGGGCACTGGGATGGAGTAGATGACCTCTTGTGCTTTCTAGGTTGATCTTCTGCAATTCTGATGAAAGCAGAGAGCGCAGAAGCCTGATTCCAATCCTGTCTCTGACAGTGACTTTTCATTCATCCTTGCAATTACCATTACTTTTCAGACTGCTCTACTTGCCATAAAACTGGAGTTAAAGCACTTCCTAATTCATATGAACTTGTAAAGTGCATATACACACAGACAGAAATACATGTATGATGCTCATCTCTAGCTGTATTTGTAACCATTTATCTACAAAACATACATACACCGTTTCTATAAACAAGAGTCATTCCAGATAATCATGAAAACAGTAGATGAGAATGAAAATGAAAAAGAAAAGCATTAAGGCTAAAGATACTGTAACAATAATTTCAAAGCTGCTACTCACACCTGCTATTTTTAAAGCAGAGAGAGTTTACGTGTCTTACTAGTTGAACTTTTCTTATAATACATGAGTGATTACAACTCCTGAAGCCAGAACAAATAACTGACTGCCATGACATGCTGTAGCCATCATATTCCAAACCATCACATGTATCAGTAATATCTCCCTTTTGTGCCAGTATGTGCCAAACCGAGTAAAACGTAAGCTCTAAGATAAAGGAATATTCTCCGGCTCATGTCATACTGAGAGAAGCTGTAGGAGAGGGACAGACTTACATGACAAAACTTCTGTGTGAAGGGCCCAGAAGGCAGAAAAAGCTAGCTGCATTTTAGTAGCTGCTTTTCAGTTAATGCCTGAGCAGAGTGGTGGTTTAAACTTCACTAAACCACACCACAGAACAGAAACAGAAAAATCTTTCTTGGCTTATCTGTTGAGCTATTGCTTCAATGTGCTCCATGCCAGCAGCTGAACTATAATGTACAGTCTTGCATCTTACATATAAAACGTAGTTTACTAAAATATATTTTACAGGTAAGCGTACACAATACAGGATTCATATATAACAACCAGCCTGCACTTAGGTTTTCACAAAAGACAGGGCAGCCAAACCTAATTGCTGCTTTTTGAATCACGTTCATTGTATCTCAAAATATGCTTCTGCTCTTTGAAGAGGACGCATACACAGATATTGCAGGCGCATTCATCAGGGCCAGCTGAGATATCTGGTGTCCTGTGTGCATCTTACATACATTATCTTTGACTGTGGAATAGCTGAATATGTATAGACAAGTTTTAAACGCTATGTAACTATTACATACACACATTTCTGCAGAGATTAGACGTCTGTTCTCAAGAAATGACAGGAAATGACTGGGGAAGATTTATGAAAACTGAAATAATCACCATGCAAATCACCAAAGTGGGTTTGAGATGCAAAGGGATTTAATTCATCAATTTGCACAGATTAGGCAAAACTGAAATTCACTGCATTAAGAGCTCCTATTTATTTCTTAAAACGTTTCTTGGCTGGGAGCCATTAGGTACTTGTAAAAGATTAGAATTATTGGTGTTTGATGGGCTCTCCTAAAAGGAACGGAAGGGAGAAAATGGCAGATTTGAGTCATTAGGATCATCTTCTGTTAACTCCTATATTTTACAAAAATATACTTTTAAAAGCATAAATAGATGACAAATTGCCTAACTACCACCTAGCATGATTCCTGGCCATTTCCACTCTCAGTAAGTACGCTTCCAGGCAAACCGCCTGCACTTTGCAAGTGTTCCTCCTTACTCATACTGACACATACCATGGGCTGAAAGATTCATTTTATAGACTGTTTTGTTTTGTCCTGCCATATGAACACTCAACAACTCTTCCATAATAGCAAAACAGCTATTACAGACCACTAAGCTAGCTCCCTTTTTCTTTTAAATAATGTAAGTGGGCTGACTTTATTCAAGATGAAGGACGAGCTATCCTGATAGTAAGACACCATTCATCAGGCTGCCTGCAAATCTTCCTCATGCAGCATCTGTCAATATATCCCCAAAGCAAGCATCAAATCTTCCCTGCTCTTATCCCAGCCCCACTGCTATCCTCCTCTTAGACACGCCTTGTTTGGATGATGCTGCCTGTCCCAAACCCAGTGTGGTTGTGGTATGCGTCTGGGAAAGAACTACAATCATTCCAGCCAATTTGATTTACAAGCTAGGACTTAATCTCAGTTTTTTATTGGGCAAGACATTAGCATCCTAATGCATTTCATTAACTGTGTATCAGCAGGCCCAATTTGCTGATTGACTGAAGTGATTTGATTTGCAAGGTTTGTGGAAAGAAATGCTTATGTTGACCTTGTAGTCCAATAAAGAAGAAAACCAGCAATCTCTAAGACAGTTCTACAACACAAAAATATACCTAGAGTAGACTAAGCAGTAATTTGTGGTTTTAAAGGTAATTAGTTTTCAAAATTACATTTATAAAAGTCCTTTAACTTGCCTTCAGTACTGCTTCTGCACTAGAACAGTGACAAATGGAACTTGAAAAATAACCAGAACTCAAAGGGCCCAATCCTGGGAAAACTGATTTGGGTAGGTGAGACACCTGCTTGACTTCAGCACATATGGGGCTGTGTGTGAGACTGGGGCTACTGCTTATTTCAGAAAAGTTGGCCCAAGTCTAGTTTCTTACATTGTTTTTCCTTTCCATTAATCTGTCTGTCAGCCTGAAAAATAGTTTAAATTGTTGTTATGCCCACTTATAGGATTCCTTTATTTTGTCAGAATTTTGTAAAAGAATCTGAATGTTTGGTATGTCCAGATCAGGGTGAAAGCCATCACATCCCAATGAAACCAATCTTAAAATTCTACTGCGAACAGGTTACATGGCATTTTAAGATGTTAGCCCCTCTGGAGTTCACCCATCTATCTATGATGCATTAAAAATGCACTGCTTATCTTAGTTCATACAGGCACTAAAAAAGAATGGCTAAAAATCTAGGTGAGACAAAATTTGTCAAGAGTAATGTTAGCCATGGACATGGGGCTGCTTAATTCCAGTATTTTGCAAAAATTAACTGTATGTTAACCTTTCCTCCTTGTTTTATGATTTATATCAGGTGCTAATAGTGACTAAACTATAACTAAAATTTGTCTGGGTCTTTAAGGGATGGGTTTAAACATGGCACATGAAGGGGAGATTTGGCAGCAATGCAGAGTGCATTCAGCAGTAAGAGGCTAAGGACCAGTTCTGTGCAATTTGTTGCGCTGATGGAGGCTCAAACCTGCAGCTCTTCTAGAGACTGACAAGACTTTTAGTCTTGTCATCCATGTACTTTTTATAAGGTCAGTCAATAACACTGAGCATGAAGGGATCTTGCATGAATTAAAAAGGTGTTCTCTTTCTTACCTTGAGAAGTTGCAAAGGAACCACATAGGGCTTGTACTTTGTAGGATGAATAAACAAAGCTTAAATGATAGGGGTTTCTGAGTTTTTCTCTTTTGTTTTACTGAGTTTTCTTCCCTGCTTATGTATAATACAGATTTACATCTTGCCTACTCTGAAAGGCCATGCTAATGCCAAAAATTATGACAGCATGAGAATCAAGAGAATGAAAGCTGCATAACTGAGAAGACCTTTCAATTTAGGCTCCTTAAAAGCTCTAATATTTTGTTTAAAATTCCAACAGTTAACGAGCATTTTTCAGAAGGGATGTCCTTGTTAGCAATTCAATAGCTCTGCTCTTTCAATTATCAAGTAGGATCACACTCATGCTTGAATACCTAGGAGCAAAAATGGGTACAAGCCTTGAGCACAAGAACATTCTTTGAAAAAGTCACTTCTAAAAGACATTCCAGAATGCAACATAGGGCAGCTGTGTTACCTCCCTCAAGAGCCTAGCATGTTTTCACTCCTTTTAAATAGAATTCTGGGGAAACGAACAGGCCTCATTTTTCTCCTTGGCTTTGCAGAGACCTGCATGTAGTACTTAGCTCTTGATACACAGGTACTCCTGTTTTACAGCATGCATAGCATCAAATTTTGACATTTATTCCAATTGCCTGTGTTGGGAGTACAGCCTTCCTAGCCAGTCAAAGGAAAGAAAGACTCCCGTGGATGGTGATACAAAGCATGTGAAACAGAAGCCTATCTCTCCGTTAACAACATAAAAAGCTTGAAGTTAGATGCTGTGCTGTTATTCTAGCTGTCACGGTCTAAAGTTGCATATTAGCCCTGATTAAGAGTGAATTAGTATGAATATACATCACTCTGCTTAAGTACCTTCAAAACCAAGGGCATTTTGGAAAATGTCAGATAAAATTCAGTTATGATTTACAATTTGTATGTTCTTATGTCTTATGTTCATATATTTACATGTATAGCCTCTGTGTGTGTGTATGTTTGAAAGTTTTCACTATTTCATTTGCTCCTGAGTGTAACCGAACATGCTGACTGGGACTTTACAAGGCACCGTGGGGGAAACAAGCTGGGTAGCCGAGGGATCAGCTCACTCCTCCAGACCCTGTGCTGCTGGGCTGGGAGCAGCGCAGGGCTTGCACGCCTCCAGCAGTTGCTCTGCTTGCCAGCTTGCTGGAACCTCCACCTACTTACTGAGCTCCAGAGTGCGATACCATACATTTCTTTTTAAATTTGGCTTTGCATTTGTTCTTACCTTTTTGGTTTCTTCCTGACAAAACATCGGTGGTTACTAACACTTGGCAGCCAGCAGGGTTGGCTTGTGGGTTTCCCCCCTCTCCCTCCCATCTAGATCCCAGGCCTGGCAGAAAAAATATATTTTTATTATTGCTTAAATCCCCTTTCCCAAATCCTCTTTACTCAGTGCACCAATAACATTAAAACTATTCACAGCAGTAGTTCAAGGTAGAAGTTTGCTGTGCACTTCAACTCATCTGCTCTACAGTTACGGTAAGGGAAGAAAAGAAACACATCTTTTTTTAGAGGGAGATGACAGTGAGGTTGGGAGGCACAGTGTTTTTTCATTTCAGCTGTTATCTGTATTTTGGAGTTTGTTTCTATAAACTGTCACAACAGATAATGTATGAAACACAGATGAAAAAAATTACCGGATTTTGAAACTACACAGCTTTAGGAAAAGCTACAGTCGCAAGGATGACTGGTACCTAACCAGGTCACAACTTAGGAAGAAAAAAGCATAGGACTTTGAAACCATGTTTCACATTAGGTCTAGACTTCACACAGCAGGACAATCAACCACCACTGCTTCCAACATGGTACTCCTGAGAAACTGCCCTTACTGCTCTGAGTGATGATACGAAAGAAAAAAACCCAGATGATAGGGGGATGTTAGTTTAGGCTGAGATAATGTATAGATTCAGCATATAAGCTGGGTAAGGTTGTTTTGACTCATCTTGGAATAGCTGAGAAGAATGAAAAATAAGCAAAGGTTTTCTGGATTAGAGAACCCTATCATGTCTCTCTGCAAGCTCACTTGCTGCTTCTCACTCTGAAATGCGGGATAAAATGATCTAATTCAAAAAAATAAACTGATGGAAAACAATGTTCAAAGGAACAAAGCCAAAGGATGTTCATTAAGCCAAGCGGGTCCTCCTGCACTTTATTATAATGCCATACCCCACTGGGGGAAGTCGCTTCGGGAGTTGCTGCTGCCCTGCACTGCAGATCTTAGGCTGCACAGGGCTCTCATGTGGGTCCATGGGTTTTGCTCGGAGTGAAACCCTTAGAAGGAGCTGGCAAATCTTCCTTTCACTTCTCCTCAGGAAGAATAAAACAAAGCACCACATTTATTTGTTGTTCCTTTGCCAAACTGTGACATGCAAACAGGCACACTGGGGAGAGAGGCCTTGCAAGAAAACTAGCTGTTGCTGCTTTTCTCTGCTGTAAAAGAAAGCATGTGTATTCGTGCATATGTGTGTGCATGGACTTGGATGGAGAGAGAAGATGAAGTAATGATTTCCTCCCCCCCCAGGCCAATTAACATTCCCTTGGAGGTTTTTAATTAAAGCAAATGTCTGCCCAACAAAGAAAGCAAGTCTGGGAGGTTGACATCACACCTCCTCAAAAACCACACATAGACACACCTCCCAGATAAAGGCTATTTATTATCTGCTCAAGAGACTTTCTGGGATTCATTCGCCTCTTTTGGCCTCACTGTGGCCAAAGAGTCTCTTTCTTATCTGTCTGACAGGTCCATACAATGCTTAATTGACTTGCCTGGGGTCTTGGGTTTTCTTTCTTTAGGGGAAGCAGGGCTTCAGGATGGTGATGGGAGAGGGATCCTGTCCTTTTGGCTTTTAATGAAAAGACTCCCGTAATAATGCCATCCATTTGCAACCATGACCCCCTAGAAGATAACTGTGTGGACAACTGTTTTTCTCACACAGTTAGTGGGAGCTGGGAAAAACACAGTGCTGAATTCTCAACTACTTTGGCTTCTGTTTTCCTAATACTATAAAAAATACAGCATTCAAGAGATGGAACTTCCCTTATGCTGAAGCTGGATTTCACAAACACCAAAAACTTCAAATAAGTCAGTCTTGCTCAGGTATAAGCACGGCTGACTGCAAACACACTTTTGGCAAGTAAGAAAGTTTGAGAAGGGTCACCTACTGCTGAAAGCCGATAGAAATCCTAAACAATGGCCTGAAGGTGGCTGAGATGAGTACTGAATGTTCATAGACCCACAGGTATGAACACAAGAGCACTCAGTCCCAAGTGGTGGTATCAGTGCTGTTACTAGTGACTGAGATATGCAACATCCGTCCATGGAGCTTGGGATTAACTACATTTTTCCCCAGCAGCACTGGATGGCAGCATGGATCCTGCGAACGTGGTCTGATGATCAGAGCTGAGCCACTTCAACAGCATGCTGCTGCCAGCAGGAACAATGCTGCTCTCCCCTCACCATTTTGGGACACACCATCTTGTCCTCTCCTTTGGCCCTGCACTGGCACTCATCTGATGTCTCCTTGAGCCAAGTCAGCACATCAAGCCGTTATGTGTAAAAGCACATCAAGTCAGCCCACAACTTGCACCCCCACTTTTTTTCAATATTGTTTTTTTTGCAAGTTTAGTAAGGCAAATCCACTCACTAAGATGCTAATCATACCTCAAAACCAGTGCAAAGGAAAAGGTGTGCATGGAGTGGAGAAGGGAAGACAGACGACTGTGCCTGCCCCTCTGGGAGCTGTTAGTTGTCATTCAGCTCAGACTTTCTGTAAATGCATCCCAAGGTGGTGGGATGGGGCAGGGAGCAGAGTTTGAATATACTTCTTGCACATGAAAGAGCACTGCAATATATCTTACTTAGTAAGCAAATGTATCAGTAAAGTGTTCCCCACCAGTTTACCCACTACAGTAGTCTCCTCCAAAACTTTGCCATAAATCTAGACTCAGTGGCTGCAGATAAGAATATACGTTTATAAACTGATCAAGGCTGGCATTGAATGTCTGCATAGCAGGCAGTTGCCTGGAGCGTCAGATGGCATGGGCAGCCACGCAGCCCAGCTGACGCAAACCCCGGCCTTTGCGGTTCCCAGCTCCCCTTGCTTCCCCATCCTTCCAGCGCAGCAGGGCAACAGCCAGAGGACACTGCTATTGCCCTAAGAAGACCAACCTGCTGCCGAGCTTGCACCCCTGACCAGGGCCAGAGTGAGGAAGAAGTGAGGAAATGATGGCGTTTGCACCCTTTGCCTTTTTCGGCTGCTGCTGCAGCCAGACCTTGGTGAACTCACTGCACTTGGTGAAATCTGGCTGCTAAAAATCTGTTTCTCTTTCCCAGAAGAAGAGGGATGTGGCTAGCCCTGCTGGATGGGACTGAAGGTGGTGAGCAGCCCACCTCATTCACATGTTGTGCCAAGAAATTATTTTGTCTTTGACCCTGTGGTTGTGAAATTCAATTTTTCCTAAAATTCCTTACTGATGGATCTATGAAAGGATGTGCAAATGGTGCAGCAGAGGAATAGTAAATGAGCAAGGAGGGAGTGCTCAAGGGAGCATTCGCCTTCTTAGCCCTCACAGCTTTAGGGCAGCACTTTGGAGAGGCTGCTGACAGCACAGGGAATGAGCCATGTGTCGCCACAGGGAAGGTGATGGCAGAGCACTTGCCATCTGTGAACATCTGTGAGATTCATGGGCCTTTAATATACTCTTGGGCTGAGTGAGGTCTGTACACACTGCCAATTTTATGGAATAAAGTGCAGGAAATTCTCAACAGAAAACCAGGAAAACCAGGATTCTTATAGCTACCTGCAGTTCAGAGAACTGGCCCATCACTAGTAGTTTGTACTGGAGGGTGAGAAACTGTCTCTCTGACTCACGTTCACTAAATATACTTAGTGTATAATTGTTGTATTAAAATCAATTGCCATAATTAGAAAACAAAAAAGAGAAAACTGAGACAGACAGAAACTGAGTGCATGCTAAGGAAGCATCCAGATACTGTAATAAAAACAAAAGGAAATCTGCAATTAAGAACTAGGACATTCCATAAACTGTTTCTCTAATTCGACAGTTTAGTATCTCTTCTATCTTGCATTCTGAAATTAAGAGATGCTTCTTTTGCATCCCACCAGTGCTTTCAGTGCTGTTCTCATGCAGCAGTGTAATTCAATATCGTAGAACTCTGTCCCATGCTCACAGCTGTACGCTGTATGCAAACACCAAGCAGTATGTTCCCAAGGTATTAAAATATAGCAGAGGCCTTCTAAAAGGCCCCATCCTCACAAAGTATTTTGCACATACCTAAAGGCAGACAAAGTATACCGAGATCCTCAGGTGAAAGTATTCAAATGCAAAGAATAATAATTAAAAACAAAGTTAATGAACAAGTCCATTTCAAGAGATAAATGCATCATATATTCTATGTTTATATATTAATATATTATAATTAATTCCCTCTAGCACTAATGCCGGCTTGGCCTGGAACCAAAGCAGCTGTCTTGGGGAATTCTCTGCATGGTACTCCCTCTTAAATACACTAGAAGCAGACACTTATCCACTTTTAGGCCTTTTATAATGTTTGCATGGACAAAAATAGAGAAAGAGGCAAAGGCGGGAGGCATGGGGAGAAAAGAATAAAAACAAAAAAAGAAATGCAGCCTGAAAGTCAGGAAAAGCGAGTTTCCCGCAGCACAGCTCCGGGGGTGCTTTCTAAGTCTCTCAATAGTGATTCAGAGAGCTGACGCTTACTGGAGGAAACCAGGCTAAAGAGATTATCCCAGTTTGCAATTGTATATTGGTTTGGTTATTTTACATGCGGCTTCTGATGTCCATTTCTATTCCAGAGACAGAGCTAAAAAGCTTGGCTTTGTTTGCTACAGCTCAGAAAAGGGGATGCAGGGAGGCAGCTTTCATCAATGCTGCAATTCAAAGAAGTCTATAATCTCTCCAAAGGCCAGTGTTACTTTTCTTTGTAACTTGGCCTTTGTCTGCTGTTATATCAAATCTACAAATTTCAAAATTGTTTCCAATGTACACTTCAATGGCTGCTGCAATGTGTTCCAGTGACCTACTGGGATCTGACACTCTGTGTTAGCAAAAAGTCCTGTTATTTAACCTCCTCAGCTGCACCTTGACCTGAGCCGGAGGCTAGGAGGGTGCAAGGATCCAGTCACAGTGAAAACAAGTACGTCAAAGAAAGACAAAATGATCTTCGCAAAAATACAGAAAAAATACAGCAAATGAATAATGTATCACTAATTTTGCATCAAATAATGTATGCAGCACCGTATTCATAAACTTTGCAGAAAGGAAGGAATCTTAACACCGAAAACGTTGAAGCTTGCAAGCTTTAAGGAACATTAACGGATTGGCTGGCCTGTTACAAAAAATCATAACCTAAGTTTAAGAAAATAAGTTGCTCAGGTAGAAAGGGTCTCATTACAGGTGGAGCTGAGAACTGCCTCCCGCAAAAAGATTTCTGTGTCAGAGAAGCGTCCTCTCTTACCGTCTAAACACTAAGGTACATCTGCACAAAGTACAACAAAGGGACACAGCTAACTTTATCACTTTGTCTTCAAATAGATCAGACCTATTTTTAGTCTGATGTTGTGATTCTGTGGGTAACTTAACCTGCCTGATTGTGTATCCTATGGTTAAACTAGTTTCTCTGAAGGTGAAGAGTTCACCATTTCTAAAGTTTCTCGCCTGTGACCATTTCCAAGTCTCTCTGACCTACTTCTAAAAGCCTCAATTTATAAAGTATAAAACTCACTTCCTTATAAAGCATCTGAAACCCTACTAAAAGGGTCTACAAGCTCTATTGGCATTACTATAGACCCCTGGCTTTTGTACTGGCCCTCCTTGCTCTGCAGGATAGGTCTGGGTCTGTCCATCCCTGTGTGCAGAAGGCCTGGCCTGTAGCTGAAATTACTACTTATTACTAAATGTCAACATTATTTTTCATATCATTCAGGGCTGTCAAAGTACTTTCAAGTATGTAAAATAGCAGTACCGGGGCACGGGATTTCATGGACTGTCCTGTCAGATTGTTTTAGATAAATGGATTAAATTAGTGCAAGCTGACTCCGTCAATGAGATGTTAGTCTGCAAGCTGCATCCATATGTGCAACAGAGCACAGGAAGATACAGAGAGATTAAAGTCACACTGAATAAACAAGAATAAGCACAAAGTCCGTACACCTCTCTGTGTCTGCGGATGGCTATTTACAACACTGCAAACTGAAGCAGCCCTATAAGAACCACCTGATACTTGGAAAGTCAGGCACAGCCCCAAGTGCAACACAGAGAGTGCCCAAAGGAGGCGAGGTGATGATTTCATCTTGGCTGTTGGGGAAGATCAAGTGTCCCTGCTAGTTCTAGCACTGCTTTGAGACCGCTAACCACGCCATCCTCAGAATTTCTCTTAAGGTCCACAGCAGGATGTTTTGTTTCTATTTCAGCATATTCCCAAAGCTTGGCTTTGAATGGTGCTGAAGGAGAGATGTGCCAACGTTGCTGGTTCTCCCTTACAGCACTGAATCCAGCCAGGTCTTTGGCGTACCTCGTTCAGCATTTGGAAGAAAATGGGGCATCGATGAGAACCTACTTGGTTAAAACAGGATCACGGACAGCAACATGGCAGCAACAAAAGACACACCAAAAATAGCTACCAACTTTCCTCTCGGAGCATTTACCATTCATTGGACAGCAGAGCTGCAATGTAGAGCTGTTGTCACCCCGAGATAGCAGCAGATACCAGATAAGTCTATAGCAACAGCAGTAGGGAAGGCATTTTTCTGTCAGGCACCAAAGCTTCTGCATGAGAGAGGCTTGTTATGAACACCAGTTTCAGGCAAAGCTTTCCAAATCTTGCTACACCAAAAAATCAATCCACAGGACACAACTCTCTAAGAAACCAGGGTTCATCGGTTCTGCTGCTCAGAAAGTGACTTCTGTGCAAAAGCATATAGTCTGGGACAAGACTTTTTACTCACATAAAATCCTCTAATGCTACCACTGTGTACTGGGTTTGTGTGGCAAGGTTTTGGTAGTGGGGGGAGTTACAGGGGTGGCTTCAGTGAGAACCTGCTGGAAGCTTCCCCTGTGTCTGACAGAGCAAATGCCAGCTGGCTCTAAGGTGGACCTGCCGCTGGCCAAGGCTGAGCCAATCAGCGACAGTGGTAGCACCTCTCGGATAACAGATTTAAGAAGGAAAAAAAAGTTGTGGGAGACACAGAAATGGCAGCCGGAGAGAGGATTGAGAACATGTAAGAGGAAAAACCCTGCAGACCCCCAGGTCAGTGAAGAAGGAGAGGGAGGAGATGCTCCAGGTGCCGGAGCAGAGATTCCACTGCAGCCCCTGGGGAAGACCATGGTGAGGCAGGTTGTCCCCCTGCAGTCCATGGAGGTCCACGGTGGAGCAGATATCCACCTGCAGCCCGGGGAGGACCCCACGCTGGAGCAGTTGGGTGCCCGAAGGAGGCTGTGACCCTGTGGGAAGCCCGTGCTGGAGCAGGTTCCTGGCAGAACCCGTGGCCCTGCGGAGAGAGGAGCCCACGGAGCAGGTTTTCTGGCAGGACTTGTGACCCCGCAGGGGACCCACACTGGAGCAGTTCGTGAAGAACTGCAGCCTGTGGGAAGGACCCATGTTGGAGAAGTTCGTGGAGGACTGTCTCCCGTGGGAGGGACCCAACGCTGGAGCAGGGGAAGAGTGTGATGAGTCCTGCCCCTGAGGAGGATGAAGCGGCAGAGATAATGTGTGATGAACTGACTGTAAACCCCATTCCCTGTCCCCCTGTGCCACTGCGGGGGGTAGGTAGAGAATCCAGGAGTGAAGTTGTGCCCGGGAAGAAGGGAGGGGTGGAGGGAAGGTGTTTTGAGATTTGGTTTTATTTCTCATTACCTTACTCTGGTTGATTAGTAATAAATTGAGTTAATTTTCCCCAAGTTGAGTCTGTTTTGCCTGTGATGGTAATTGGTGAGGGATCTCTCCTGTCCTTATCTCAACCCATGAGCCCTTTGTTATATTTTCTCTCTCCTGTCCAGCTGAGGAGGGGGGAGTGATAGAATGGCTTTGGTGGGCACCTGGTGTCCAGCCAGGGTCAACCCATCACACACTGGCAGCTTCTGCTGAAAATGACAGTGTTTCATTGCATCTTCTTCACCACACAGGAAAAAATACTAACTTCCACTGAAGTCACTGTTCCTGGAATCTGAATTTCCTTTGCCTAGCCATGCACTGTAGATTAAGCAGAGTGACAGTATGGTGTGTCAGACCAAACTAAACTAACACAGCTCAATTCTTTTTGGATGTTTTACTAAAGCTGCAACTAAAAATAAATGTCAGCCAATGACATACCAAGGCACTAATCAGAGCCTTCCCTTTTTTATTTTAGTAGACCTTACAGTATTTTGTTTGGTTTTTGTCACGAAATTTCCAATCTTAAATCTTACATCTGCTAAGGTTAATAAATCTCCCTCTGTCATCCTGTTCTGCTCCTTATTTCTCCTTTTCTCTCTCTTCTCATGCATGTTCAGAGAGCAGTGCCGTTATTATTTATGATACCACCAACCCTCTTGCCTGTTCAGACATTTTTATGACTCATGGCCACATTCCAAAGCACAATGTTAAGCAGCTTAATGGCTGTGGCAGAAAACTTTTCAGATATCACATATGCGTCAGCCTAATATTTTAATCATTCTCTGCTTCAGGTACAATGCTTTGCCCTCCGGGGTTTGCCAGGTTACAGCATACTGATATAAGTTTCAACAACTCTTTGCCTCAGGAAGGCTTCATCAAAATTTATAGCAGGGCAGTGCATTCTGTACGAGGACATGAGCAGGCATGAATCTTGCAGCTTGATCTGCACCATCTTCCCTGGCTTTTTTTGCATAGAAACACTTAATACACTTGACCAAGCAGTTGTTTGTGAACTTGCTCCCATTCCCAGCAGTCCCTATTAAAGTGTATTTAGTAATCCACTTGCAGCCGGTGTGACAGGGACGAGTTGGTCCTCAAGCAGTGTGTGAACTCTCATGGATCTCCTTGTGCTAGGAGCACGTGCTGGGGAAAAGGCAGCAGAGGGTTGATTAGGAAGAAAAGACATTGAAAGCCGGAACTCCTGGTATGTCAAAGGAATGGGTTTCTAGGACTTCTTGTTTAGGTGATTCTGCACGTGCCTCCATTAGTTAATAAGACATTAAAATAGAAGTAGACTAGGATTAAAAACCTGTCAGTTCAAATAGAAATACAAAACATAGCCTGAGTGGGATGTCCTGGAGCTGCAGGCAAGGCCCTGACTTGACCCTTTCAGTGCCATCTGGCTCCTGTGAGTTTTCAAAAAGCGCCTTTTGCAAGGCAAGTGAAACTGTGGAAGAGCCTTGAGGCACAGATACATATGCCAGCTACTACCCCTTCAAACAACTGAAGGCATGACTCAAATTATACCAATCACCTTTTAGATGATGAGGGTTGCTCCTCAGAAGTAACCGAAATACCTCACATGCATTTTTACCCTGCCATCTGCCCAGCCTGCCACACTAAATAATTATGCTCTCTCCTCAAAGGTTGGCCTTGATTGTGCAGAGGTGAG
Source organism: Haliaeetus leucocephalus (assembly GCF_000737465.1). Taxonomy (NCBI): domain Eukaryota; kingdom Metazoa; phylum Chordata; class Aves; order Accipitriformes; family Accipitridae; genus Haliaeetus; species Haliaeetus leucocephalus. Next base: position 783,850 of record NW_010972676.1, read on the forward strand.
GCATGAAAAGGAGGATTAACTCTCCTGACTCGAAAGCTTTGTAGGAAGGACTGATCCAAGGTCAGACACACACATCTTTTTCCCACAATGCCCAATGGAAAAAAATGAGCTGCAGATGAAGAGAAATGACCAAGAGAACTGTTGTTATCTTTTTTTTTCAATCTTTTAAAAATAAAACCTGCACCAAAATTAAAACAAAATATGCGAGCAGGATAAAAATGTCTCTGGAGCATTGGGAATTATTTGAACATGTGCTTCAGTATCTAAGCTCAGACTAGCCTGAAGGAGAAGCCCAAGTACAAAACACACCCCCTAAGACAGAAAACAAACATTCTAAGACAGTCTGCATTTGGAGAAGGCCTTTCCAGAAACTAGTTCCCAGGGCCGCATTTAAACGAAACACAATGACAAAAACTTGCACTCTCAAAGATATTTTCTGCCTCAGGATGCAAACACACTTGTCTACAAGCTCCCATGACTACCAAAGCCCAAACCTGCTGCTCTTTCTACTGTAGAGTCCAGTGCAAATTCACATTTGATGAGTATTTAAGAGACAAGTTCCTAAGTGAGAACTTAACATACCACTTACTTTAAAACTAAATTAATATACTCTTCATTACAAAATGAACAAAATCAAAAGCGCACTGTCTAAATATTGCAGAACAAAGAGGTCCCAGTTTTACCTGTCCTCTATTTTTAACACGCCTCAGATTAAAAAACTACTATAAGAATATCATAATGACCACCACTGGCTCCTTGTGTCCTTGCATGTCAGCCTCCCTCTGCAACTGCAGATCTTACACTTAAATTAGAAACCCTGCGGGACCAAAAATACTGGGTGTCTTTCTGCTATGTTTGTCCAGCATCCAGCACAGTAAGAGTCTTGTTCTGCTACCTGAGCTCCTGTGCAGCACAGCAATCTGAATGTGAAGTGCGGACTAAAGCCATCAATGCAATGCAGCTCGTATAAGCACACATCTCAGTGTCTTCCTGACCCAGAACCTCTCACAGTACAAAACGAATATAGCAAAAATAATGAGTAATGAGTTCTCTGCATTTGTGACCTTAGGAATCTACAATGAATGCTCCAGATTGAATGATTATTCCTCAAAGGGAAGGAGGACTTGGAAGCAAGGACTAGCAAAGGCTGAGAAAGAAGGAAGCCTCAAAACCAGCACTACTTGCTGGGTAGCTACTTGGCACCAAGGTGGCATTTGACATAGCTTGAGTGCAACCACCACTCGGGCTCTGAATGTGACAGAGAAAAACCTTCTGGTCTTTGAGGGGAAAACAGAGAAGCACCTCCAGCTTTGAAGGGACCGTTCCAGCCCTCAAAAGAACACCCGAAACGGGCCATCGATCAGTGCTGCTCTCTGCAATGCCTGTAGTCATAGAATCATAGAATCATTTAGGTTGGAAAAGACCTTTAAGATCATCGAGTCCAACCGTAAACCTAACACTACCAAGTCCACCACTAAACCATGTCCCTGAGTGCCACATCTACACGTCTTTTACAAAAAACTCTGAAGGAAAAAAGGAAGTAGTTCTTGCAGCAGGAAGACTTAAAGAAATGCAGCATTGCAAAACCAGCCTCCATCCCCTCCAGAGAGAAGCCTGCCGTTCTTAGTCTCATCTCAGATATGCCCCTTCCCTGTGCTGCCTCTGCGACGAGACGCTTCTGCCACCATCGTCTTGATACAGAGAAACTATCTCTGCCAACAAATTGACAGAGAATTTCAGTCTTAATAATCATCCTGCCCTGCACTTCAGCCTGATCCACATCCCAGAAGGAAGATTAATCCGCTAAGCTTCTCAGCTCCTAGAAACGATACTTACAGGCAAACAACTATCCCCACTCATTCTCTTCCTCAGATGATAATCAGAAAAATATCTGTATTTGGCTCACTATGACAAGCTGATTTTAAACCTCCTAAGGAGCACAAGCTTGTTGGCTCTAGGGATAACCCTGCTCACCCCTCTGCTTTAGCCTAGCAGCTTGAGAAAGAATAAAGCACGCCATCCACGGAAGGGTTAATGCAATCTGGTTACATAGGCAAATCCTGAGCTCAGGGCACATCCACAGCATGTCAGGCCTTCACAGGCACTGTACAGTTAGCATAGAGACAGAAGTCCCTGGCAATCCTTGAGCTCTTTTCTTCTAGACAGTACAATCACAGGTGCTGTTCAACTTGACTTCAGTGTACTCATCACTATTAATGCATTCTTTTGATTTGCAAAACGACAAGCAGATATGGAGACATTATGGACATCTTGGCACCATGATGGAAACAGAATCCATTTACAATTAAGTTGGAAGCTAGATGGCTTTTTAGGAAGCCAGCTAAAGCTTTCCCTATAAAGAAATCAATATCTTTGAAGCTTCATCCTGCCATACCTTAGTTTAGAATAGGTATTTTGTAGAGTCATTGCAAGGATGAGAAAAGCAGTGAATAAAGACATGAAACATAGCGGTCACGGCATTTAAGAAAGAATTGGGTACAATTTTTTATTTTTTTTTTTAAGTTTTCCATTTTGAGGCAATTATCTATAAATTATGCTTTATTCTACAAACTATGTTTGTTTTTCTTATTTAGACTGTAAACCATTTGAATGATGAACCATAATTTTTAAATGTATTTATAATACAATCTACAAAGATATCACAGGAACTGGTGCTAGTAAATTACACATTTTTTCATATGTAGATACATGATTTCTGGCTGAAGAAAATTGCCTTTTAGTATTTTGTTCTCTCCTGGAATCAAAAGGTGCTGGAGGAAGACAGGACAGGCAATACAACATATGCAACACAAACAGCTTGTGATAGGCTATGGCTGCTTCACCTTAAGACGTTAATTAGAGCAGCGATATAAAGGAGGCAGCAATGGAAACTAGAAGTAGCCCTGCAAGGAGAAGAAATAACTTGCCTAGCCCCAGCTAAGCACTTGCCAGGCACCAAGGTAAGCAGAGAGGCTGCACAGGGTAGAACAGACATCCAAGGAGTTATGTCCTCTTAAGTCTTAGCAAATCTTCCTCTAGCTTTGGCCTCAACTGCACACTACAATGGGTCAAAGTAAACACTGAATTTCTGGGAAGGAAGGTCAAGTTGAAACGGCTCAGCTCTTGCACGCAAAGTAATTTTGGTTGCTCAGCACCACCTACATCTAACACTGTAGATTTAGAGTCTATGTGCTGTTCCATTCCAGATTCAGACTTTTCCAAATTTTTGTCCACTAGTGAAGGTCATCACTACACTGCCAGTTTTTTCTAGATTTAGCAAACATGACATGTACATGGAACCAAAACTTTGGAGGAAGCTATGTCCTCCATTTAACATGTGTTAAGGAAGCCCTAGGAAGAAACTGTAGGCACCTCATTGCAGCAAAATGAAAATGAAAATGAAAGCAGATGTACATGGGAACGACAGGAGCAGAGGAAGAAATTTATTGTTGACGTTTAATTAGACAGCTAAACAAGCTGGGAACACCGCACAGACATAACAGTCTTCACCTAAATGTCTGCAAAAAGAAACACTTTTCTTTCAGCAGCTCCACATTTTGTTCTCCCTCTTTTGGCAAAGTGCTTAAAATGTTTAGCGATCATATATTGTCTGGAGGCCTCACAGCATACAAGCCAGGCAGGTCCTTCAAGAAAACTGTGAACTCACAATTTGCTCTAATTAATTCATTTCTTTGTAAATCACTCTGAGGAGCCTTGATTACTTCAACACCTTCCTAATCCTGCTCTCAGGCAGCTTTCGCAAACTCACACCTACATTTTGTAGTCTTAACAATGATCCATTCTGCAGTGAGCTGGCTAGTTTCTAACACATTCTTCTACTCAAATTGGGCTCTTTTAAGGATAAGAAATCAAATCAAAGGGCTGAGCTGTAACTAATCCTTCTACCCTTCAAAAAATAAAAATCAACTCAGCAAGCTCAATAAAACTAACGGTAAAAAACCATAAGCCTGAAACAACTGAGTTAAACAGAAGATTTTATAACAAACCCTCTGTCCTCCAGTGTTGAAATTCAACTACACAGGAGGGCTCCTTTTTTCTCCTTGCTTTTCTGAAGGCTTTCTTGATAAAGTTCTGTGACAGGACTAATTCTGTGTAACCAAAGTGTGCTAATTGAAATGCAACCCATCATTTCCTTCTAGGTGATTTGTTCTTAATATCTGTCCTGCATCAGGGTTTTGATACTTAGATGCACCCACTGTGCCATTGGAGAGAGGAAAAAACCCTATTAGCTGTAGCAGAGATGATGAAAAGCAGAGAAATCAAAGGGGAAAGGAGACAGAAGGCTTTCTCTCTTTAGTCAAGGCCGTTCCATATTCCCCATGACTCTCCAAAGCTGAGCCAGTGCAGACAAGTTGGCACTTTGTGCCCTGAAGGAACAAGCAGGCAGTTTGGCATGAAGCTTTGAAAGACAGCCTGGGTTTGGATCCCATCCTTGCTCTCCAGCTGACACCTGACTTTGGACAGAGCTCAACAGGAAGCAAGGCATCTGGAAAAAAGCCTGCAATTCCTTATCTAGGGAACAATGAGAAGCTAATACAGCAGCCTAAATGAGACATGACTCAATTAATGAGAACTGATGGGGCTAATGACTAAACAGATGGTATTCCTAAAAAAAGATGAGGGAGGGAAATATAGCTGTGATAATCAACCTGCTGCAGTGCACATGGCAACTCTAATGTCTCTTGCAGAGCATCAAAACTACTGAGAAAAGAGAGTACTGTTTGCCTCAAGTGCAATACAGAGCAAATTGCAAAAGGAAGCTACTCTGCATACCTGGACTAAGGCATCACGTCCCTCTTTCTGGCAGGCAGAAGATGATTTTATTAAAAAAGCCTCCTACTACAGTCACCAATAGGCTGGTACGAATTTTGTTACAAACATGATTTCTATCTCTACATACACCCATTCTTTATTTTTGACAGATTACAGTAGAAACACTTTGCCAAAGCCTTTCAAAGACAGAAGTGCTTGGAGCCAAGACATGGCTCAAACTGAAGGAGCTTCTAATTGCAGAGTACCATACAGTGCTGTTGTCAGCATCTTTGTGCAATGGTAACTCAAGGACAGACAGACTGCCCCCTCTTGAGACACTCTTATACATTCCTGGAGCAGCCTTGTGAAGGTTTGACTGGTCTTGATCCCACTTACTGTTGTAACTCTGTTGAGATTACAGGTCAAGTGTTATGGGCCACTGGATTGTCAAGGCAAGTCAACATTAGGATAAAGAGTGGCCTCTCTCCTTTTTGATGATATGTCAACTACAATTATATTTGTGATGTTTTATCATAGGCCTGAGAAACAGTAATGAGCACAAACCTACAAATCTGATCAAAATACAATGCTTCCAGCTCCAGCTAGCGGCCTCCTTTCAAGCATTACCCATATGTTCGTTCATGAACTATTCTTCGATTAAGCTGCTGTGATCAATACATACAGTGTTGCTAAAGCTTCCTATGGATTAAATATGCCACTGTAGCATGTCTGTTCTGGTAACAGGTTTTGCAACAATGAGCCCCTCTGTGGTGTTTGCCAGCAGGAGGGAGGAGGGAAGGTTCATCTTGCTCAGCGACGCGTTATGACTGACAGGAGTGTCTGCTCTGGGGTGAACTTTTGATTTCCTCCCCTATATACTGACATAGGACACAGCTGTCTTCCCCCATGACAACCAGCCTAATGCAGCAAGCATTAGAGGCACTCACATCTTTTCAGATTTTTGACATTTAGAAACAGGCTAGAAGAAAAAAGAAGAAAAAATAAATCAAGAAAATGAAATTTTCTATTCCCTTTTTCTATTCTCTTTTCCTACTTATGGGCATCTCTGTATTTGATGCTCTCATATGTAATTTTTCACACAGGTTCTTGGTGCTGCCATTGGAGGGCACCTTGCTGTGACACCCAGCAACCCACAGGAGCCCATTCATGCAATAATCACCACCACCAGTAAACCCTCCCATTACATCGGGTATTTTTTCCAGAAGAGGAAAGTTAGCAACAATTAACCTTTAAGTTCTAGCCAACAAGTGCAGGTTACTTCTGTCTCTATAACAGGATGACTAGGATGTTTGTGAGATTTATAGTTGAGCTGTATCATAACATTATTTCAAGGAATATTTGAACAGCTACCATCCATCCCAATTTCTAAATGCAATCATCTTGATATGCCTCATGACTAAAGACAGCCTGTGACAGGAAACTGTTTTGAACACAAATGGCCTCACCAATTGCCACTAACACACTGGACACAGTGATGAGTAATTTTATGGTTAAGATGGGGAAAAGAGTTGCTCCTCAGGGATGATTCTGGGATGATCTGCTGGGTGCATGACATGCCAAGGAGATGGGTGAGATTCTGCCCTTTTAGCTCTCCTGAGCTCTGACCTCTGGGATGAGGCTAACCGGGAGGTTAGCATGCAGATTCTGCCCACCTTTGTATTGTCTAGTGTGGACTTTCAGCCTTCTCTTTCAGCTGGAGAAAAGAAAGAAACAGCAGCACGGGTCTAGTCTTGAGTTCTTTCCAACAAAAGAACATTAAAATATGCTTATTAAATTCAGAAAGATTCAGGGACTGATGTAGATATAATTTAGGAAAGAACAAAACCAATAAAAGAAAATGAAATTCTCTGCTTCTGTTTGATACCTGCTTTTGAGTGAGTGCCCAAAGCCAACCGAGGCTGACTTGGTTGAACCTTTCTGCTGACTCTGACAGCAAGGAGCAGGGCCCACCCGCCTCCCAGTGAAAGAACATATCCATAGAAATTAGAAATTATTGTGAGGGAAGGAGGAAGAAGCGAAAGCTCTCATGTGATAGTCTGAAATTACAGACAAAAATGCAGAATTCATTATTGTTTCAGCCTTAGCTATACTAAACAACTAGATCAAAACTCTTTTTTTTTTTAAAAAAAGAAATACAATTATTTTCTTTGTTTCTTTGTCCCTGTTCAGACCACAGAAAAAGGTTCCTCCATCTCCACTTCCACAAAGCACATGGCAGCATGGAGTATGCCAAGCCTAGTTCAGATTAACTTCAACAGTTCAAAGCAAGAAAGCATCCCTGTAAGGCAGGTGAACCATTCTCCTACACTAAACTGCAGAATCCTTCTCAAATGAACAGTGCTGTTCCTTGTACTGCAATGGAAAGAACAATTTATGAATACAGAAAATCTTAGGCAAAAAGCATAGAGGGGGGATTCTTAGGCAGAAGCACAAGAGAATTAAACTGAACGTACTGGCACAGCATCAACAAATCTTTCAGAGAAAGGCTGACAGTCCTGCACGATAAATCTGCTCCCTCTTCGTTACAAGCCTGTCTGCAAGAACACTCTCCACTAAAAGCATTGCTATAGCAAAGTTCTATTTATAGCAATCCTCATGGCAATTCCCTACTTCTCCCCCTTCCTACCCCTTTTCAACAATCACAATGATTATCTCTCTTGGATGGTATTAAAACAAGGGTGAAGCTTGTGTTTCTTAATTTTAAGAAATGGTGTGTATTACACAGAAGGACCAAAGAAAAGGCACTAAAATAGTGACATTCAGGTTTTACTAGTGTGAAGTCAGTTCATATGCATGAGATTTTTCTTGATTTTGCCCCCCTCTCCTCTTTTGATGATACCCTTCCTGGAGCAGAACCAGCCCCAAGGCTGCTTATCACACTGCAGGGAGAATACATGCAAGTACACGTCATCTTGTGTGTGTGCTTTCGAGAGAGTTTTAATGCAGGGGTTTTTGAGGGACTCATTTGAAGTCCCTGATTGACAGCTGCAAAATCTGTGATCCTATATCATGGATCAACAGGTACAGCAAAGACAACAGCAGCACAGTATCGTCTCCCCAACTTTATTTGAGCTGATGAAAGCCTGGCCATTTTTTCCAGCTATATTAGTTAGTCCAACAAAACATACTAACTACCCCTACCATCCTTTCTTCTCTTAAATCTTTTGATCATTACGTCCATAATATCATCACTGTTACAACTGATGCTGCAACATTAGAGATCATGTCTCATCAAGGGAAGGTGGCTTGTGCTCTTTATTTTTTCACTCCTTGATCTCTCAGAGAGGCAGTTCTGAGAGTGGCAGGTGGCAGGGGAGTTGCATGCAATTCCCACATTTGTTATAAAAATGTAGCGCTTCTTGATCACTGTCTTTTTAACGAGCAGCAAATCATCCAGGAGTGAGGCTGTACGTGTGCAGCGAGATTCTCTGGGTTTCCTCTTTTTATTCTCCTACTTTCAAAATCAAAGATGCTTCCTTGCAGTCATACTCTCCATATGCGGTTTGAGTTTCTGGGCCAGGACTGCCTGCATTTGAGGATTACAAAGAGGAAACCAGGGTAGGGACACCATTCTTGTGGTTCTGACCCTTAGGCATGGGTTATTCAATTGCTGGGAGAGAAAATAGTGGAAACAGAATACTTATTACTTTTGTTCCCAGGAATTTACACTTCTGAACAAAGATTCTGCTGACGCACAGAGGTTGCTAAGCGTTCAGTTTGCTAGGTGCAGCTCCAATTTTAGTACTCCAACAAAAGCAGCTCTGTCTAAACATCTTCTTTCAGACACTAGCTGTTTCCCCTAATCGCTCTACCCTGGATGAGTGCTGTCCCCCTTACACCTGCTTCCAAGCACGTTCAGAGACCTTAAAATCCATCACAAACAGCATCACAAGCTCAAGGCAACACAAAACCAACCTGCGCAGTGTATGAGCAAGAACCTGATTAGCCAAAGGGCAACCCAAGAACCAGAAGCCTCTGTGAGAAGGGTTAGTGAGGAATTTTAAAGGTATCTAAAGCATCAGTACATTGAGACAAACCAGGGAATAGCTGCATTATCTATATATCCCTCCTGATTCAATTTTCACTATACTGTTTCAATTCAATTAGGATTGTCATAATTTTCTGCATTAAATTAAAATGCAAACAATACCCTTAAAAAATATTTAAAACAAGCGATGTTTCAACTTTCATCACGGTTCGATACAGACAGGTATCTGCTTTTATCTTAAAGCTACATTTCCAGTCTGATACTTTTATTAAGTAACTTGAAACCATGAACTATTTAAGTTTCACTGTAAACAGCAGAAATGAGGTGGTGACACCTCCCTCACTGACTCCAGCTGTAGCATCAGTTTATTCTTAGATAGGGATTACAAAGAGCTAACAAGGTGAGTTCTGTGTTATTAAAAAGAAACTGGCTACATGATGAGTAGACCAGCTCTCAATGTCTTTTTCCATCCATCTTCAACGTTGCTTTACCTTGGATTGGTAAATTTTCAAAAAGCTCTCGTGGTCTTATGAGTTTTCAATTATTAAACCATAACTGAAGTCCACAGAAACAGGCATGCAATATTCACAATAAAACTCCAGCACCTTCTGGAGTGTGAACAATTTGCCTTGGGGAGCACTGCTGTTACTATAATGTGGATTTATTCTCCATTTATAAATAAGAGTGAACAAATGCTAGTGCAAATTTTTTTCTTGTCATCACAGTTAAGGGAAAACAAAATATCACAAAAGAAGGAGAAGTCTCTGGATACTGATTATGCACAAAATGACATCCATATGAATTTTGTTTTGGAATTTGAATGAGAAATTATTTAACAATACTGATGTTTTTCAGCAACTCCCTGGCAAGCACTTTGGAATTTCTTATCTTTCTTACAGTAAATGAAACTACTCAAAATTACCCGCTTTTTTTTTTTTACCAAATGACAGTATTTGGTACTACTGCTTACAGATGATAGAATCTGAAAAGTAATTTCTTCCACTTTCCTGACTCTTTATGGGAAAAGTGGTCTTTTGTGCTTGTACTCAGTAAAGCACGCAGCGTTGGTCCAACTGTAACTGACACATGAGCCTCCAGCTGTGAACTCCTATATTACAAATTTTCACTTACAGCTTCAAATGCTGAGTTTAACAATCACAAATTTAAAACAGGATCTCGGAAAATGAAGAAACATACCCACAACAATGATATACAGGATTAATGAACGCGAAAATGCTCCTTTGCTGAATTTCTTTTGATGCTCAGCGACTGCATATTTGCAGTCAGAAAGGTGCTATATATGACGTTACACATTCCTTTATGTATTATATCTACATCTTCTATAAAGTGTCATATTAATCTTAATTCTTGTATTTCAAAATACTATTCCTTCCATTTAGGACCTCAATTCTCAAAAGGTTTTTGTATTATTTCCAGTGGGGAAAAAACCCCCACCCACCCAAAAGTCACATTTCTACTGCCAGCAATCACTGTAACAAGCTCTCTAGCCAAAGCTGAGGGGATGTAAGTGTCAGGAGAACTGCCAAACCTGGCGGCCCCAAGTACCTGTGGCAGCTGCCTGAGCCCCAGCAGGTACTGCTTGTCCAGCCGCAGCTCTCTGTCCCCTCGCATGAAAGGTGAAATAAACAGAACTTGAGCAGGTGTGAATGAAACCTTCTGAAACATTAATAAAAAACCAGCATTGTATTTTAGTCTCTACAGTGCTTCAAAGCCTGGAAAAAAAAAATTAGAATCCCAAACAGTAAAATCTGTTAAGGTAATGAAGGATTAAGATCACTAATACACCAAGGCTGCCCACAGATACTTGGCACAGAACCCTATCTGCTGTGTTAAATGCCCCATCTCAATGGGGCAGCAGATGTGAAAATAAGCAGTGTTAACGATAAGGCCAGCTGATATAGTCTCCCTCACAAAAACTGCTGTATTTTAACATGGAAGGTTGACTTCTTATATTTAATCTCAAACCAATTTTATTTCCTGAAGAGTTCCTTTGAGAGAAGTGGTTAATAAGAAAGGCACTATAGAAATAAAGAATACAGTTGATTGCATATGCAAATCTGTGTATGAATTTTCATTGGGGAGGGGAATTTGCAGCTGAATGGGTTAATGATAAAAGCAATTGCTGTATTTTTCCCCTGGTTTTTTTTTTTTTTTTTTTCTCTCCCAAGCTCCACAGCTGAACACCATAGGATGTGAGAGGGGGAATGATAGTTAGGGACAGAGAGACTAAAAAGTACAAAGCCTTTTTGACTGCTTAAAATACTTCTGGCAAGCCTGATAGGGTCGGTGGCAGAGGACTCAGTGCTGCCTTGCAGAGGACTTGCCTTCAGGCGTGACTCTGAGACAACCTTTCTCTCAAAGCTTCCACTTTTCTTATTTAGAAATCAGACAAAGAGCAAGAAAGGAGCAAGCTAGCGGAGGGAGCAGAGCGGTTATTCTTCTCTCAGGCACTGGGGCGCTAATGGGAAGGATGCCTATGTTGTGAAAGGCTGGAAAGGAATAAAGAAACAGAGAAATAAACAGAGAAATAAAAAGGCAGGAGCCCGAGCCCTCCAGAAGCAGTAAACCTTCCCTTCTTTTCTTTTCCGTGATATCTTTGGAAGCTGCTGCTAAGGCATACTGAAAGGAGTTTTTGTCAGAAGGCTTCTCTGCAGATGTCTTCTGATCCCTTTGGAGGCATTTCAGACCCTAATACAGCTGTCACTTTCTCCCTGCTGCTCTAACAAAAAAATGGGGGAAAATATAATACTAATAAATTTCTGCCTAACCGACCAAACTGCCACTGACAGCCACCCACTGGGGACTTTGGCCTGCATGGGACACCCTGCTGACTGAGAGAGAGGCCCAGGGTTTTAAACTGCTTTCACGCCACATTAACACCCTGCCTGGCAGAAGCAGGATGGAAGAATCCAGGGCTGTCTGATCCCCTGAGCTACCGGGAGCTGCTGCTCTCTCCCCCCCTCCATCGCTCCTGCATGTCTCTGTGCAAGTGGAAGTGAACAATACTTTTCTCTCGATGCAAATGCAAGGGAGAGGGAGGCGACGACGCACCTTACCCTCGCCCCCTTCCCTCCCTCTCCTCCTCTTTGTGAGTTCAAGCAGATAATAGTGAAAGCCAAGGCCCATCTGTGGCTTCTGAGCAGACTTTGTCCCAGTTACTTAGGCTCATCTCTAAGCCTACTTTAGGCTCCCTGCAGTTTAATGCATCTTTAAGAATTGTCATTCCACTGCTCCCTCCTTCTGCCCCCTCCTTACTCTCTCTCCTGTTCCAGTCCCGCCTGCTTTCAGCCTCCCTCTCCCCCAATTAAAAATTCTTCACATTTGAATGAGCGTATTTTCACCATCGCTTAGCTCAGAAAAGGGCCCTCCCCCCTCTCCTTCGCATCCATTCTCCTGCTGAATAAAAACTGGGCTGAAGGAGCTCTTTTCACATATTATTATTTATTTAAAAGCTCTCCCTTGCATTTCATACAGAGCCATCAGTGTGTCAGGCTGCCTTGGGACAGCATCCTGATGCTTACAAAACCTCCATGTTAAAATTTTCAATGCATTTGATCAACTTCAAAATTCAATTCTTCCGCCTTTATTCCCTCAATTCACGCTATACAGAAGGGTGAGGATCAGGTAAGAAAGACAAAGAAGTGCATTTTCTTGAGAATTATTCACTTATTCCCCCCCCCCCCCCCGCTAGTTGGAGAACATTGAAGGCCTGATAATTAACACATGAAATGACTGAGAGCTGCTGTCTGGCCTCAGCGCCTCTGAAAGGCAGATACAAGTTCAGCATGAAAAAAGTCCTGAATTACCTTTATCTACACCTATTAATATTTATTTGTAGTAGGACAGCATCAAGACAGACACAAACCCTGCCACAAACAGAATATATAATGCCCATCCCACTGCTTCATGGCTGAGACCAGGCTTTTTCCTTTTTTCTGCCTTCTCTGTAGCAGGGGGCACAGTCCCCTTTTACAGTGACCTAGGGTTTTACTGGACAAATCTCTGCTTGATCAAGGACCTAAAAAACCATTGGTGCCCACAGTTTCAGGTTTTGTTCCTCAGGGAACCGGAAAGCATTTGACAGCCCATAGATATGTGTACATTTGAAGCAGGTGTCGTGGTTTAACCCCGGCTGGCAACTAAGCCCCACACAGCTGCCTGCTCACTCCCCCCACTTGGGATGAGGGAGAAAATCGGCAAAGTAAAAGTGAGAAGATTCGTGGGCTGAAATAAAGACAGTTTAACAGGTAGAGCAAAGGCTGCGCACACAAGCAAAGCAAAACAAGGAATTCGTTCACCGCTTCCCATCAGCAGGCAGATGTTCAGCCATCTCCAGGAAAGCAGGGCTCCATCAAGCGTAACAGTTACTTGGGAATACAAATGCCATCACTCTGAACGTCCCCCGCTTCCCTCTTCTTCCCCCAGCTTTATACGCTGAGCATGACGTCACACGGTCTGGAATATCCCTTGGGTCAGTTGGGGTCAGCTGTCCCGGCTGTGTCCCCTCCCAACTCCTTGTGCACCCCAGGCCTACTCGCTGGGCCTTGACTCTGTGTAAGCACTGCTCAGCAATAACTAAAACATCCTTAAATTATCAACGCTGTTCCCAGCACAAATCCAAAACACAGCCCCATACTAGCTACTATGAAGAAAATCACCTCTATCCCAGCCAAAACCAGCACAGCAGACTCTTCCCTACTAAATGTTTAGTGTATGACTGCCTGTACCTACAGCTGAAGAGATAATTTTCAGTCTTAGGATCCTAAACACATAAAGCAGGAGGAGGACAGGAAGGAAAACAGCAACTTAAGGATGTAAAGTGACTTGCTGAAAGACACGGCAGATCAGCGTAGGGCAGGGAATTAAAGTCCCAGTCCTGTTTTTGAAGATTTCTCCTCCAATCAGGATCACTTCAATTTTAATGGAGGGAGGTGGGAAGGGCTCAAGCACAACAGCATCAGATCCTTCAAGGCAAAAGCTCCACTATATGCAAAAAAGCCTCATTTCTTGAAGCATTAGAAATCTGTGAAGGAAAAGGCCTTTCTCTGAGACATAAAAGTCCCTTGAGCTGTTAGATGGATGGCAGATCCACTTAATTCTGAAAGCTGGAGGGGCAACTTCAGCCAGCATCTGACCTGCACCGCTGATCTTCCCTCCCTCACACAGTCAGACCTCTGATTTCATGTCCTAGTAAGTGACAGTGGCCTTGAGCTGAATCTGGCATGGAATTAAAGATAGTAGTAGCTTTTCTAATTAAAACATTGCAGGGTCCATTCCAAAGTTGGGGAGCACAGTGGAGCAGAAATGGTGTTCAAAACCTAACCTTAGGATTTACTCTAGCTAACAAGTCACTCCAAGTAGGAAAAGAAACTGAGCCATTCCCTCCTGCTGCTCAGCTGCCTGCCTGACACTGACACAAAGCACCAGAGACTCTGACAAGTCCTAGGTAAATCCCAGATTGGATTTCTCTACTTCCTCAGCACTATGGTTTTGACAAACTTCCCATGACACTGGCAAGACACATTTACAGAAACCCCAGCACAGCATATTTCTCTACACAAATGAAAAATGTAATACCCAGATCAGAGAGAATGACTCTGTATTGGCATGGAATAGTACAGCTTTCTCCGGATGGACTGACAATGCTCTTTGATGCACGGAAGAAATCCTGCTGGAAATGCCCTGGATTTGCTCAGACCTGATGCTTAAGTCCTAAGACATCTTTGTATTCAGGACAGATATGAGCAAAAGGATATTCTTCTGAAAATAAAGCTATTTGTAACATTTCTTGCACACAGAACAAGACTGACAAAAAGTGGAAATATCCATAACTGCTTTGAAAGAATTGGGAAAATTTATTTTGTGTTGTTACCGAGGTGGAAGAGGGAACCTGTGTGATAGCCCATACACTCACTGTCAGAACATGCAGTAACAGCGACCTGTTTTCTGTCCTGCATTTCTGGCCTGATTGAAAAGCAAGTAACTTCCAGTAACAAATTACAAGCAGTGCTATGACTGTCTTGAACATACATGAAATCAGGCTGCTCTTCATAACTCACGTGTATTTTGTATTGCACATATCATGACATATGCTGTAAGAGGGGAAGCTGTGTGAGGCTCCAGTTTCCAAAATGTGGCCATGTGACAGATTCTCTGAACAGAGTTTAGGGGTTCAAATGCTGCATACAAACATTTTCCCTGCTGAGGCCAGTAGTAAAGCATCAAATCCTCACTGTGGTGTAAATGAGCTTGTTTCACTGAAATTTATGGGGTGATGTTGATTCATATCAGCTATGATTTGGTTCACTCTGCAAACAATGTAATGAGGACTACCTACCCGTACAAGTGAACAGTCAATATAAGCAGAAGACTGTAGACCTTGAATGAGGCTAAGAGCTACATAGAGTAAGACTCTCAAGAGCCTAAGTCACTAAGTTCACTCAAACACTTGTGAAAATTTCGCCTACAAAGCTATATACTCTCACACTGTGCCTAACAACTTGTACTGTGGAGTGAAGCAGGTGGGAAGTGTATTAAAAGGCGGGGTTTAATAGGTTTAGCAAGGATTAATAGAGGGACTGACATTGAGACCATGAACAGCACTGTGCCACATTATACTCAACATCACAAGGACTTTTATAAAAGTGGATGAATAAACAAGCTCAGCTAAAATAAGGCCATGTATATACGACAGGCTTCTGCTGGCACAGCCCTCTCTGTGAAGGGTGAGAAGAGGTGCATCTTTGCAGGACAGTGCTATGCCAGCAGAAGCCCCTCTGTGCAGACATGTTTATGCTGGCAGCACATGCTTTTGGTTGGAAAGCTTATTTCGTGTGTGTGCACTCCAGGGAGAAGTGTTACTAAAACACTACAAAGAACAGCTTTGCCAGTACAGCTGATTCCATAGCAAGAGCACTTTGTCAGTATGGTGGTTTTTTCCCTGAAAAAGCACTTCTAGTGTAGTTTTCCTAGCAATTCTTAGGTTAACCTTAGTATTGACTCCAGCTTTTACCCAGGACTCAGAACTTTGAAT
Source organism: Haliaeetus leucocephalus (assembly GCF_000737465.1). NCBI lineage: Eukaryota > Metazoa > Chordata > Aves > Accipitriformes > Accipitridae > Haliaeetus > Haliaeetus leucocephalus. The sequence goes on from NW_010972676.1 coordinate 799,686, forward strand.
TCAGAAAGTTAGAAAAAGCTGCTTTAAAATGAACCACATCTAACACTTTTGCCTTCAGGTAGAGCTCTGTATCTTTGATGCGTTACATTGCTGGCTGATCTTCAGCAGCTGTGTGACGTAATTAGTACTCAGTGTTCAGACACACACAGTGACAAACTGAAAACATAAAACCATGAGTATCTGTATCATGGAAGTACCAAACCAAATAAATGAGGCATGGGATTTAGTTATGGCAAAGGAAGGACTGCTGTCAAGACATCAAGCCTACTTTCCAGATGAGAACGTCTGGGCAAGCACTGAATCAGACTGCTGTGCTGCCTTGTCTGATGCTAATCATAATCATACTTCCAGTTCCTCACTCTGGCAGCAAGCATTTTTGTGGGGTTTTAGGCCAGAGAATGGATTAAAGTTGACACTGAAATGTAATATTTTGCTGTCTAAACTCCCAATTTCCTCATAAATAAAATTACAGTTACAGGAACTCTAAATAATGTATTTCAGATGCTAATCCTTTGAAATGGGAGGCACTCTTCAGTCCAGCTTCATGATGGAGACAGAAGGAACAACTTCTAATGAGAGGCTCTCTGTGGACTACTCTAAACACCATCCCAGTCTCATTACCTCTCCTGGATTGAAGAGAAAAATGCAATTGGCCATCAGTTAGAAAGAGTTCCCACTGAACGTGCAGTAACTCAAATTCATTGTTAGCTCATTTAAATGTGCTAACATTTGTAAAGGTTCAAATGGGCTTTTCAGGTTTCAGCCCAGCAAGAGATCTATTCCTGTTGCTTGTTAGATAATTGTCAATTAATGAGTTTAAATGCTATGTGGCAGTCTAAATGAGGAACTAACAGCTCTTCACAATCCAATAAAATCAGGTAAAATTAAGATAAATCAAAATGTTTTACACAGTATCCCAAATAAGTGACATTTGGGAAAGCACATGTGTATTAAAAATGTATGATTTCAGAGTCTTTGCATGGGCCCACTTCATGGCTATAGCCACCAACAAAGTGTCTTATGAGATGGCATGCAACATTTCAAAGTGGCAGTGCATCAGGCAAGACTTTATAAACCTCTGGTAGCTCCTTAATCTTGTTCTAACAGACTGTTTTAAGGACTTGGAGTTATAGCCAAATCATTTACAATCCAAACCACGTTTCCCTGTATTTTTCTTCTCGTTTTTACAAAATGTTAGTAACAAGAGGCATTTATTCAGAGCTAGTCAGCACACATCTGAAAAGACCATACTGTATCTGCCACACATCACTGTTCTTTTACTCAGTGATCACTTCCCCCACCGGTATTCACCTAAGGATCCAATGCCAGGGCAGGAGTAGGGTACACAGAACAGGGGAAAGCAGACTATAGTGTGTATTTAGAAATAAGCATCTTTGTAACAAGAAGAAAGGTAAATATTTTGCTTGGGGTCCTGGCAGAATACACTTAACTTCCCTAAGTACATCACGGACCCAACTTCTACAGAAGAAGGTGCTGTAGTTTATGTGTACATAATTACCATCCATTCCGCCAGGCTGCTTACCCTGAGTGACAGCTGTCTGAAGAATGGTGGAAGAGGGTGAAGGCTTACTTGTTGCCTCCCCCTCCCTAACAGAGATCCCTACCATGTGAACAGGGAGGTATTCTGTCCTTCGCAGACACTCTTCATGGTGAATTTACTACCTGACAATCAAAAAGGAAAGGACTAAACAATGGACAAAGCATAGTAAAGGACAGAGAGATGGGGTAGAAGAGGAAGGAGGGGGAATATACTTGGGCCTCCACTACTTAAAAAAAAGTTAGCTCTGTTAGATTTTAGATTTTTTAACCATTCTTAGGTAGTTTCAAAGAGCAGCAAGGGCAGTGTATTTGGGGATAGAGAAACAGAAAAACTAAAGGGCAGCTGCAGCACTCTGTGATAACTTAAACTCATACAAGAAAAATGTTAGATGGCTTAGCTAGTAAAGATACAAGAAACTTCTGGGAAAAACTAGACTAGTTCCTATCCCTGAATCAGACCTTATCTAAAGGTCAACTGAGTTCTTAAACCAGAGTGCAAGATTACCAGAAATTCAGTAGTTTCCCTTATATATGGTATCCCCTGTGCTCCTGCAGCATATTCCTTATTTCACACCACTTGTAATTTGGAGAGAAAATGTAGTGTAAAGAGAAAAGCTGTCTCAGAAACCAGCTGCAAAAGTGTTACTGGCCAAAGAAAACTAGAGACTACGCTGAACCTCTCCCTAAGCAAATGTGGGTAAAAATTCAGCAATCCTGTCCTAAATATTTTTAACCATTAGAGGGAAGACCAAAGGACATGTCTGCCTCCACCATTTCATGTAGTCAAGTTTCAAGACCACCAGTTAGTGTTCCCGTTTGGAACAGCCACAAGATGCCACATCAGCAGCATCATGGAGAGACGGGTTGGCAGACAAGACAGGCATTGTTCCAAACTCTCACAGTTTTTCCTGGTATCATCACCCCAGGCAGATGCCTCTACATAACATGAACAGGTCTGCAGGTGCCAGTTTTCAACTACTACTGTCCTCCAGGACCCAGTCATGTCTGTCACCTTAAGCAAATAACTGCATGTTCCAGCAGTCTCCTCTGCTTCAAATGCTGTAAAAAAGCCAGCTATCTGCCTGCTGAACTTGAAATGGAGATGTATGATTTAAGTCCTAACAGCAAGTCAGGAGCTATAGCAGCAGGCTCTAATGGTTTATTACCTTCCTGGAAGCTGGAGTCAGATGACCTGATATTCCTAAACCCTTTACTGACCTGCTATATGGAAAGCACACTCCCTCAGACTCTCCAGCTCTTTATTTCTCCTCCTGCCTCTGGTCTATTTTTCCATTGGTTTGCACTGGAGTTTGGTTCTGCAGAGAATCTCACAGTGCACCCAACCACCAGGACCACCTCTTGTCTGGACTGGGGTTGTTACTGTTAGTGTAATGCTAGGAATACCACACAGCAAGTGTAGGATTATGGAGCAAATTCAATCATGTTTCTTAGGTAGTAATGTAAGTACCAGCTGACAAATGGAAAGTTATTAAAAAATTTCTCAAAGTAACAGGACAAAGGACTTTATGACATCTTTTTTTGCACAACTTGCAGCTCAGAAGTGTTGATCAGGGTGAATTAATTATTTGAGTTCATTTGATTTCTAGCATTTAACATGCAACAGCTCTTCAGTCTGGACTCCTTGCATTTTGCCTACAACATCTGAGATTGCCAAGCAGTCTCTCATCCCTGTATTGGACAAGCCCAAGACAGTTCAGTTTCCAAGATCAGCAGGTGCATTGATTCCACTATAATCAGAACAGTTTGGGGCTATGCCCCCAAAGCCACCTAAAGCTACAGCTCTACAATGGGGCCCTTCACACTGTGTATTTTGCTTCCTTACAGACAGCTGCTACTATACACTATTATTAATATTATTAGCACTGAAACTTTACTCTGTTGTGCAGTTTATAAGCAGATCAATACACCATCTTCCCTCCCACTATAGTACCATGCTGCTTATCCATTGCCTCTAATGCACTGTTTGGCCTTAGTTACATGTCACAGAGGCAGGGAAATAGGGAAAAAAGCTCGAGAATCTGCTTGATGAAAATCACTTGTCAATTGGTACCATACCTCTGACACTCATGCAAATGAAGAGCGACAGTGAGTTCCTAATTGCCATTTTCTGTTTTCCTCTCATAAGTACCTATGAGCTTCTTTCTCTTGCAGGCTGGAGTGGGCCCACCGGGGATGACGGTAACTCTAATTGTGTTGCAGCAGTGGTAGAAGACAGTCAACTGAGGCAGGCACCAGACCCACACAAAGTCTGCTAAGGTGACACAGCACATTCACTGCTATGAATGAATGGTGGATTAGTCCTGCCATCTGTTCTTACAAAAAGGTGAATGTGCTTATCAAGGAAAGTTCTTGATTTTAATGCTGGCTGAGTCACTGACTGCTGTGACCTCAGATGAGCTGTGTGACTGATGCAGTTGACAAGGCTGTAAAACTGGCAAAAAGCCCATCTCAGAAACGGTTGCTGACATAAGGCTATCAAGCCAGAATGATTAAAAAAAAAAAATCAAGGAACCAGAAGCAATTCCATATAATTTTTGCTGTCCAAGTATACATTCTTAAAAACAAAGTTGCCAACTTACTCAGGATGGGCATAGCAGAAGTGCTGTGGTATTTTCAAACCCCAGTTTATCTTTTTGGCCCCAGCAGCAAATATGGAATCCATGGATAAAGCCCCAAAGACCCTTCCTGCACATGGAGGTACAGCCACGGCGCCTGCTCAGAGTAAATGAAAGTGCTGCAAACAGAGGCACACAATCCCACATAGCTACACCAGTGCGTGTCTGCATCAGCGTGGGACGGCAGGTCGGACTTCACTACGCTGAAGTCATGCACAGCACTGAAAGGCTGGCTAGTGGCCTGTGGGGTCAAACAGCATCTGACTGACCAAGGCCTAGGTTGGAGTCTGTGACAAATGAACAGTATTTTCACGTACAAATAAATAGCAGTTTCTAATCTTCTCACTTGCAGAATAGCACCAGTCACTGCAGTTTACATGTTTTGATGGAGTCCCCCTCTAGGGACTCACCTGGGCCTGGTGAGAAGGGTTTTGTCAGCAACAGATTAAAACAGTTTGCTTGGAAACTCTGAGCAGCAACATTAATTTGTATTGTCTCACAACATTTGCTCCACTCAAAACATTTCCTTACTGGCTTTTTAGAGCAGGATGCACAGGGAACACTGAGCCTGACAGCAGTTTGAGGAGTGGGCAGGGGAATTGTGGCCCATGTCAGTTCAAAGCTAAGCCTAAGGATATGGCTGAAGAAACCCCAAAGTTAAATGCTTGCTCAAGTACACTGTATTCCTGCCTAAGTGACTTTTGAAACCATTAGCTGAAACCTGTGACTAGAAGCTTCAATTTCCTTACTATACATGGAACTGATTATTAGTTTCTGTTCCCTACTAATGGCAATAAAGACTTTGGAGTGCTGATGCATCATAACTAGTATTTTAAATGCCAAAGCAGATAACGTAATCTGAAATTAAACTGTGTCTTTGTACTCAGCTTTAACAGCTACAGCTAATTCCTGGCAGCAACCTTACGCTACAAACAATGGAAGATGTCTCACACTATTTGCCATCAGGATTCGATTTCACAACACACTCATTTATATTTTTGGAGACATTTTTGGACATACTGATTTAGAGCCTTAGAGGGGATTTTCTCCTGCTGTCAGCAGGCATGTCACATTCTTCCTTAAAGTGACTTGAATTAAATACAATTCTGTTGCAGATACTTCATGAAGGTAATTTTATTTAGCCTTTGCAACAAAAACCCAACTAAATATTCTATGAGCAGCCTTTGTTATTACCCTCCAGCAGGTAACTGCTGAGAGAAACAGCTGAGGCTTATACTTGGTTAGATCATTTCTGTACTAGGCTTAAGTCAGGAGTTCACTTAAGAACTGAATCAGCCCTACACAAGAAACTATTTGACCTTATCAGGAAGGTCGAAGGTTCAGTCAAAGACCACAAGAAAACTACAGGTCTAATAGGTTCAGGCAAGGGCTTCTGTGCCCACATTCAAACCGGTCAAATTTCTATGCAAAAAACTCTCTGCAGAACAGGACCTACTGTCAGTACCAACAAATTCCACCTTTCCTAAAGACCCTAAAAAAAATTAACCCACTCCCTATATTTTTTACTAGTCAAGCTACTCTTCAGAAAAAATGCAACTGAAAAGGGGAAGTCCAAAAATTAATTTTCATGTTCATCACTTGTACCAGTAAATCATTATGTTAACAGAAGAGATTTCTGCAGCGCCCAGACATTCTGTATCTTTACTTCTTTCATCTTGAGAAATTTACCATTATCGGCCTTCACAGAACAACACAGTAAAATTCAACAAGGTAACTTACTGGGTAGTTTTACTCATTTTTTAATTTTCAGTCTTTATCTATAGATCCAAACATTGTAAAATCAAGCTAAACTGAGTAACAGTCAGCTGCACCACCATCCGCATTTGCTTCTAAGAACCCTATGAGATCTGTTTCACCATCCTTAAAAACATAAATATTTGCCAGTTTATATTTGCTAATCAAGTTCCTTTCTACACTAAATTACTTATTTGTATTAGGTTAGAAAGATGAAACAACACCCCAAGGCAGGAAAATACTCATAAGAGACTATAAAGTAGTAGCAGGAAAATGAGAGAAAAATATAACTGGAATTGGAGCAAGACAAACTGGGTCACATTCCTGTCAACTTCATGCTATAAGAGCCTGGGAAAATTGCAGCAGTGCAGCTTGGTACTATTTTGCTGATAATGATGGCTGTAATAGGAAAAGAAAAAGAGATTTTACAGGGAACTGGGAAATAAAATGATTAAAAAGGTGTATGTTGGTAAAATCAGATCTGTTCACAAATTTTGAGAGTGGGTCAGTGCTTGGCATGGCAATTCTCGAACCTTTTGACAGCTGTCTACCCTTACAATATACCAGGGGCAGAATGGTCTTTCATCTTCTGACTTGTTTGGCATCTGCTCAGAAACACACTCTCCAGGGGAAGATTACAAGGGCTAGAGATGCAATATCAGAATAATTTAAGTCTTTGAAAATTATAAGTAATGGGTATGATTTTCTATGAGTTAGTATAGTTTATCTCAGCTGATGTCAAGGGAGTTATCCTGGTGAAAAAGTGTAAAATGCCGAGTCTACTGTTTTATTCTGATGGCTTACATTGCTCATTTGTTCCCTCTGGACATTTGAACTCCCAATGCATCTAGTAAGAAACTCCAGATTTTGGTTCGTTGTTCCCTTCCCTCCCTTTTCTTTTTTCTTTGGAAAGAGATGAATCACTTCTTTGCTTCTCTGACTGGACCATCTGCTGATATTGCCGGAGGATGCGTGTTGGTATTAATAAACTGTACATTTTCATGTAATAGTTTTGCTTGCGAACCTCACTGAATTGGGTTTAGCCTGTTCTCAATATGATGCTGCCAGCCATTGATATGGAAGGGAAAACCATGATACTTTCCTGAATCTGGTTCATGGAAATTTTATTTATTTCTTTATTTATTTTTAAATCAGAATGATCACCATGGTTTTGCCTGGGAAATAGCGACTTGCAAAAATGCATTCTAGAGGAATGTAGGAGATTTAAGCAACGGTAGATGCGAATGCCCTGTTTTAGCCAGTGTACTGCCAGGCACTTCCCAATCTCAGTAATTATCTTCAGGACCACAAAACCCACAGGATGAGGAAAAAATTACATTGCACATTTCTGAGAGACACACAAATGCAAACCAATGTCTGTGGCTCATTCATTGATGCAAGTCTGAAGAGTTCTCATTTTCTTTTCTCTTAAAATCTTCTGTCTCTCCAGATCCAAGGCCAGCTGGAGTCTCTCAAAAAAATAATAAAAAAGAAATAATTTTGGATTCTAGACAAAAATGGCACGGAAAGAAAGAGGTGAAACTGTATCTCCACCTATTTTTAATTCAGCAGAGTACCTTTAAAAACTGAGAAACAATGTGATAAGATACAGCAATACTGTTCATCATCCAGTCTCAGCTTCACTAAGACTTAATCTCGCTTTCAGGTTGCTCACTTGTCTAAATAAATACCTATAAATGAAGCAACTGTGACATTTGGGTGTCTGGTATCTTTTCTGATGGGACAGCGATTTGCCTTCAGCTGGATCCCTGGAGTATAAAAATGTGCTGTGGTTGAACTTTGCAAGCTGTGCATGATGTTACTGTCTCAGGAAAGGGGCCGGGGAAGCTGGCAGGGCAAGGGCAGACAGGGCCAATGAATGACCAACTAACCTGTAGCTTGCCAGTGTTTCTCCACTTGGACCTTTCTCTAGGTTCAAAGCTTTCTACAACGAGGTTTGTGGAAACAAAGCAGCCTTGCTTGGAAAAGGCAAGAGGCTCTCCCTTTGTACGACTGGTAAACACCCACCAGTCTCCCAGCAAGCAGGATTTAAGTGCTGCTTTTTGCAGAGACCACAGTCACTGAACTAAAGTAGCAGCCTCTGAAGTGGCAACTGGACCCATAGCAGTACCTTTTACTCAGGCATTACGATTTTCTTCTTTAACCTAATAAAGCACTTGTATCATCATGTAACAATACAGAAAAAACAAAATCATCCTGCAACACAGGCCATTTGTTCACCAGGTTATCTGTCAGAAACACATTCAAGTATCCAGACTGAAGAGGTATTTGCAACTTCTCTCCCTTCCACCACAACATCCATCATCAGGATAAAAAGGACCAAAGTTTGGTAGCAAAACATCTTGATCTACAGGCTGCATAGGAAAGGCCACTCACCAGCATATCTGGACTCACGCTGAGCCACTTGGATCTTCAGGGAAACAAGCTTAGTAAGAAAGCCTGCTCTGTCTTTTAGGCATCTTTTCAACATACCCTTTCTTTTTCCCTTCACCCTGTATCATCACAAGCTTTACAAGCCCCTATGCTTCTTCCTCCTGAGTGTTCTTTTATTTCTGCAGTTTGCAGCCAAGTTAAATGCCAGAATAAAAGCAGGGAACAGAAAACACAGACATGATACAACAGCATGAAGCCAGTTTACCTGTTCTTATCTCACTGTGATCAAAATCATAGCTCTGTATCTGTTTGCAACAATGCCATGAGAAACTAAGAAAACCAGCAGTAACTCTGCCAATAAATTTTTGGACAATTTAATGTAAAAGATAAGGCAATTCAATTTATAGAAGTAAATTTTTTCAGTAATGTTCGTATTTTGAGTGCAAGGCTATAAACCAAAACATATTAAGAAAGCATTACTGTTGTATAATTAATGTTCCAAAGAAGAAGAATATTTATGCTGAGGAATGACGTTAACTGCATTCCCACTTGAGTGTGTGTTATGGTACAATATTTAATTACGTGCTTGCATTTCTTGAGTATCTATTACAACGTATCTTGTTGGACATGACACGTGCATTATTTGGCTGACCAGCATGATAATATATCAAAAGCAACTGTAAGAATTGTTTTCCACTTTTCGTAATAGGACATCAATGCCCTTCCACCACAGACTTGCATCCAAACTGATGAACCATCGCAGTCCTCCCTCCCACACAAGTCAGCTTTGAGCAGGAATACCTTAGCCTGAGAGATTACATTTTCAGAATGCTACAAGCAACAGAAAAAAGGAAAATATCAGAACTACTAAGCAACTTTTAACAAGAGAACTTGCTACTGATACAACCATACCATAGGTGCAATGCAGGCAGTGATTCATATGCCACTTTGAAGTAAATAAAACAGAAGAAAATCCAGGGTCTTCTGTAATTGATATATGCTTTCTCTTCACTCCTCGTATCAATTCCTGAAACTTAAGCCAAGTATACTTAATTCACTTGAGAATACATGCAATGTTCAGCTGAGCTTTCAGACATACTCAGGTTTAGTGAACTACAAATTCTGGTTGAATTTTCCTATGAAAGGCTGTGAAGTAGCTCTGCAAGAGTATTTCACATTTATATGAGCCCTCATACACACAATTACATATGCATATCAAAGTTTAGTGTCTAAACCAGCAAGCCTAGTATTTCACTTCAAAGAGGTGGTAGTACTTGTGATATGGCTTTAAACCAAGATGGCTGACATTGGGCTACTCTATCACTCTAGGCAATGCAGGCTAAGACTCAACGATGTTAGATACTAGATTGGGGAAGTTGCAATTGCTTATAACAAAAGAAATGAAGAGTTAAATAAATATATGAGATAGAAAACACCTTTGATACATTTTGTCTCTTTTATGCTAATTTTCATTCAAATCTGCAGGATTCATGCACACTGTCTTTACCCTGCTGCAATTTGACTTGATTTCATCCACCTTGATATTTCTGTTTATCTCAGGAACGGCAGTTCCTTATTAATTGCTGAGTCAGGAAAAGTTTGCTTCAGTTTGCTAAGTTTCACTATAAAGGGTGTTAAAACACCAGTTCCTAAAGAGTGTTCAGGAACTGAAGAAAAGGAGGACAAGGAAAATCTCAACGTCATTAAACTATCTCAGAGTCAGTAGATTTCTAGTGAGGCAAAAATAGAACCAGGTTTGATTGTTTACAGAAATGTTTGTTATAAATATGGACTGTTCCTTCTAAACAGGACTTTTATGTATTTAAGCCTCCCAATCACAGCTGACAACACCCCAAGGGCACAATTTGCCAAAAATGGCAGACAAAATTTCTGGAAATCTTCCATGTGTACAGCTGGCCAATTGACAGTTCACATCTCATTCAAGCCCCAGCAATGAATTCTTATTCTGACATCAACCAAAAGTAAACCAGAGCTCTGTTCTTTTCAAATGCGTTACCTTGCCAAATTTCTGTGCATATAAATGGATGCACATTTTGTAAGAAGAATAATAGTATTGTTAGTAATACTGCTACTTGATCTCTCCTGCACTTAAGTAACTCTTACCTTTACTGTTTCTCTGAAGAAGCCTCTACTGAGCATTGCCTTTTCAAGAATACACCCCTCAACTACTGTATTGGAAAGCCTGGTCCTTCATTTTTCAAGAAGAATTTGGAAAAAAACCAACAAAAAAATCTATCATATAAGCCCACAAATTGCTATTGTGACTTGGTATACAACAGGCAAGCTGCATGTGAGAGAAGCCTCCTTTAGGAGAGTGCAAATCCACTGATTTTATTTCCCAGTTTTTCTGTAATACCACAAGCAAGCCCAGCTCCACTCCTCCAATGCATGCATATCACCTGCCTTCAGCTACATTTCAAAATAGCACATTTTGCAGCCAAAGTGAACACTCTCTCTAAAGGACAACAAATTATTTCTAAAACAGGTCATTTCACAATGACGACCAATTATTGTTTTCCTGCAAGGAAAGTAAAGGCCAGCTATTCATGCTGGCTATGGACTTGAGAATATCACTGGCACTGAAGGATTAAACTAGGGCTCACAATATCCCTTGTGTACTGGAAAGGACAGCAGGTAGATACTCCTAAGAGATTTACTTCTAATGCTACATAGGCCACCCACAGTCACGAAGATTCTGGGATATGCCAGACACAGATTCCAACTATTCCATGCAACTAAACAAACCCAGAAAGAGTATTCATTAATGGCAAGACTGGAAGATAACATGTAAAAACCACAGGGAGGGAAAGCAATGACCTCTCACACAGCCTTGTGTAGTGCCTTTGACATGAGCAAGAGAAAAGCCTCCATCTTTCCCAGACACAGAACCGCTTTGCATTTTCCGGCACTGGCTAGGATATCATTTGATAACCATCACTTACACTGAAATAATTTTAAGAGTGCTACATCAAAGGAACTTGTAAACTGGTGCACGTTATTTATTTGCCATCTGGGAGAAAGCTAACATTGGTGGGTGACAGGGGTGCAGTGCTGGGTACCTTAAGGAATGGGGGACTTGGGGAAGAAAGTAATATGTTGCTGTAAGCAGTGTTTAAACCCTTAGTCGAAACTCCATATTCTGTCCCATATTTGTCTGGTAAGTTTAATTTTTACTCTGAACATCCTACTTCTGCGATGCTCAGGAAGTCACTAAACTCAAAATAATTGGAAGCTGGAGAACTATTAGGGGGGAGTATCACATATGCTTGCCCTCTTTTACTCTTCCCTAGGCTATCAGACTAGACGGATTTTTCTCCTGCTCCAGTACAGCTGTTCTTTTTCTTTCAAAAAGGGTAACATCCCACATGAACACAACTTAAGGTCAATATATACTCGTGTGAGTGTATTAAGATTACATATGCATGTGTGCACATGAGCTTACATAGCTGGATTGCTTCAAACTCTGCTTTTATAGACACAGTTCAGTTCTACAACCTCAGATATTTCTATGCTCCATATGTGGTACATGCAATATTGATGGTATTTTGTTACTTTTCACATTTTAAAACTATAATACACACACAGCTTTTAAAACATGCAGTTTACGTGAGTGCTTTTATACTTGTAATTACCCTTTGCTTCACTTATGCAGCAAAACAGCTTTTCAAACAATGGGAATTTCTAAGTATTTTGGTTGTTGAATCATTTTGCAGTACTGTATTAACCAAACGTTTGAAAGTAAACACACTTAAAACAAGATTTCATCCAAATTAGACAAAATTATGACTGGTGAGCGAGTAGTGGCACAAAGACAGCTAGTCTGCCTTTGTAACATCAGCACAGTCACAGATATCTAGGGGAGGAAGGATGCAGAAAACACAAGTTTGAGAACAAAACTGAAATTTCAGCAGTTGCCTACAAATTGCTATGACAATAAATTGCAGTGCTGCCAAGAGCAGTAGTGTGGGAGATACCTGCAACACCTTTCAAACAATGCAGTCATCACTAGGGAGGTCCAGAGCAAATTATAAAGCTCTTTGAGAAAGCCTGTAGCTCAGGTCACAGAGAGGACGGAAGAAGCTCAGGACGTATCCTGTGCTACTGAACTCAGGTGCAATAGCCTAGGCTTCAAACGCCTCTCTGAAAGCTCCACTTTTAGATCTCTGAGATCTGTTTGGCTCTCCACACACCTTCAAAGGTGGGAGAAGAGAAAAGTTTTCCAAGACTCCAGAAATTAAATATTTCATATTCCCTTTTATGTCCTGGGTAATTAGGGATTTGGGACAGGTTTTGAATTACGATAGACTTACATATTACAGCAAACTTGTCAGCAAACACTTTGTGGAAGTGTGCAAAGAGTTTTGAGTACAAAGTTATACTGATTAAATGTACTGATTAACCTACAGGTAGGTTTTCTTACATTTAAAATCCCACCCCCATTTTGAATTACACTTGGAAAGTATTTTGTGACTTCCTATGCAGGTCTATCTCACTGAAGGAAAGTAAAGACTTTCTTCATCCAGAGTTCAGATTTCCAATGATTTTAGCACAAAGTGGGAGGTTAGCAATTTCATTGGCAAGTGACTTGTGTTGCCTCACTTTATACTGTATCTGGGTTAAATGGGAAACTTAGTTTGGGGTTTTCTTTTCATTTTGTGAAATGGCTCATTGTTTGAGAACATGTATTTATGGAGTACTGGGGATCATACCACACCTTCCTCACTACTATTTCTCTCTGTGCAACAGACTCTTCAAAAGTCACTTGCAATATAGCAGACAATTGGGGTGAAAGGCAAAGAAAAAAGAAATATCCATAATGGATATTTGTAAAAAAAGATTTTACACTTACCTGTATGTTTCAGTTCATGAATGAAGAGAAGAAGAAAAGAAGAGCCAACAGCAGCAAAAACATGGAAGAAAAAAGAAAATTAAAAGATACACTGTTAATTCAGAAAAGGAATAATCAGTTATAGCAACAGATTTATATAACATACAACTTGGTCCTGTAGGAGCAGAGGCCCGAAGATCTTGCCCACTCTCTCTTCAGAAACTAGATCCCATATACTGGATCTCAGAAGGTATAAACTCATGGCAGAATCCCCCCCCCCAGCTTAAATTGTGGAGCATGGCAGTTTCTTTCTTATATCACAGTGAAAGCCTAGTCAAAGTGTTTACTTCCTTGAATACACTTTAGATCAGCAGTATCCTCAAGATGATGAGATTTTTGGCATATCTTTTTGTGTGTTCTAGTCATTTTAAGAAAAAAGGCACAACAAAACACTTTGGCAGGGAAAAGCACTGTTTTTCATCCCTGAAGAGGGCTCTTACATGTCTGTTTAAAGGTCTCTGCTCAGAGACAATTAACACTTATTTACCATCAGAGTGCTTTCAAGGAGTCCGAAGTTCAGAGCATTTCCCCCCTTTCCACATGATGAATTTTAAAAACTGGACAAAACCAGGCAGACAGGACTCTGTCTTTTCTAGAAAAGCCTCTTCTCCCTCCCTCCATCCCACCCTCTCACCATAACTGAGGAAAATACTGAGATGAAAGACTACACTTTAACTAAGTCCTCTGCCTCCAAGACTGAGGCTGAGTTTCAGTTCCTGCACTGTACACAAAGAGAAGCCATCAGAAGCCCGAGGGTTACGGGAAAGGCCCTGACAGGTTCCTTTTAATTAGGCTGAAAACTAACTTGGTGAGAATAGCTTGTCTGTATCAATAGCTCTAATTGACTGTTCTGAAGACAGACAGAGCGAATAAACCAGGGGGTAATTATTGTCTGTGACAATTTGATTGACAAGCTTGTCCCCTGGAGGAGAATCCAGAGAGGCTATTGTCTAGCGGAGCCCCAAAATAAAGCGTTCGCTTTCAGACGGCTCCATTAAAAAACACACTGAAGGGCTGGGAGATTTGGCATTTGTGCTAATGGGCTAACAGTAATTTCAGACAGGCAGTCTCTGAACAAATGGCTCAGGTGTATTCACTGGGGAAGGGAAGGAGAAGAGGCTGAGGAGCAGAGGTGCGGTTCTGCCCTGGGCAAGAGAAGAAAAATGAGAACAGATGACAAAGGTGCTGCCTCGCTCTCCTTGCAATACACCCAGTGATTATAAGGCAGCAGATTTTCAATTCTGCATCATGGCCTGTCTTAAAAGAGAGCACTGCTTGAGGTCAGCCAGAAATAAATAGAAAGCAATTGAAAGGGATGATGTTGTCCAATCTAACTTGTCAAACACAGAAGAGCTGCTATCCATGTTTGTTTTCCAGACCACCAATCACAACCTCAAATGAATGCAGGCCATGTTTTTAAATAGCATCTTAGAAACTCTATTTCAGCAGAAGCTAAAACTCCCCAAAGCACTGTGCTACCTCCCAGGCATCCTGTAGCAAAGGTAAGGGCCCCCCAAAAGACAGAGAAAAGTTGGCAGGACAGAAACAGGAGAGAGAAAGCATCAATTAGAAACCAGCTTAACAGTTAGGTTAAAGCAACTAATACAGACACCTCAGTGCTGCCCACTAGTTCATCCACTTTAAATTTTCTTTTACATATGAAGAAACAGTACTATGGCAAAGTTTCTCTACTAACTGCTGGCCACACTTGTTTTTCCTTTGAAGACTGTCTAAACGTGTGTGTTTAGGCAACAACAGTGAAATTGAAAAGTCAGTATTACTAGAAGTATGAATTTAATTTTGATAATTTTGCTTAACTATTTAACCAATTACTCCCACTTCTTATGGAAACCTGGGTTTTTTTCTCATTTTACTTTTGATGACAGACCAATTTCATTAGAAGCTCCCAACCATTTTGGTAAGAATACTCCTGTTCTCCGTATCAGTGAAAAAAATGGTATGGGCACTTTTATTCAAGAATGAGCATTCAAACCACCAGCCTGTTCTTTCACTGAGAATCACAGAGCATGGGAGAATCCTGAAATGGCGTAACAGTCTGCAGCCAGGAATGGTGCTTGGGGGTCTCAGGCACGTGGTTATGGGGCCAAATCTCACTAAAGTCAAGGGGAACAAAAGATATACATCAGTTCCAGACTGTCACTCTCTATATGACAGCAGCAGCCAGACCACAAACAGTGCTTGGTACAGGCAGGTACCACATACTTACACAATGAGAGAGGCACTCTCTTTGAGAGCTTATAATTTAAAAGTCTGAGACAAAGCATGTATGGAAAACATAGCCACAAGGTAAAGCAGGCTGCCCAAGGGCTCAAAAGCAGGCCGGGGCAAAACTTGTGAAACCCCTTAGATCTCTTGACCTCAGGTTCAGTGTCTAACCACTAGCTCAGAGGTCAGCAGCCCATCAAGTGTCACATACCAGATAGCTTCCATTTTGTGAACAAAAAGTACGAAGTATACTGGTTTCATTTTTGTCTTGCACAGAGGCAAATTGTGTCTGTGAGTGGCGGCACTCCTGACTCCTGCAAACTCTGCTTCAGTGGGTGTTTGGAGCTTGGCTCTTTCAGAGGCAGACACATCAACAACTGCTGGTAGCAGCTTGGCTCCAAGCAGGGCAGCTATCTCTTACTCCCAGCTCTATACTCCTAACTTCGACCCCATGCAGCAGTGGGCAGGTGCCTGCCTCCCACATACCTTCACCTACATGAAGCAGGGCTGGTGCACATCTTGAGAGGCTCTGCGAGAGTTCAGATTTGGGAACGAAATCCTCTGGCACACGCAGACAAGGCATATTTTATGTCAAACAGTCTACCTCCTTACTATCTTTAGAAAGAGTGCCACAGGTCAGCAGTCCCCAGACTAGATACCAGCCTCCCAGGACATGGTCCCAGAAGAGTTAAGAATTACTGAGTCATGAACACGGGTCAGTTTATAAGGTTCAAGCTGTTGCTCTGCCTGGAAGGTCAAAGATATTACTTCAAGAGCTGGAACTGTGCTTAGAGGTTATTGCCCATGCACAAATTGCAACAGCACAACCACATAAACCACAAAATCTCAAGAGACATAGCTGGAGAGGTCAAAGGGTTAACGAGCATTGCAGCCTGCGCCTTGAGAAATACAGAAACCTTGAGGCATGCTAGGTCTTGGGTCTGGAGAGTGTCCTTAGTTGTCAGAGCATAGGCTGAACTCAAAGAAAACTTAAACTTCAAGCAACACGAAAGAATTTTTCTGGAAGTCAGTGACAAAATCCATGTATAAGTTTCATTTTTGCTCATACCAAATCAATTTCATTTTCTGGATCTTAGACCTTTGCCCCACATACATAGAAAAAAAAAATATTTCATTTTTTGGCTGAAACTGCCAAATGTAACCAGAGTTTGTAAATAATACTGATTCTCCCCACCCTTAATTGTATTTCTTGGCCAATTTACTGTTCACTGAATATTTTGCTGCCATCTGCATATGAACAACTTGAAAGTAGAAGCTCACCATACTGAGGATGCCAAAGTGAGAAAACACATCTCAGAATAAATCACAGGCTGGATTTCTACAGGAAAAAAAGTTTAAGAAAAAACTTGAACAATACAATCAAGAGGAAAACCCAGCAGGCACTGTGACAAAAGGCTTACTGACCACTGCCATGAAAACATAAGCCATGTCTAAATACACAATTAGGCTCACAGCAGCAGCTTAAAAACATAGCCAGGTCATTATAGCCCAAGTCAGATGAGCCAGGCTACTAAATGATCTGGACTAAAGCCAAAACAAAATCAGTCTTTAAGCTATAGGAATATTAGACAAAAATCCCAGATTGATAGCAAATTCACTGTTGACTTCTTCCAACCTGCCAGATGAGGTAGATACAATACAGCTCCCTTCCAAACTGCATTTTTGAAACTACTACTGTGTAAGTGAGGTCCTATTTAGAAACCCTCTTGTTGAAAGGTACTTTGGTGTTGGCTGAGAATTGTTTAATGAACAGAGGCTGGTTTAAGGCATTCAGGTATAAGCAGTTAGCACCTTGAGCTACCACTTGTCCCAGGCAGGACTGGGAGGCCAGTGTTTTCCCTTCACACAGAGTAAGGGCCACCCATCATTCAAGGTACATATTCTCATCAAATCTGTATTTCCAGAAGCACCTCAGATTTTAGAGTGCTACTCAATATGCTGACTAACTCAGCAACCGCAAGACAACAGATGGACCTGAGATATTTCTGTGTCCCAAACCCTGGCTTTGGTTAAACGTCTGCAGTTTGGTGTGATGATGGACATTTCCGCTGGTAAAATGAACTGAAGCAGCTGCTCCTGGAGCCATGAGCCTTGTTTTTGTCTACAGTTGGAGCTGAAAAGCCAGGCTCTGTGAAAAAAAGGCTCACATCCCCTAGGAAGTGGCACAGGTTATATCTAATACATTCACCGCCTAGGCAAAAGATAGTGGCATCTGTGTTGGAAGGCAGCGAATATGGATCAAAAAGCTGCTTCAAAATGGTGGATCAGCCTCCATGTTGCAGTTTTTCCATGGCGGAAGGGAACAACAGATGGCTAGGCAAAGGACAAGCCTCCTGCTCTGGAAAAATGAAGAGATTTTTTCCAGAGTGGACCAGGCTAACCTTTATCACAGAAAGCAAGCGAGCAGTGCGACTTATGGAGACTGATTTCCCAGGGTTTGGGGTTTGATTATCCGATGTCTAACAAAAGTTGGAACTCTACTCAGCTCCTGGAGCAGAGTCATGTGTCCCGTGTGGATTCATTAATGTCTAATAATGTAGCTGAGCTTACCCCTAACCCTCCCCTCAAGGGGGGAATTAATTTGTGTCTCTTTGCTTTGCCTGGCCACCTATTTTCACTGAACTTTTCACCGGAAATTGCCTAGTGGATTCAAAAGCTTTTAGAACAGGAGTGACAAGCATGAAGACAGATGATACAATCACATACGCCTCATTCCCTTAAGAAACGAGGCTAAAAGTGGCTTAGGACCTTTTTTGGCACAAAACTCCTAATGGCTGATCATTTCGGAATGAAGATTTTTATTATTTTTTTAATACTGTTATGATAAGTAGGGATAATTAAGGGATCTGGGATTGAAATGCGGTGCACACACCAGACGCCTGAACTTGTGGGTGACCTGGGCAGAACGCATTTCAAGTATGAAGGCCACGCTAATTGGAACCACATTGCCACAAGCAAAGTAAGGCATGGCAGCTCTTCCTCCTGCCACTAAAGTTACCAGGAAATACTTTCTTCCTTAACTGTTTCTGAAGGGACACACTACTAATGACTACTGCTAATTTATATTGTAAACACCCAGCTCTCAGACCTAGAAAAGTATAAATGACTCTGCCCATAACTGGGACCCAATTATTCCTCCAGGTCTTGTGCTGAGATGCAGGTTTCCAAGTATGGCACAATGACTGACCCTATAAATAGTCACTACTGTCTTGCATGTGCTTCATGCTTTGAATCTATTTGCGTTTTTTAGCTGCTGGCACCATTAAGGGAGATGCTGTTCTCAATTAAAACCAGCCCATTGCTTCCCTAGGCTCAATTAGGAGCAGGGCTGTACATTCTCACACCAGCAGTATTTTCTTTTCAATTAATGGACTTAACAGGCAGCAGATGCCAGCATCTTCCTTTCTCCCCTCTCCAGCAAGCACCCCATCCCTATTTTAAAATCATTGACAATGATTTTAAAGAGACAGCTAATTTAGATACTGCTTCCAGAATTGAGAATAGTTGTAAAAAAAAAAAAAAAAAAAAAAAAAAAAAAAAACCCCATGTACATTTCAATGCTGAGAGAGACCATAGCAATCTTCCGTCTTCTTTAAACTATAAAACAGATAATAAATACTGAATAAAAAGGAGAATGGTGAATTAAGTAACAGTGCAAACCACAACAGTCTAGGACTAAACTTTGTGTGTGATTTACTGTCAAGTCTAACAGTAAGGCTAGTAGGGAATGCGACATGCAAAAATACTGCAGTTAATTTTTCTTACTGAGAGAATTCACACACTACAACTTTTTTGCATTGTTTCCTTGAACATAAGGTGCAAAGACTGAGTAGTTACTCCTCTTACTGTCTAACTGTAAAAGTCCAATTAAAAATACACCAACTGCATTTCAGACTTTTCTACAGTTGTTCCCTTATGGCAGGACATTAACCTATGTCTGTCACTTCAACTAAACCTCAGTGCTGTAAGTGTAGACTTTGAAATAGGATTTTTATTTGATTAATTGTGTATGGAAGAGTACAGAAAGCTGAAAATTAAAACAAAGGAAAGTTTTTTTGTGGACAGTTTCAACTTCTAGGTGGATTTCTCACCCAGAAAACATCTTCACCTGCCTCCTTGTATAGCCCTATCTTTAGGCAGACATTGTAACGATTAGGCTAATGAACATGACACAATCTTTCCTGGTAGCTTGGAAGCCAGGTACCACTGCACAAGCCCAGGCCAGAGGATGCATCTCCTATTCATAAAGGGACATAAACCAGCTGAACTCATGCCTGAATTGAGCAGATTATCACCCGAATACACGTAGCCCTGGCCAACCTGGTGAAGTCTGTCAAGGTTCAGATAAATGTTCTTTTACTGGTATAGACACACCCCAGTGAATTATATAGTTAGGGGTTTCTTCTGTGGGAGAATAAAATTGGAACAGCTCTAAAAAGTGAGCCTCTTCCTAACTCAAAATTACTACAGAAACGAACATTTTAAACCATAAATGCAATGTGATGGTTAAAAAGCCTCAAACAGGCAACCCTGATGACACAGCTCTTTGTTCAGCTGTGTGATAGTTTTCATAAAGATAAAATGAGATCCTTCACAATCTCATAATGTCATGCTTCACAGGTAGCTGTCTGAAGCTACCAGTAAGAAATGTCACCTCCATCTCTGCATTTACTTCAAGTTCAGCTGGCATATTTGCTGAGAATAAAGTGCCGCCTATAGCTTTATAATGTACCTGAATAGCAGCACGATGGTCGGACTCCTCTACTGCTAGGCACTGCAGACAGCAGTGAGACAGTACCTGCTTCTCAGTCATTAACATCTAAATTACATTTAATCTCTACCTGCAAACTGTCATGTCTACCCACACTTCGCAAAAATCCTTCTGTGGGTAACAGACCAAAGAAGCCTGGTTTACAATACAGTATCAGTTTTATGAGCTAGTGTTGATTCTCTGATGTATAATAAGAAGCTGTAGCCATTACCCCTGTGAGATTATTGCCTCGCTCTCCTCTACATTGTTGCCTGATTTCATTAAACTTTCCAGACCTTCCTCTCTTTAAGATGACTACCCCTCTTTGGCTGGAATTTGCCAGACTTCTCTACACCAGACAGTTTGGTGGGGGATTCAACAGAAATACAGCACACTCATGTAAACCTTGTTTGCTTGGAAACAAGACAGTGTTGGGGGAATCACTTACAGCTCAGGATTATAAGCACTCTGTCCAGTCAAAAGGGACTACAAGCAGGTTTCAGATATACCTGATAACAACGCTGCCTTTTTGTCAGGCCTGGGCAGGAGTGTATTTCAAAGGCATGGATGAAACATGTGTAAAATCCTGCCTATAGTCTATCAGATACAACTTCCTTTTAAATCTCAAGGGCTAATAGTCATGAGGTTAAAGGTTGTTTTCCTAATACAATCTGATAGCTGTCCTACTCCTGTTTTTCCCCTTACAAGTAAGGAGGAATATATTGCCACAGCACAGAAGTGTCAATATTTATACATTGAATTGCAGTGCCCTAAATCAGGGCTTCCATTTTACAACAGTGGGCCACCATTACTTAACAAAGCAATCTTGACACCTGACCATATTTAATGCTCAAGAACATCTATCTGTCCCAAGTGCCATGATGAATTTCATGATGTAGAGATCCTTCTTTTACTAAGACTTGTGAGCACTCACCTTTCCTAAACTGGTTACCACATCGCTCTCAGTTACTGTCCCCTATCATCAACTGTGCCTGGAAATAAACAGCAACATATGGCAATATTCAACAGGTTAGCCTACCTTGTTCAGTGTTCTGAACATCTAAAAATCTACAAAATCTCAGAGATTTCATTTTTGAGCACTGTAGTACAAAAGGTCCGGTGTCATCCTTTTCCTGTCTCTACAACCCAGGTCAGTACTGTATTCATTTCATGGCAGAAAGCCAGGAAGAAAGAGGAAAAGAATAGTTTGCTTTCCTTTAGTCTAACAAAACTAACTTGTCTTTCCATTAAGCAGCTGGATCAGATCAAGTTTAAGAGAAACTGTCCTTAATTAATTTGATAAGATTAAATGTAAATTAGAAAAAAGCATAGAAGCTGCCCAAGGGAAAATCTCCCTCTCCACTCCATAACCCAAACTGGTTCCAACTCCATATTCTCTTTTATGGAAACTGTGAACATGGAAGATAGGGTCGTGCACAGTATTTAAGAGGGAAACATAACATGATTGTTGCTGACATTAAAATCATTACTTTTATGCAAGGAAAGTACTCAGTAATTGGAAAAACAATAACCAAAGAGAAGGGGAGGAGGAAGGCAGATGGGGGAGTTGTTCTTATGTGGATTCTTAAGTTTGCTTTCTTGAAATTGAAAGGAATCTGGGACAGTTTTGCAATCTAAAAAGTATTGTTTACATCAGAACTATGCCCTTCTAGTGCTTTCTTATTTCTACATTTATTTTTTTACTGAAAAGAAAGCAAATTATGTAATTATATCCCTGTACGAGCGAACAACAACAACAAAATATATAAAAGAGCATTTCTCATATGGAGAGAGAAAAAGCCCAGAATTGTCCCACCCAACTTTTAGACATTTACCTGAGATGCCTAACTTTGAAACTCGCTTGATGCCTAAAATCTGAAGCACGCTCTGGGAGGCGTCATTCTGTTTCTGTGGACTATATTCACAATCTGTATAGTGAATGCCTCCTAACAAGGACACCCAAGATAGAGATCTCCAGTTAGCTTGGATGGACCTCAGCTAAGTGGACTGAACCAGACACTGTATGGACAGAAGAATGCTGTACTGGATCACAAAGAGTCATTTCTGGTTCTCTCACCCAGCGCTGTATTACTACAACTATTTTCCTACCACTTGTATGATAGAAACTGGAATATGTAAGTTCTGCCTGCTGTGATAATATTAGAAAAGTCTTTAAGCATGATTAGTGCTGATAGCAGATACAGAGAATATTTAATTTGCCTGGTTTTAATGATCCCTTTACTTGCCTCATTCTTCCCAGCTTTCTGAAACTCCTTTTCCAAGTTGGAAGACTAAGAAATGAATGGTATTTGCAGTAAGCTTCCTGACTAGCACACCAAGAATCAAATGAGGCAATGTAACTGAAAGAGCCTAATTTAAGGGAGACAATAAAAGTCTCCTTGTGCAAGATTTAAGGGAACTGAGGAAGGCGAAGAGGAACTGCTGTGATACTAGGCTGGAGAAGATGGATTCTGCCCAGGAAATCACACTACATCAGCTTATGGTAAGTCTGGCTCAGGCATCTAACTCAAGGACTTTTATTTGATGAAATCCATTTGACATATGCTGGTTTGATTTAGAAAACGCAACTTTGTCTAGACAAGATTTACTGATATTTTGCCTGACATCCTTTAAGAGCCCCTGTTTCAGAGCTGTCTGATGTGCATAGAGATGCTAGAAGAGATCCTGTGACTTATAGCCCAGTCTCAAAGCCAAAGCCTTTAAATAAAACCCTGTCCAAGGCCTCAACTGCCAGAAGCATGAGAGAAAGGTCTTGGGAAACACCCTTTGGCAAAAATCCACTTCACCAGGCCAAAGTGACTCTTGTGTGAGCAAGATTAAAAGAAAAAGTTCATTCGAGCATTTCTGGTTTTGTTTGATATGAGTGAGATGGACGTTACCTTCTACCATCACTATTGTCACAGACTGGGAATACGTCAGCAGTTCTCACCAACCTCTGTTTTTCATAAAGGCTGGT
The DNA here is from genome assembly GCF_000737465.1 of Haliaeetus leucocephalus. Taxonomy (NCBI): domain Eukaryota; kingdom Metazoa; phylum Chordata; class Aves; order Accipitriformes; family Accipitridae; genus Haliaeetus; species Haliaeetus leucocephalus. The sequence continues at coordinate 822,914 of NW_010972676.1, forward strand.
TTCATGGGCTCAGGCTGGCAAGCAGTCTTTCTCCCTCCATTCTACCTCTACCATATGCAAGCAAGCAGGGATGGACAGGGATCCTACATTTTTGGGGGGTGGGGGGATATAAAATAACAGTGATGAGAAAGACAAACGGGTACTGCAGCAATGCAACCACATGGTGAAACAGCATGTAGATGAAACCACGTGTTAATTTGGATAGTATCATGGCCTTTTTATTTATTAAAAAAGCTATGGCACTCCCTTGGATTATTATAAATGAAAGATCCAGGACAAAACTCATGTATTCTTCCCCTACTTGCTGAATTTCTTTTAAAGTAAAAATGCACAGAGATCCAGCAGAGGAACAACACCCAGGTGAAGTGCCACTGCAGCACCCGTTAGAGACCGTAAAAGGAGCTTACATGGACATTGGCTCATTACACACTTGTTAATTCTGGGTATTGTGCATCGAACAGCTTCCAGTTTTTATAGTCTGTCAGTTTTGCTGTTTGTACAGATGGTTTATGCACCAGGGAAAAACGTTTTGAGATGGGAAAACAAGTACAAACCCATAAACACTAACAAAGAGAAGCTCTACAAGAGACTTGAGACAGACCGGTTCCAAGTGGCCGATGTTCCTTTAAAATATTGGTGTGAAGAATGAAGAGCTTTGGGATTTGAGCGAGGTTAGACTGTCCTACTCCCAGCTAATAACATTCTTCCTATTGTAATTCTCATCTCAGTGATAATAAGTCAACTCAATTTCCTAGCTTAAACAGGACCTTCTGGGATCTAGTATTTATATGCCATCCAAACACAGAAACCAAAAGAAAAATTAATGTATGCAGTGAAATATGGGACTCCTTAAATATTATATATTTATATATATACTTCAGAGTTCTCAAACATTCAGTGTTGTTCCTAAGAGTAACTAAATTTGAAAACAGGAAAAGGCACATTACAAATTGCTGCTAATCGAGCCATCATTTTATCAAATGCTAAACATTCCTGCCCGAGAGACACTGCCTCTTCTCTGCCATAGATCTAACAGCAGGGAACCGTCGTAATAATACAGAAATACAGCCTGAGTGAATTCCCTAGATGGGGATACACTATATATCCTGTTGCCACACTAGGGAAATGCATTTGGCAGCTGACTCATACAGCTTGCCATTAAAAGAAAGGCCAAACATCCAAGAGCAGGCAGGAGAGCTCTTCCTGGAGTGAGCAACATCTTTCCCCCATACATGATACCACCGTTATGTTGTTCTCATTGAGTCTATTCATCAACTTGAAATGAGCACATCAATGCAGTACCCCAGCATACGAAGGACTGCTGAATTTCAACTAGTTTCTCTAGTAATACCCCAAAAACACATACTGAAGAAACCTTTCAGACATCTTCCAAGCACAGTTAGTGAGTCTGTTCTTAACACTCACCACCTTCTTGTGGAAAAAACTCTAATTCTTCATTCCCGTTGGCTGATTTAAACACACTTTAACAGGAGTATTTAAAGAACTACTGAATCATCATGAAAATCTCAGAAAATATGATCTCCACATTGTACAGATAAGAGAATGTGCTTTGATATTTCAGCTGATTGAATAACTGTCATCAAAAGCTTGTCCTGCTCTCCCATGCGTATCAGTTAGGGTAACAAAAGATATCATCTGTCTTTGAAACTCATATACTCTTAGACTTTTACGACTGCAAGACTGCTGCTATTTCAATATATTGTCTTTCAGTCGCCTAAAAAAAGGCATTCAAATGAATGCAGACTAATCTAACAAGTCATCTGTCTGCTCCTCAGTTGTAAAAAAAATTCACTGCAACACTAGCTTAAAAGTTGAGTAACCAAGTCTGCAGCTTGACTATTGTGCCCCGACTGAAAAGCAGTAACAGACTGAGTGCATGCTCTGAGCTCCTGGCAAACACAGTACGAGCTAATTTAATTCTCAGACAAAAGATAACATTTAACTGCTTAGAATACAGAAAACAGGTGATTATATGACTTTTAATAAGTCAAAAAAACCCAAACCACCCCCCCCCCCCAACCCCTTTGAATTAGGTTTTCAAAACAAGTCAGTACCCAAAAGCTCTCGGACTCTTCTGAAAGATGAGATTTTGTTTTTCTAACTAAATCTAAGTGTTGCTTCAACATACTCTGCTTCTGATCTTGATCTTTGTCCTCTCCCTCACATATAAAAATGGACATTTTCCCTAAGACAAGTATGACAATTTATGTGAAGTTCATTCATCTCTTGCGTTTGATACAGATGTGGTTTAGATATGCAATTGAAACATGCATTTGATTATTAACTTACTGTTATAGGTGACATTAAATGAAATACATTATCCTGAGGAAAATAATTAACAAAAGCCAACACAATAAAGCTTCTGTTTTTGAAAAGTTTCTATTACTAAAGGAAAACAAACAGCAAAAAAACAACAAAGGAGCATGGCAGTGAAACTGTGTTTTAGCATATCTATCTACTTAGAAATTGAAGATCTGCATTTTCAAAAGATAAAGGCATATTAGAAAGTTTCACCCAGACTTTTAAAATATAACATCAGCAGTATCTCTTAAGGGTTAGCTGTTCAGCTAATTAAACACTACAGGCTACTAGAAGAAAAATCCATATTGCCCAACTAATAATGCAAAGGCGCCTCTCAAAGGGCATGCCGTTGGATGAAAGAAACATGGACTCACTTTTCAGTGTAGCCCTTGCAGCCATATTCTCATGTTGTAACAGAGAGCACCCCGAGGCACGTTAGCAATGCACCTGGCTGAAGTTTGTAGAGAATGTAAGGTTTGGACTTGCTAAGTTCAAAGCTAGGCCAGGCAGCTGCTGGTTTTTGTTGCTTCTGTAAGTTTTGTAGCAATTCCTTCTAAGATTTCAAGACTGATACATGCTCTGGCCATGACCAGAGAATCATCTTGGATTACAAATGTGCTTACCACTTTGTGTAACCATCCTGAGTTTTTCATTTTGCTCTGCACATTGGATAAACAGAGTAATGCAGAATATAATATCTGAAAATTATCACCCCATCAAATTAAGTGGGTGCTTGTTTTGGCAGGACAGGTGAAACAGGCTGTAATCAACAAAAAGAAAAACAGCTCATATTTTCTGGTCAGTAAATGGGCTTTTACAAGTTAACAGTTAGCCAGCAAAAATTTTGGGGGGAAAATAAAAAACCAAACCTGTACAAAACAGTTACACATTGAACAGGCTAAATCAGTTTATACTGTTTCTGTCTGTCCCATTACAAATCTGTTCCCTACAGTATAATAAGTATTATTTCTATCAGTTGAGCTTTATGCATCCATTGGGAGAACTATTCAAAAATTAAACTATTTCATTGTCAGGCTGTTTCCCTTCCTTCCTCCTCATATCCTCTCAAGCTCTCCTCTTCCTTGATTTCCTGTTCTAGCTCTATAAATCACTCTCCTTGTGTATCTCACATTTGCCTTTAAACTGCACTCCTCTCAGCCACTAATTTTGTAAATTTTGCGAATGAAACAATAGGATTTTTCTGGCAAGAGTTAACTCTACATAAACTCTGGCTATTGACTGTTTGTGGTTGTGCTGCTCATTAGGACCAAAGCACTGGCAGTACGTGCATCACATTCACCTCTACGTGTTCTTTCCCTCAAAACCAGAGCAGCATCACCTTCCAGCTTCCTCAAGCCAAGCCAAACCAAAAAATATATCCTTCATGTAAGGTGACTAACTGAAGCCAAAGCCTGGGGAGATACGGTAAGCTGCACAAAGAAATTCTTCCACAACATCCCTCACCATGCAGGTGCAATGTTCTTTTAACTGTTAAATACAACAGTTGAATTTGAGTCCACTACAGGGTAGATACTCCTTATGTGAAAGGACACCTGAGCCCTGTTACCACAACCTGCCCTGTGACAACCAGTAAAGTGCGACTAACTTGTGAGAGAGGATTCTTCGCAAAAGGTAGAGCTAATTAAAACAATAAAAGACATTAAAAGACAAAGACCTATAGAAGGCAAGTAGATAGCAGGTCTAGAACAAAACGTGCTGAAACACAAAAGCTGCTGCACAGACTTTCAGTCAATCAGGGTAATTCAGTACACGCTGACTCACAGCAAACACTAGAACCCCACTTACATGTACTCTGGGTTAGATACAAACATGGAAGAGAAGCACTCCTACATAAGATTTGGCATTGCCACTATAACATGAATTGCTCTGACAGTAGAGATCACTGTAGGAAGTTATTTCTCTCCATTCCCCTTTAAGTATATCCCTTAAGCAAGCAGGGAAAAAGAAATGGTTCTTGATAGACGTAAATGCTGCCAAAACTATTCTTTGGAGGAATCAGAAACCCAACTTTATCCTATATGAAGAAATGCATACACGTGCTTTATTAGCCACCCACATAAGGACAAAGTAGACAGACCAAATTTCATTTGGTTTTCAATTTAAGCCCTGTACTTTAAGCACTATTCTTCATGTTGGTTCAACTGACCTTGACACTTTTATGTTTATGATGGAGTTTAAGTAGAGTCTAAAGATAAAATTCTCTCTTTGGTTTCCTGCTCCCTGTTCCTGTGATACAATCGGTGAGTACAGAGTATGTCTGTGGCAAAGTCTTACAAACAACCTGTGTGACAGTTTTTAGATAGTAAGCCAATATAAATGTCTACATCATAATCTGCTTCTATCTTATAGCTGCAATTCATATACATATTCTATGGGCTTAATACCACAATATTTTACTTTTAACAGTATTAACTGTATGGCAGATAAATAAGCACAAGAGGATATAATTTATCCACATTTTCAATGAAAGTCTCATGAAGTCCCAGCTAAGAGGCCATTAAAATAACACAGAACTAAGAATGAGAAGATCCTGTCACAAACTAAGCAATGGGAGGCATAAACAGGAGAGAAAAACTCTTAAATGAGCTTTCCACAGCACAGAAGGGATACTGGGCTCAATCCCTGTATTATTCTAGGTACGTGACAACATTCCCACCAGTTCAATAGCGTTCTGCCTGGCATTTGAAGATCTGGAAGTGAGGGGGAATATGGTAGCATACCTTTACTTATGACCAACCGACTTCGAAAGCCTCCCAAGTGAAAAAAAAAAAAAATAAAAAATGGGGAGCTTCAGGAAAAGAGCTAGCTAACCAAACAAAACTTAACAAAACCTGAACTCTTGAAAACACATTACTAGCAGACAAGCATTGAAATGTCTGCAAGGATCTGTGACTCCTGGCTTATGCTGTGATGGATTAGCCTTCCAGAAACAAGATCTGGACATTGTGATGGGCAGTGCTATGCTCAGTTTGCAGAGACAGAGTGAACACAACTAAAATTGATAGCAATGAAATTGAAAATGCTATACTGGGTAAGTCAGTGGTATGTCTTCTACATTATTTCTAGTGTCTGATGGGATCTTATCATCTACAAACCAAAAAACACCTAGAAAAGCTCAATGAGAAAGACAAAACTGATTTTAGTGAAGATCTGAAACATATATAAACAAATGTAATCAATAATACAGTATATGATTATTTAATCCATTCCAGAGTTGAACAGGGTTGTCATGGTTTAACCCCAGCCAGCAACTAAGCACCACGCAGCTGCTCACTCACTCCTCCCCCACCCAGTGGGATGGGGGAGAAAATCTGGAAAAGAAGTAAAACCCGTGGGTTGAGATAAGAACGGTTTAAGAGAACAGAAAAGAAGAAACTAATAATGATAACACTAATAAAATGACAACAGCAATAATGAAAGGATTGGAATGTACAAATGATGCGCAGTGCAATTGCTCACCACCCACCGATCGACACCCAGCTAGTCCCCGAGCAGCGATCCTCCACCCCCATTCCCCCCAGTTCCTATACTAGATGTGGCATCACATGGTATGGAATCCCCCGTTGGCCAGTTTGGGTCAGCTGCCCTGGCTGTGTCCTGTGCCAACTTCTTGTGCCCCTCCAGCTTTCTCGCTGGCTGGGCATGAGAAGCTGAAAAATCCTTGACTTTAGTCTAAACATTACTTAGCAACAACTGAAAACATCAGTGTTATCAACATTCTTCACATACTGAACTCAAAACATAGCACTGTACCAGCTACTAGGAAGACAATTAACTCTATCCCAGCTGAAACCAGGACAAGCGTCTATAGCAACAAAGCAGAGCAGGCTATGCCTTTTTCATGTACAATCCTACAGTTTAGGGAAAACTGCATGAAATGTCACAGCAACAGCCAAGATGAAGAAGAGTAGCGTTTACCACACCCAAACCCTGTCTCCTCTCCATTGCACAGGCAAGGTAAACGGGATAAACCCCATGTCTGGAGTTATTACAAAAAATAAGTACTAAAAAGATTTTTTTAAAAGAAGCATTTATTTGACTTAATAAAAGACACAAAGAATAATAATTCATTTACTGTTTCGGTAGAAAAGGAGACTGGAGGCACCTGGCTAATTAAGCACAGAAGGAAAATCTACATTTCTGCAAAGAAGGAAAATCCAAACCATGGAAGTGACAGGAGCCAGGACAGTCTTCTCTGAACTTTCTGGTGAAACGAACTACCAAGTACAATCACGGGTTAGTAAACCTATACTGCATTCGCAAAACCTCAGATGTGACCATAATTTGTCAAAACAATGTTTTTATGAAATGTTATATCTGATACAGGGAAGTCTCTCAGTGTGAAAGAGCAGAACCTGGCCCACCTTGTTTGACAGAGCTGGGACTGACTGCACAAGTGCAAAAGCTCAAGGATACTTTGACTAAATCCCGCACGACTTTGCGGGGAGCCGGCAAAATCCAATAAAGAACAAGTAATGAGAGTCCCTTGATATATCCTTTAAAAAAAAAAGACAACCCTACCTACCTGCAAGCAATCATCTGTAGCTCTCAAAGAAAGCAAACAGTGTGTGTTTTCAATCTGGCAATATACCCACCTCATCTATGTGCGCAGTAGGGTTATAATGCTCAGCTCTGCTTCCTCTTCTTAAGAGAGGAAAGCAGTCTAGAATCTGCATGAGATGAGAATCTGTAAGTTTAAATTGCCTAATGGTTATCACAGACATTTGGAAGAATTGGGCAGATCCTAACCATATGCCACACTATAGACAACTACTTTTCTTTTTTAAAGAAATACATAGTCTTGAGACAATAGCTATTACTGGTCCCTGACAGGCAAGCACTGATAAGGGCAGCACCTTGCTCTACCATTGGATTGCCACGCAAAACCATCACTTGCAGGGAGATGGAATACTTCACTCAACATTTATATGTCTCAGATTTATAAGTCTATAATTTAAGAAACTACCTGCAGCCAAAATGTGAATTTCTACAATGAAGAAAGAAGTCTCCTGTAAATGCACTGCAATGTCAATAGCAACACTGACTGCATAAATGTAGCCAAAGGATTAAAAAATACGCTTCATGACAGCATGAAAAAAACAAGAAACTCCAGGTCACAGCTCATCTCATTTTAAAAGGACTCAGTAGCTGCCAAGGTCTCTACTTGCCTTGCCCTGTTAAGGATTTTTCAGCCAACACCACCACTTCTGAGAGCCATGGGTAGGATCTTGCTGCTGAGTTCAGTACCTAGAGGCTAAGAAAATCTTAAAGAAGGGGCAGCTGGTCTTTGGTACATATTTATACAATGACTTACAAAAGGGATTCTTGGTCCACAAGCACTACGGAAAACACCTACTGAAGTGAAGTAAGGTTATAGATTTATCACCAGTGTGCCTCAGGGGGTGATACAGGGTACACATTATGTCTAAATCCTCAAGACTGTAGCCCTAAACTAAAGTGTTCCTAAAGAATTATTTTTCCTTAACGTTTATACTGTAGGGAAAAAAAACCACAGCATGAACAGTAGCATACTTCAGCCTTGAACTTAAAAAGACCTTTTTCTTTGGCTAAGGAGGGATCCCTTCAAACGAAGATGGGCAGACTGATCCCAACTCTGAAACTTCCTCTCATTAGCCACTGTGATTTCCTATTTCCGAGAGTAATGTATTTCCCATAAAGATCAGACTGTTTTTCAGAGCAACGCTATTGACAGACATCCTTTGGTTTGTTTTTTTGTGTGCGCTTTTCATTGTTATCCTTAACAGTAACAAAGATAACTTCAAAGCATTAGGATATGTTTTCTTCATAGCGCAAAACTGACAGATGTTCCATATGTTAAAAATAAACCTTAATGCTATTCGTGTGCTGCCCTCAATGGGCTTTTGCTTTTATTTTTTGTATTTTTGGAAGTTACATTACTTATACAGAAATTAAACTGGGATAAGTAGTTCTTTTAACAAGGCATGGGAAAAACCTGGGTCAAGGTGAAGGTTTAGAGGATTCAGCAGATAGTTGTTGCTTCTCTTCTGTAGTCTATACAATGCTCATCTGGCTATGCTCTTGAGTTGGGACTGCTCAGAGTGCAGTGTATCAGCAAGTAACTGAAAAAGGAGCTGGACAGACATGTGTCATATGAAGTGACATCCCAAAGTGACACGAGAGTAAAAAATACTTGCTTGCTCTCAAGACTGAGCAAAAACCAGGCAAATAAAAAACCTGCATCTGTATGCCTGAAGACATGATTGGTGATAAACAAGATTCAAAGCAACAGATTAGGCTATGCTTTACCCTTTGTGGCACCTGGAGGGGCTGCAGGTGAGCAAACACCACCAAGCCACAGACAACACTCAAATACTTCTAGCTTTGATGTTACATAGAACTTGGGGTTGTCGTGTTTGATAGAACTGCAAGACAAGCTCTACATAGTTCCAATAACATATTTCTGGAGCTCAAGCTGCCCTATGCAGCACTTCCCAGGACTGCACGTGATCAGCTCCACATGGGTACAAGCCAGCACATTGCTCCATGAATTGAGACCACCTGGTGCCCACAGATCAACATTTCCAGGAGATGGAAGCTGGCAGCTTCCTCACAGCCAGCTGTTGGCCAGACACTTAAAAGAAGCTGAGGTGCTGAGGATGAGGTAAGGAAAAGCATGGCTTGCATCCAGCCATGTGAACACGTATTCAGCTGGAACATGCTCTCTTGCCACGCCAGGTAATGCAGTGAGCAGGGCGGAGTACATTGCTTGGAAACTCACAAAAAGACTCAAAAGGAATTCCTTTCCCAAATTTATCTCTAGGCAGCACAAAAAACCTGAGGCCCAGGACACCACTTTTCCATGCAGCAATTAACCAAATGTTAAGGAGAGATGGTATCAAAGGCAGCCAAACCAGTTTTAGGAATCTTGTGCCATCCCATGCTCAGGCATGGATGATAACGGCAAAAAGGTCATCCCTACCTGGATTTGCAGTCCTTCCCAAATAAGTCAATAAAGTAGGGACAAACACAAAGATTCATGCTCATAGGCAGTAAAGAAGCAAACACATGCTATACCTTCCAAGAACAGTCACTGTGCAATTTGTTAGTCTGCAGATCCTTTGTTCAGCAGAAGTAGCTCAAAAGCAGCTCTGCAAATACCTTACTAAAACACCCATCTTTGAAACTGATGTGAATTTTGTTCCATCAAACTAAGAATATACAATTTTAAAAGTTACAAAAAACAGTGGATTGTCCCACAGGAGACCCCCAATTCCATTATTATTATTATTAAGCAACAATGACAAAAATAATCAGATCTATGAAAATTTATGGTGAATCTTCATTTACCCTGGAAAGACCATGAACTAGCTACATTTTGCAATGCAAGTCTTGACGAGATTATTCCTTGCCAATATGGAGCTTGACACCAACTGCTCATGCCAGTCTGCGCCCATAATCTCTATCTGCATAAGTATTCAGATAACACTATTTCTATTATTAATGATAATAAAAATACCTCACCCACATCAGGCCCAGTGAGAAATCACAATCTGAAAGCATTTCAAGTGCTGTCAACCATGAAAATCAATCAGCGCTGACAACCTCAGCTGAAACAGGGCTCACCGAGGCCGTTTTCAGCATCTCTGGAGAGCTGCCAGCCTAATCCCCTCGCTGTAAATACAGCACTTGCGAGTACCTCCTGACAAGGGAAAATGAGCAGATTACATGGGGAGGTTACAAGCTTGAACTGCACCATGTAATGCATGGTGGGGTGGAGGGGAGAAATCAGCCTCCCTTTGTACTCTCAAATTATTTGCTTTTGACCAATCCTTTGAATAAATCTTCTGGCAAGAGAAGTTACCCCTACACACATTACTACAGCCTTACTCTGAAAATAAGGTGGCACTTGTAAGAGGTAAACTCTTTTGCCCAGTCAAACAGAAAATAAGCAATATTCAAGTTCTCAGCTTGTCTCAACTTTACAATACCAGCCTGATTTATGCACTTGATAGCTACCAGCAAGCAGGTTTGCTGTGTGACCCCAGGAATTGCTCCATCCCAGATAGAACACTACACCTGGGGTCCTGCATGTTCTGCTACATTCTCTGATAAAGAGGAGGCTGTTGAGTGGTTGCACTGCAGCATTCTGTGGGCTCTCACTTCCACCGTCCAGGAAACAGTATTTAAAAGGAGTAGATGGTCATTGAAATGGACATGCAATCAAACTGATTACTCACCCACATCTTTCAAAATTCAAGTACTCTTAAATGAAACTGGCACTTCTAAGTCCCATTCGTTCACCCTTTCTTATGGTTCTGACTCCTTTGAAATGGTGCTCGTTTGCTACTGTGAGAAACTAAACCTGAATTGAATAAAGAAAAATCCCACTGATGATTCACAGATTTGTATCGTTCTTTAAATCCAACCAGGACTGCTTAAACATTTCTTGACCCTTCCACTTTACCAGTGCTACAACCCGAGACAGTTCCTGCTCTTCCTCACACACACACGTAGCCATTGGTATGTTGTGCAAACAGCTGGCACTTGTTCTCTGAGAATTATCCCACCAGCTAGAAATTGCAAATATTTTACAGTGTCCTCCTTGCTCACCAAAAGGAGTCTGTGCAGAGGTCTATATGCTACTGAAATCAGCTGTGCATGTGCACAGGCGTGCATGCTCCCAAGGGTTACTGAAGAGAGTGCTTAAATTAAGTAAATATCAAAGCCTTCAAACATTCTCGAGTTTTTGTCTTTGTTGTTGGACACCAGTGCTTTATGATTTTAATGGTTGTGTTTTTTTCAAAAACACTGCTTTACATGTTAGTTCTCACCAAACAGATGTTACAGATAACATTCATGCATGTTCAACTGAACCATTTTTTTGTTTCCACAAATGTTAGGGAAATAGCTGCTTTCTCCAGAGCTGTAAGGGTGTTTGTGCAAGAAGAAGAATCCCCACTATTACCTTGATGTTCATTATTTCAGTTGTTCATTTCCTCCCTTTAGAAATTTAAATCATGCCATCGGAACAGAGCAACAACATCACCTAACTTGTAAAACCACTCACTCACTACCAATTCCAAAGAGCAAATAATTCAAATGAGCTATTTCTAAATAACTGTTTATCCAAACTACTCTGTGAATTAATGTCATGTTTGCTGAAACTGGAAGGAGTGAAATGGCTTGGAAAACAGTTCAGTCCACAATGAACACTGGCATTATTTTTCGCAATAAGCCACTGATCAGCCTTAGTTCTGAACAGCTTTACACAACTAGCCAGTATGCATGTGGATACTGGTGAGGAAAGAAAGAGGATCATAAACTTCTTGAGAAGTTTGAGAAAATCTTGACACTTTCAGCTATAAACATTTCCTTTTCTACTGCACCTTTGTGAACATTATCCATCTTAGGGAGTTTAAATTAAATTTAGTAGTATATTTTGATACATGAAGTTGGCATTCTCCAACCTGCTTATATGGCAAATGGATTTATGTAATGTACAAACAGCAGACAAAGTATAGGCAATCTGTAAAACATCAGCAGGAGAAACATATGTATTTTTCATCTCTTCTTCCAACTTGTTTTCATGCTTGATAAACTAAAGGCTTCCCTATTTGAAAAGCTTCTCTAGCATAGCATTTGAGCAACAAAGTTGATCCTTGCTCTGCCTGCACATCCGGAAACCAAATCTTACAACTAATTCTGAAACTGAAAGATGGTAGATTTAGATTAGATGTAAGGAAGAAATTCTTCACTGTGAGGGTGGTGAGGCACTGCAACAGGTTGCTGAGAGATGTTGTGGATGCCCCCTCCCTGGAAGTGTTCAAGGCCAGGCTGGATGGGGCTTAGTGGAACCTGGTCTAGTGGAAGGTGTCCAGGCCCATGGCAGGGGGGTTGGAATTAGATGATATTTAAGGGCCCTTCCAACCCAAACCATTCTGTGAATTTGTAGAGTCTCTCTCACCTGTGTCATTGGGCACCTTGGTGTTTTCAAAGTTGAAAGTGCAGATTCAGAAGAAAATCTGCCTCAAAAAAAAGCTTCAGTGGGTGTGGGGGAAGAAGGATAACTGCTTTAAACACAGGTAACAAAAGATAAGAATAGTCATTTTTCTTAAGAGCACAAAGGCACACAGAAAACTGCACAAGGATCTGTGCTGGGGTCTCTCCTGGGCAACATATTCCCAGATGATATGAAAATAGGTGACTAATTTCACGAAGTTCGCAGGTACCAGTACATCAAGACAGGAAAGACACAGAATTTCAAAGAGTTGCAGAAAGACCTCACTAAGCGTGTGAGGAATAAAAGGGCAGATGAAACTTAGGTAGAAAAATGTTAAAACATGCACATAGGAGAATGTAATCCTAATTTTACATGTGCAGTGATGGACTACAAATTGGTCGTTTCAGAACCCAACCTTGGGAGTTAATGACACTGCTGAATAAAAATGCCAGCTCAGTGCTCCCTAACTGTCAAAAAAGCAAAGAGAGCGACAGGAATTAAGAATAGAAAAGCAAACATGGAATAGTAACTATGATGGATTGATACAGAATAAGATTGTGTTTTCTTATCATCTGAAAAAGGATGCAATTGAACTAGAAAATATTTTCAGTCTGAAACAGAGATGACTAAGTAGGCACACGGACAAGGGCTTATGAATGTCCAGTGACACAGAGAAGATGCCTGGAGATTAGCTGTCCACTGTACCTTCTAGAAAAGGAACTGGGGCATCGAATGAAACTTGCAGGTGGCAAATTCACAAGCAGCAGAGGAAGTGGTTCTTCACACAGTATCTAGTTAGATTGCGAAATTCATCTTCACAGAATGCTGTTAAAAGCTGCGAGGAGTACAGGTTCAAAAGGAATTGGAAAAATTAATGGAAGTAATTTCTGAAGATGTCACCTCTGTCTCGGGGAAGTCTTTGAGGGTGGAACACCACTAAGATAATTATAATTATATTCTTGCCCTATCCTGGTGCTATTTTTCAGGCTTTCAGTCTAGTTGCTGTTGGATACAGGGGGCTAGGTGGACGTTTTTGGTCTGACATGATTTGTCATTCTTTAAAAGAAAAAAAAAGATGGAACTTAGTCAAAACAGATTTAAATTGGCTTTTAGTATGTTATTCGTGTACCACTCAAGAACCTTTCAGTGGAGTTCCTGTACTAAAAGGCCTCTAGAAGGAAAAACCCCAGTATGACAAGTCCTTTCAACACATTTATAGATCTGTTCTGTTGCACTTGGATACAGAACGGGTCTTACTTTCAGAATGAGAAAAATGCTCTTACATCACCAAAAGTAAAATCAAAACATAAGCTTAGAGAAAAATAAAAATATACATATCCTCGCCTTCAGTTAAGTCCATTACAGCAGTATTGCTACAGTAAGCTGTCTGAAGGAGTTAGCAGCTTTGGTTGGCTGCCTGGAAAACCTGGAATTTTTTTTTTTTTTTTTTTTTTAAATACATGTAGGAGAGATGAAGCACAGTTTTACTGTTCTCAATGTGTGACATGATGATCACTTTCCACAAGTTATTATCCACCCGTACCTAGCACTATCCCTTCATAAGCCATGTCATAAGGGTACATGCTTATTCTGGCTGGAAAATCCTATCCACAAAACATACTTCTATTCTTCCTACAATAACCCTAACAATACTCCCAACCACAATCAAACAAGAAGCTTGTACTGAGAGGACGTCCTATAGTCTGTAAGCGCAAATGGCAATGATAAAAAGGAAATTCAGAATGAAAAAGCCAACCCCTAGGACACTGATGGTAGAAATGACAAAGGAAATTGAGCACTAGAAATCAGGAAAAATACCTCTGTGATTCAGAGAAAACACATAATTTAAAAAAATTGGGAGAACCCCATGCAATCAAGGCAAGAATCAATTGTGTGTGCATTGGGCAGCTTCTCAATTCACAGGAGGATTGGAGCTGCCATTCATATGCTGAAGAGGTTTCCAAGAACCAATTAAACCCTACCAGAGGGAGGGGAACTGAAAAACGGAGAAAAGGAAACTAACACCCTGAAACTCTTTGCCAGTTTTCAACTGCAGGCTACCACACATCTGCAAAGGTGACTGCAGCGAGGGCGAAGTGCAGGCTGTGCAGGGAGTGGGGGCAAGGGAGCGTTTTAAGCTCCAGCGGAGGACTGTGTGGCTCAGGTTGCTGGCTGGAGAGCAGGAGCCTAGCGGGAGTCCATCAGCCAGAGCATGCTGCTCTCCATTAATCATCTGGTGCAAACCTGGGTTTCAACAGTGGGCCTGACAAGAGAGCCAGGGTTTAATAAAACCCTGACAGACTGAAAGTGAGACAACCTCCTGCCTGTCTCGCTCCTTCCCTTTGAAATGTGGGGTAAAGGTTGGGGGAGAACAAAAAGACACTGATGATTGATAACAACTTAATATCTTTGTGCAGCTTTATCAGGCTTTTTAACTAATGACTAAGGCAACTCCACCTCTACAAAATCAATCATCATGTCATAAAAGTCTGAAACACTACAAAATTAAGTGCCTGCCCCAGGGATGTAGAGCATGTGTCATGTTTAAAGTGAACCTAATTCCGCTGGGGATTCCTGGGTGTTATTTTTTACTTTCATTTCCCTTTGAGATATTCAGAAATGGGGAAAGACACGTCAAGAGAATCCAGAACTAGTGCCTTCCCTTAAAGAAATTATTCAAGTAATCCTTTAACTCACTTATCATAGCTGTGTGCTTATCAGAGAAGTGAATGCAGTGATCCAAATAATTTAACCACAAATACATCAGTGGGAACAACCCTGCAGCAGTTGAACAGGATGGACAATACAACCTTGTTCTTCCCCAAGATGCTCAGTCTTCAACAGAAAGGCAAACAAACCCCACATATTAGATTCTGCATCCTCACTGTAAGCACTACAAACTGCCTCTTCTTTTTAACTTTAACAATGTCTGGAAACCATCCATTCTGAGCCACGGTCTTCAAATACAGACAAGGCAAGCCAGTGAAGATGACCATATGGAGTATTTGACACATACAGTATACCTGCTTAAGGACAGATGAGCGGAATCAAGACTGTGCTTCTCCAACAGGTGCATGTAGGTACAGAGCACTCCTTGAACTTCACTGGGAAACTTTCACCTTCCCTATGAGATTGCATTTTGTCATCAATAGTCTGTCAAGTTATTTTTGACATCAATATATTATTCTGGATTGCTCCGGTAAGATGATTTAGTCTTTGTCACTCAAAGATACAGAATTAGAAGATATTGAAACTCAATATCCAGTTTTAAGAGGGAAATAGCTAGGAAATCTTAAGGAAATGATTGACGGCAGGAAAGAGAAAGGGCCAATTAAAAATAAATAAATAAATGAATAAGTTCCTAATGTAGAACTCGGCAGCTCTTTTCCTTGCTAGCAGAGAAAAAAAAAATAATTATATTTTCTTTCTCCTTCTCTTCCATACAGTAAAAAGGAAAACAAAAACTTCTCCTGCATTTTACCTCATGTTCTCTGCAGCCTCTTCCTGTTGGCAGAAGAGTTGAGCGAGGGCTACCAGGAGTGCACAGCCCTTCATCTGTTTGCTTGTGCATATGCATCTGTATCACTGTTGCTCTCCTCCTGCACCACTGATCTCACGCCTTTCCTTCCCCTGCCATTCAGGTGAAAAACATTCTTCTAATTTATGAAAAGGAAGATTTTTCTCAATGTGGGTCAGACACCTAAAAGTATGATCAAGGCTTAATTTCCTACGTGATTTAAATGCTTCAGGAAAAAAAATAAAATCACATTGTAGTTCAAGCTTTTGTAATCCTTGACTGGATATTTATGTGACAATGACTTAAATTGTCATTATCAACAGCTGTTGCACACTGCCAGGTGAGATCACACAAACTTTTCTCTATAGTCAGAGGAGGAGATACTGGTACAGTGCTTGAGTTTTAAACTGTTTCTGTTTCGATCCTGTTGGTAACCATACTAACCTTTTAACAGACAGGGCTCCTGCCAAGTATGAATTACTTGGCAGGGTTTGGGTTTTTTTAAAGCTCAAATTTGATACAAACCTTGGGATTCTTTTTTCCCCTTTCATACAGTACATTATTCCAATGCCTCCCTGTTCATAAACTTTCTAAGAACTGTACTTAGACAAAATCTTAACTGGCATGCTTTTCATATACTTCATGGAAATATTCCTAACTACTTTTGCAAGCAGCTGAAGATGGGATTTTATCTTGCCGTGAAGTCATAAAGTTTAATTTGCAACATCACAGTTGCTTCTATGGCAACAGATGGTGACATCAAACACAGGATCATGACTTCACTATAGGATCAAGAAGGATTAGCTTTGCACTGAGGAAGTTAAGATCTAATACAAACAAATAGCTACAACAATTGCAAAGAGAATTTACGGCAGGATAGTTTACTCATTGTGTAAATGTTCTCCTTGTTTACTCCAGCATGAAAATCCCTTTAAATCAACCAGCTGTTTGTAAATTAAACATAAATGGATTAACTTTAAAACAAGCTCAAAGGTTTAAGATGGGGTTTGCACATGTACCCAGTTATGACCACACTTGGGCCTACAAGTTCCACCTATACTAAGAAAGAAAAGAGGCCAGAATTACAGTATCATTCCCTCACTATAACCTCAAGGACTTTTACTTGCCTTAAACTTTCACCTGCCTTAAGCAGGTTATAGTATGAGTGCAGCATACCTGCATATAATTTTTATTGAAGTGTCTGCTTTGAGTACTGCTTGTTATCCCCGAAAACCTTGTGGGGACTGTTATTTAATTACATGACATATTCTCTTTCCTAAGAGAATCCTTAAATGGATAAATTCCCTGGCCTTTCACCTTTATGTTACCAAAACAGGACCAAACAGAGGGCCCCTAGCTTTAAAGGCCTCTCTAGAGACACCTATTTATTATTAACTGTCCCTAGCAAGAGCCAGCCCTTAGTGGGACAGCACATGCAATCAAAGAATCAGCTTCCCCTAAGGAGAAATACGGAGATGGATCTTCCCAGGACACAGCTGAGTCTGCTGGTGGGATATGGAAATCCACATTCTGCAGCTGTTCCAAGGACTCTCGCAGGTGGGGGAAGAGACAAAAGCCTTATTAGCAGCAGCACAAGAGGGAACTGCCCCTTGGGAACCACCTTTACAAAAAGCTCTGAACCAATTCTCCTCTTTGCTGGGTTCCTCAGTGCAGGCACGCAGCACATTGATTGTACTACGTAAGAAAACCTGATCTGCTACATACGCACGCTGGACTGTGCAACTGCTCAGTTACTGATACACATTTTTTCACCCCAGTAGATGCCAAGTCCTTTCAACAAGTGGCATTTAACTTTCTGATAAGTATTCAAAGGAATTCTGCTGGACTACAGCATTTGCTGTATCTCCACAGACAATTTTTATTTTGAAACTGTGCCAGCTTCAACAGCTTTTCTGCCTCCAGAAGCAGTAAGTTCGCAACTGCGAGCATGCCCCCACTCTCAAGAATTAAAGCTAGGCAAGAGCTGAACCACACAGCAGGGTAGGAGAGTTGTTTTAAACCTCACAGTCCATTTCCATAGGTGTGTAAGTGCTCTCTACTTTTACTGTTAGAGGACTCATCAAGATTTTGTTGGACTATCCCTATCAGTGTTAATAAGCATTAAATTATAATGAGTAAGGGACTCACCTAGGTAAATACATTCATTTTGTATATGCACAATTAATAGAACATCAAAGTAAATGAGGGGCACTATGGATACTGGTGTAGTGGGACACTTCAGTTACATTCTACTTCCAGACACATTTAGTTTGAAGTGACAGATTTTTTTTACCTTCTTCCACACATACTTATGTGATAATGAGAAATCTTTCAGACTAATGTTGTTACCTCTACTCTTCTTTTCCTGTCACTTCCCAATTCCAACCAGCTTCCCTTGTGTTCCTACTGAGCCCAGCTCCTATGTAACACTATTAAATACGGGTTTCTCCCCAACTACTTCTAAGAGGAAGCCAAAACCTTTTCATTCCTAAAAGCTTGTTTCCCAGAACTAAAAGCATTTAATCTCAAAACAATAATCATTTAGTGAAAGAAAAGACTGAATATAGAGAAAAAAATCAACTACCTGAATGCTGCAGACATTTGACAAGACATTTAAATTCTGTGCCTCAGTCACAAGAGGCAAACCATGGTGATAACACACCCTCTCCCCCACTCCTTGCCTGTTCAGTTATTGAACAGGGTGCTTGCTATGTGATATACACAGCAGACTGCTCTTGCCCAAAGAACCCAGTAATTCCTCTGCCAGCTATGTGCAGACTCATGAAGCAGAGCAATGGCTCCATCTAACACTGCCTTTGAGACCAGAAATAGTGGTGAGACTCCTGAAGCATACATGCTTCACTAGTGAGAAGGAAGAAAAGATGAGGAGATGTACATATTTGAATCTTTTAGCAATATGGCCCAGGCAACAGGAGGAAGAGCCACCAAGTATGCAATTAACAGGTGCTGAAGGCTGCCTCCAGAAAGAGCAAACTTGCAGGAAAGTATTTTGCAGTCAGTTGAAGCTGAGAGACCTGAGAAGCATTAAAACTAACATTTAAGTGTTCCCCCAATAGCAGGCAGGTTCTGGGATGAGCTGTGTGCAGGAGTCTCTGGTCCAATTTATATCTAGGTCTGACGAGGGGGTGGGGGGAGGAGGATCACTCCTTCCCCACCAAAGGCAGAACAGGAAACACAACAGTTCTTGCACAGAAAGCTAGGAGGGGGGAAGGACAAACTCTTCTGGGGGAAGTGAAAGAAATACACTGCTAAAACCCCTTCCTAATGGAAACCAAGATGCTATTAGAGAAGGCATAGCATTTCATCTGTGAGGTGCTGCTGTTGATGACTAATGGTCAGTAGCAGTATTGCTTTGGCTGTGTTTAAACACATTCTTGTAAAAATTATTAGGATGGTTCGTGGCCTTTGGTCTTGCTAAAAAGACATGTTTAAGATCCAAGTTCTTTCAGCCATCCTAAAATGGCTCTTACAATGAATCAGGCAGCCTGCATTTGACCCATTTCTACTCACTACTCCCAAAAAAGCAATGCTTTCTCCGAGTCCTGACCAGCAGATGAACCCAGGGCTGAGGCTCGCTTGGATCCAGCTCGTACAACACTGCCTATTCGAGTATGACCTCCAGAGGATCAGATCCCCATTCATATTTCATATTCCACAGATGTTTTTCCCCCCACTTTTGCTGCCTGATTTTAATGCACTGGTGGGTCTCTGTACAACCCCCACTTTAAATGTATCTTATTTTTTGTTGTAAGAAAGCAACGAGGTGAGAAGCAAAACTGAAAGGCCTGACAGTCCCAGCTTCCCACTGACATATTCCCTTGTTTATGTCAAAAACCAGGGGTTGTAAGTGACAAGAAAGCAGCAGAGAGTGGAGGGTGCACAGAATCATTTAAAAGGCAGTAGTGACATGACAACCTTCAAAAGGCCAGAGTCGACATTTGTCAGGCCAGGAGGGTGGGACTGCATTAAGCTGCATTTCATTAAGAAAAAATAATACTCAGAAACTATTAAGGGGTCCCATGTGGCTGCTTCACCACATTTAATTTAATATCTTTCCTCTCCAGTGACCAATCCACCCCCCACTTTCTTACAAATGATGACTTGTGGGTCTTAACCTTACAAGCGAAGATACATTTGACCCATCAGTTACCCTATTTAAAGGCTTTTGTTAACTCATCATATAGAACTTGAGCCATGATTTTACATTGAGGCTCCAGATCACAGAAGCAGATGGTGTCATAAAAACCCACCTCCCGCTACCCTATTTATTCAACTTCTGTTGTGTAATCAACATTCATTCTTTATGCACCATTTTCTAGGCAAGATGTTATGCCTGTAGATCTCAAGCTGGGGCAGTGGGTATCTGAAATGCTGGTCATAGGGAATGCTTTGGACAGTGCATGCGTTTGAAGCTAGTGCTTCTGGCCTATTTCTTGGGAAGAACGCCCCAAACATCAAAACCCAGACTCAAAATGCAAAAGCCTCCTTGAATATGTAAAAACCCCATTTGCGTTTGGGGAATTAGAAATGAAATACAAGACAGAAACTATTTAATCTAAAATACAGCCTTGATGCTACAGTGCCTTCTATGTCTGTTTTAAATTTTTAAGCTGCTTCTTCTCGTTGCCCAGAACCAGTTTCCTCACCAAATGTATTTGTTTTCTCCTTCCAGAAAGAACTGCAGGAAAGATAACAAATCCTGACTCTGTTGGCTACAGAAGAGCATCTCCCAGTAAGCTGCAAAGTTCACAACCTTCACTCAAAAATAAAGTATGCAGAATTAAGGAATGAAAAAAAAAAAAAACCAAAACAAAACAAACACAAGCAGGTCTCTCTTTTACATTACTTTTCTGAAGAAACTGGAAGGATAAAGGAGAAAAAAACCCCCACAAAAAACCAAAACCCAAGCACTCAGTACTGAGGAACTGTCAAGAGGCATCATACATGTGCATTAATAATAATAACTAATGAATGATCTGTTTAGATAGCCTGTCTCATAGTCAATGAGTAAAATCCCTGCAGAAATTATTTCCAAAGTCTGGTCTGTTTGATTTTCAGAAAGAAAGGAGAAAGATTAATATTGTGACTTGATGGTAAAACATCTAAATTATAAAGCAATGTTGATTCCATTGCTGCTTAGCACCAGCAGAACATCACTTAGCCTTTTGTGCTGTGGGGTGCTGGCCTCAAACCCAAGGAGCATGGTGGCTGTCTGATAACGGGCTAGAAGCAAGCTCCTTCCCACCAACCAGAGTCTCACTTACTGAGCTCTAATACGATGACATGTATGGCAATGAGTTTTTATTGATTTTGCATTTGGACCTGGCTCAAACACTCAGGCGGTCTCTCTACAGGAAAAAAGATTATGTTGGAGCGCACAAAGGACAAATCTGGTACTAAAAGTAGCAGAAACCGAACAAATACTATCTCAACTCTTCAAAATAAATGAGTTCTTTCTCTAAAAAGAGGGAAAAAAGGCAATAAAAAAGTAAAATATACAGGAGAACTAAGGGAAAGTAGAAATACTAAAATGCAGAAAGAGCTACTGAAAAAGGATATTGGCTCAAATTTTCAGTTGAATCTGTTCCAACAAACTACCTTCCCTTGATCAAGTCTCTGTATCCATAGTCAATTCTGCTGGACTGTGGGCATGCATTTTCACCAGCCCTGCCCTAGTTGTTTCACATGTGAATACCTAGCCCAGCTGCTGTAGAAAAAAACATCCTCTGAGCATCTTTCCACACTTCCCAGCACAGGCATGCCTTGTGGGAGAGTCAGCGAGGCCACTAAGCCCTCACAAAGCGTCCTGGAGGAAGGGCTGTTCTGGGAACCACACTAACTTGGCCCTGTGACTTTCTCAAAATGGAGACTGGAGGGAAAGGCTGCACTCCTTCAATGATCAGATAATGCGTTCAGCAGAAACCTGTGAAGTGTCATTGCCAAAAATCAAAATGGCCAGAGAGCGCAATGAACAGACTATAGATAGACAGCAAGCAATGCCATCAGCTAGTGGAATCTGTGTCAGGTCTACAAGATGCCCTTGGCTGCCTCCCAAATTATGGGATAACCCACTCCATGGAGTCCATCAGCAGTGGAGTCCCAGGGGCCACTTGGCCCATAGGTACTGGCTGCTAGGACCAAGCTGCTGCGCGTCAGCAGCTCAGGCAATGCTGATGTAACCACGCAACTTCAAGTAAAGGAGATGTTCCTGTGTATCTAGACCAGACAGTAGCCTCAACATGAAGTCCCAGATTTCCAGTGTAAGAATCTCACAGTACAAAAATCAATGGTGATTGTCCCAGCTGAAAACCACAACAGCTCATCCTGGTAAGTCACTCTGGGAACGGGTTACTGTGGATAATTACCAGGCAGCTATATGTACACAGGTGGACAGACACATTCATGGATCCTGTTCTTGCCATGATTGCCAGGAGTCTTGCATTCCCCCTGCTCCCGGGGTTTGCAGAGCCAGGCCTGGATCCTGCAGATGCAGTGATGCAGCTACAGCTGTGGCAGGTGCAGAGCAATGGCAGAGTGCTCATTTGGAAGTACCAAAGCCAGGCAGAGATTAATGACCCACAATGACAGTGCAATCAGCAGCAGAGGTATCATAATCTCTGTCTCTTTTCTGCACACCGTTTATAAAAGCCAGTGTAAGGTATTTAATAGCATGTAGGCTCAAAGGGCCATGAGATTTGCCATGCAGCTGGAATAACAAGCAATGCTTCCTGAGGCTGTGATTTACATGACTGCTGCTGGCACTAGGTGAGGGAACCAAACTGGAGTGTGTACACTTTGCATAGGGAGACAAAAAGTACCAAGGCCTGAAACAGGCCGTATTCAGCATCTGTATTTTTCACAAGTCATTGTTTGTGATCTTGAGGTCAGATTTTGTCTTTTCTAAAAGAGCATACTTTCTCACCCTTTTTACTATAATTTGTTTCAGTTCATATGAACTTGTGAGAGGAAGTTCATTGATTTGTGAAGTGGTGATGTATGGAAAACATGCTGCAGGCTACTAATAGGTTATTAATAGAGCAAAAATTGCTGCAGATTAGAGTACACAAGCATACTGGCTAATTGCAAAGCAAAACGTACATCACACTAAGTATGCGGCACTTAAAGTGAAATACATGTCGTGAAATCTTGGTTTTCTTTGCTCCGCTTATCAACTCGGTGAAGTGCCATGGTGATCCACACAAGGAATCGGGCAACAGTGTGGAAATTCAATGAGAGCGTTTTAAAGAAGAGGTAACACACTAATAACATAATCCTGCTTCTATCCTGTCATGTAATCTGGAGTCTTGGAGCCTCTGGAAATGTGTTTTATGCTAAGCAAACGTTTGACATCCCTCCCTGCCCTGCAAAATTAAAAAAAGAGATGGATTCAGGTCACAACCTGATAAAGCTCACCAGAACTGATCAAGCTAGCAGATGACTCTGCTTTGACTTCAAAGCTGGAGAGATCAGATAGAGGCTGTTTCCTCTCTCAGGACTGCATTTTGTCTTTTTTGCACAAGCAGAAGTGGTGGGGAAAAAAGACTTAATAAAGAGGACAGCAGGAGAGCATGAAGAGTGCTTAAAGACCCTGAAGAGATCCTACTCCCAAGACAGATTCAACTGTACCTAAAACTTTTTCGTTAAAACGTTTGCCCAGCCAGTCCTTAAACTTTGAGCAATCCCTCCCCACCACCCTCAAGAAACCTATTCCAGTGTTTGCCTAAGCTCACCATTTTTTCTAGTATCAGCACAAGCTCCCTGGCTTAAATTTAAGACCATTAATTCTTGGGTCATGTTTCCCAAGTAATAGAACATGCAACACTGGCCCCTCACACCACCACCAGCTAAAGCTGCGATGATTGAGCTGAAAGCAGTTGCTGCTTTTGTCTATGGACAGCCTGCATGTTACCTCTCCTCCTTAATCCCAGCCCTTGCCTGTTTGTCTCATCCTTGAAGGAGATGACAAGTTTAAGCTGAGGCAGTCATTAATTACATGGTTTGTTCTGAACCTAGCACTATGTAAGAGCTAAAATAATCAAGTCTTTTCAGCATTTCTTGTCGTGGTTTAACCCCAGCCAACAACTAGGCACCACGCAGCCGCTCACTCACTCCCCCCCACCCAGTGGGATGGGGGAGAAAATCAGGAAAAGAAGTAAAACTCGTGGGTTGAGATAAGAACGGTTTAATGGAACAGAAAAGAAGAAACTGATAATGATAACACTAATAAAATGACAAGAGCAATAATGAAAGGATTGGAATGTACAAATGATGCGCAGTGCAATTGCTCACCACCTGCTGACTGACACCCAGTTAGTCCCCGAGTGGCCATTCCCCACCCCCACTTCCCAGTTCCTGTACTAAATGGGACATCCCATGGTATGGAATACCCCGTTGGCCAGTTTGGGTCAGCTGCCCTGGCTGTGTCCTGTGCCAACTTCTTGTGCCCCTCCAGCTTTCTCGCTGGCTAAGCATGAGAAGCTGAAAAATCCTTCACTATAGTCTAAACACTACTTAGCAACAACCGAAAACATCAGTGTTATCAACATTCTTCACATACTGAACTCAAAACATAGCACCTTACCAGCTACTAGGAAGACAGTTAACTCTATCCCAGCTGAAATCAGGACACTACTACAGCACAAATGATGCACAGCCCCCTTCAGAGCTGCCCAAATGTTCCCCCTCATTGTCTCTGCACATATAGCCCCTGAGCAGGATTATGAGACCCCAGGATGGGTTTAGGCACAACTGCTCTTACACTGGACAGTATGGCTGATGACCTCTTTATCCTGGTCCCTTGACAGACTGGCACTCAGCTCCTCAGAACTGCTCCATACATGAGACAGGCAACAATAAGATCATTCAGTTCTTTTGAAAGGGAGTATCATTTCTGTAATAACCTAGATTAGCTTCTGCTCCTCCTAACCACCCTGTTAATAGGAACTACAGATCTTTTTCCTTTCTCCCTAGCAATGACTTCTAGAACTGTTGACACACCATGGAGAGTTAAACTGGCTGCCACAGAACAGGGTGTTTCAAATTATAGAAGATGGCTCTGCTGAATCTCTGCTTATCTCCATATGCTCACGAGTAGCCAACCCACAGTCACCCAAAATCCTTCCCTGCAAGGCAGCTTCTGAGAGATGGGCTCCAAAGAGGCTTTCTAAAAGAGCATACAACAACGGGTAGTAAGTTGGAACTGTCACAAAAGTCCAGGTAATGAAATATTGTTTGTTTAATGCTACAAGAACACGTGGGGACAGAAATTCAGCAAGCTACGTCACCTCGGCTGTAGCTGGGGAACGTGGGACTGCGGGAGTTGGGCAGCTGAGACAAATGAGCAGAATCTGCCACTACTGCTTGGGTAGAAAATGACATGATGGCATGTGACATAGCATTTAGCTTCGCTGAAGCAAGTACAGTCTCTGCAGAAGTACTGCGTAAATGCGCGTGGTTAGCGATACATTTTTCCATGCGTCAGTGTGATGTGTTGGGGCCCAACTGGCAAACTTTCTGTGGTGAAGACAAAGCCTGCTTTTGCTGTTTCCCTGAGCGCAGTGAGACAGATGTGGTTAGTGCTATATGCCTTCTGCAGAAAACTCTTTTTTAGTTGGAACAACTACCTCTGAAAGGAACCATAGCAATGCTTACAGAACTGCTGAAAGAGTAATTTCTTTCTCTGCAAGCAGCTAGTAGCCAGCTCATGTTTGGTTTCCCAGTCGAATCTGTACAGGAAAGCAGAATATCCCATTTGGCCCTTGCAAGAGTGCATGGGCAGGTTAACATCTTCCTCTGGAGCTGAGCTCCCCTCCTCTCCCCTCCCTGCTGGCTGCCTCAGCCATGTGCCCACGCCGGCACACAGACATGCAGCGCACGGGGAGACATCAGCCAGCACGTGAGGTGCCTCGCAGGCTCCGGGGCAGCCTTGCCATCTGTTTCTGGGAGCAGCCACTCTGCTGATGGGCTGGGATTTCTGGAACGTGAATTCTAAACTGGTCTGTCCTGGTTTGCCCATAAAGACAACGCTTACGGTCAGGAACCTCACCCACAGGGAGTATTTTCCTTTTCACTTCTTTCTTTCTCACCTCGCAGCTTCACAGAAGTGAGTAGGATAACACAGATGATCTCAATGTTAAATCCACAAGGTATCCGCTTCCTACATAGGAAACCTAACAAGTAGGCTGTCCTCTATACTTCTCTTTTGTCAAGCATATGGGATCCCACATTATGCATTCAGTCTTTCCATAACTGCATGTAAAGTGATAATTCTCACACATAAATACTTATGAAGGAAAGACAGTTCATGCATTCTTATTCTGCAATTCAAATTATGCCTCATTTGTATCAGTGGAAATCCACTGTGGTTCAGTGAAGTCAATAACTGCTCTGTTATAACATGTAAGAGTAAAATGCTGCCATAGTATGTCACTATCTCTACATTCTGTATTTTTCTTACAAAAAAATTCCATTAAAAAGTTGGACACTGATCACAATCAAAGCTGCTATCACCAACAGATTACAAGTACCTAAGTCAGTTCCCCAACCGTAGCAAGTGCTTCACTTGTCTCAGTCACATGGCTATATTAACGTTCTCAATAGATGCCAGCATATTCTCTATGTCTAGATAAGTTTAAAACACAAAAAAAAGCACTTCATTTTGAATTAAAATAATGGCTATGTATAATAATGTTTTACAGTCATTATCAGATGGTAGCCCTACTGCTCAATAGGAAAATAATTTGTCTGCATTTATGGTGACAAGGATTTATCTCTTCAAAAGTATATGAATACTTTCCCTAAAAGGCTGAGATTTCCAAGAAGCCTTTCAAGGAAGGCTTCATGAACCACTTATTATTTTTAAGTTTTTGGAGAATTTAAAAAAAATCTCCAGCTCCTATTTAGCTTGCAGGTGGTATAGACTCTGAATACATGTTAAGGTCCCATACTAAACAACCCGTATCTTTGATTTGTAGGCACAAGAAAGAAAAGGTGAAAACAAATGACAAAACTGGAATTCTAGGTAAGAGAAAGTGGCTTTTACATAGCAATCACTTAGGCAACATCATAAAGCTTTTCTGGTGAGCTGTAAGTGTGCTAACTTCCATATTACTCCGAGTGTTTTATCTAGAGACACTCTCCTTGCTCCAGCAGGGAGCTGCTACCCTCACTAAGGCTGGAGGCCTAATGATGGCATTGTCATAAAGAGCCTATGAGGTCACCTTCCTTTCCAAACCTGGAGCTGAAGGGACCCGGCAAGTATAGCATCGCATTGCAGCTCAGCCCATGGAACAATAATGTGACAGATTGCAAAAATTGCTTCCTAACTGCATGAGAAACAGTGAGAAAATGCTGCATGTTGTACAAAAGAGGAGAGGAAAGGAATAAAAAACCCCACAACAAAACAACACTCATTTAGAGCGTATACACTTACCTAAGCCACATCAAATGGTGAAACAGGTTCAGGTCAGAAGACATCAAGGAAACATGAAGAAAGAAAAAAAAATAAAGAGGAAATAAATTAGCTTGAAGATAGGCAGTTCCAGCTTGATGATAAGAGCTAAGAGCACCCCAAACAAATCAGACCCAACCTTTATTTGAGTGAGCAAAGTTTAACAAATTAATTCTACTCAAGTGCTGCCTTTTTGCTATGTGTTGGTTTAGTAGCAGCATGATGCATGCAGATGAGTTTGATACAAAAAACCAGAGAAATAAAAACAAATCCTTAGCACACTATGGACAGAACACAACTCCACCCACAAGGCTCACAGAAGCTGCCCACCTAAGACTGTTTCTTCACAGACTCAACACAGGTGGCTCAACACAAGTGGCTTGGGCACACAGAGGCCTGACTTTGCCTTCAGATCTCATTGACTTTGGCTAAGCAGTTTTAGGAACTTGATTCCTATCAAGCCCATTAATTCTTAGCTGTGCTAAGTCTGCAGCAAATTTCAAAAGCAGATAATCATCAGGGGAAAAAATTGCTTTAGGAGGAAAGGAAAAAAGACAAGAAAATGAGTAATCTTCAAAATATCTTTATTTTGCAGTTTCTTATTTCTTCTATTTCTTATTGAGGCTCCTGTTACAATGATATTTATTTAATACAATATAACCTTATTCTTCCATCTCATTGCATGACAAAAATCTTAATTCTTAACAAAGATTTTGTAGGGGAACAGCCAGCACTAAGTTCCACTAGCTGTAGTAACTCACAATAACCTACATTTCTATTGCAACTGACATCAACTGGAAAAAAGATGCATTTTATTTACCTCAACTATGCACATTTTCACTTCAGCCAAATCTACCTTTCTGCTTTCTTTCCCTAAATCAAGGATGGATATTTCCAACAACCAGATGACCATACCATTGCTCCCCAATGTCTTCTCTTCCACAGTCTTTCATTTTCATCTTCTTATTCCTGCCAAAGCCTACTATGATTTTGAGTCTTGACATTGCTTTTATACAAAACTTCTTTGTAATCTCTCTGTTAGCTCAAACAAATGAAGTCATCCTTGTTAAAAAACAGCCACCAACTCCCATCATGTTCAAACCTTCAGTGAACAGAGGAGGATCAACTGTTCTCCATCTTGTCCATTCTCAGAGCTGGGGCAGCAGATGAAGAGATTGTGAGCCAAATCCAAAACAATCAACAGTAACTAAATCCTTCATGCTGGGGGCAATATAGAAACATAGGCACCTATAGAAAGCACTGCCAAAGGGTAGCTATACTAATGGCACACTGGGCAAATTCAAAGAAGAAAAATCCACTGAGAATTACTAAATACAGTAGAAACTGCATCTAGTTCAGGAAATCTCTTGAGCTGAAATAGTTGGAGACTAGGAGAGTTTACTCAGGGGAAGTAGCATACACCCTTGCCTTGTTTTAGTTATCTGTAGAGATCTTTCTATGATGACCAGCGTTGGACACATTGTGTTAAGATGGGCTTTTAATGTGACCCAGGATAGCTATATCCTAGTATTCAAAGGTTCAAGCCTGGCTGTTCTGCAGGAAGGCTCTCTATGGCTAGAAATTAGGGCAGGTCCTCATAAGGACAAAAGGTGCTGAGGAAAAGAAGAAGAAAAAAAAAAATTAGGGGGGGAAGAAGAACAGCTCCTCTTCCTCCATGAGATTAATTGGAAACAGTTAAAAAAACCCAACACAACAAAAAACAACTAAATAACCTCTACATGTTTGGCTTAATCACTAACGTTTGAATTTTGAGCCAGAGATAATCCAGGACCCAAAGTACAAAGCTTCCTTTATGTAACCATAAACACAAGATGAGAGCCACGGATCAGGATGAGGCTCACACTGCCTGAATGGCAGGGGCAGCAATACAACATCCGTGCTCCATCTCGTGGACCCCAAGCATTGCCCAGGAAGAGCACTTGCTTCCTAATCTGCCTTTTTGCATAACTGGGACTATGTTCTGTAGGGCCAGAGACTTAAAACCAACGAAGCAAATTATGACCCTCTCCTCCCCAGTTTGAAGGATTTCCTCCCCTCACTACCAGCCCACATAATACTCTGTGTCACTCTGTGCTGGCAAAACCAGTATTTTCTTTGCTATTTTCTTAATTTTAACATAATTTACAAATTAATGTGAACAACTCTTCAGGGCAGGCTAGAGCTAGGTAAAGTGCAGATGCTCCTTCAGTACCACTTGGTCATTATCAGCCATAACATTTTAGTCACTGTGTGGTTCTGCTGACATAACTCAGTACCGATTCGCAGTTCCAGACGTGCTGCCTCATTAAGGAGGATAAATGTACAAGTCCTCGCTTTATCTTTACAAGTGAGGACTTCTGCAGGATTGGACCTGCAGAGATATAAAGAAGAGATTGTTGCTGGCCACCTTCCGCAGTGTATTAGAGAAACGTACATATGATCCGAGAGCCATACAGTAATAGGCATTAAGATTAGAGGTATGGGGCATTGCCAAGAAAACCATGCAAGCTCTCCAAGGTTGACAGATACAGCAGGAGCAATAAGGAAACAAAAAGGAAGCAAAGCTATTGGTAAGAGGAAGAGACAACAGAATTAAACATCTACGACGTGAACTTTTTCCCAGTTTAGGTTCTGACTTTAATCATTACAGCATAACACAAAACTAACACAGTATGATACTCCATTTAAAATCCTCTCTTTTTGCATTTTTTAAATCCTAATTCCCACTGCCTGAGGACTAACAAGTCCTCACACCCGGATCAGATAATCAGCCAACACTATAAGGGAGCAAAACCCAGTTAGCATTCTCCACTGCAAGGAGCTTCCTATGGAAAAGAAATTAAAAGGCAACCTTTTCTGCGTACCTTGGCCTTGGCTGGGTGTGGCAAGACAGCAGAGTTCCTTGTTTCAGCTTTTAAGCGGGGTTTTAGTTCAAAGCCTTGGGCATGGAGTGACAGAGGAATACTCAAGTAATTTCGTAGCTCAGACTCAAATGGTATCATCACCTGGCATTTATGCAGGGTGTCCCCTCAATCTCAAAAGACTTCTACAGCAATATTGTCTCCCTTCTATGAGCAGGGATGAATAAAGCTGGATATGATACGATCTGGGCAAGATCTTACACAGCATCAGATGCAGATATCAGTGCAAGGCCAGCTGGCAGAGGGACCTGCTGAGACCTTATCCCAACAACCCTTGTGCAATCTGAAAAGAAGATGAAAACCAGTTCCACTAAAAAAACCATTTTTCAAAAGCCTTGATGACTTTCACTGCTTCTAGAATAAGCTAACATTTCATTGAAGTAAAACCATATGGTAAAAGCTGTGGGTTTTTTTCAGATTACTCATAAAACGGTTTGTGTAGAATGAAACTACACTGATTCCTTTTAATTGTCACTAAAGATTTTTCATTTTCTGTTCCTGTATGAACTGAGCTGATTTTATATTGGACATTGATGAAA
This sequence comes from Haliaeetus leucocephalus, assembly GCF_000737465.1. Taxonomy (NCBI): domain Eukaryota; kingdom Metazoa; phylum Chordata; class Aves; order Accipitriformes; family Accipitridae; genus Haliaeetus; species Haliaeetus leucocephalus. Next base: position 853,686 of record NW_010972676.1, read on the forward strand.
TTACAGTTTTCTCCCCTATACGCATTTAAAAAGCATTCAGTATTCCACTTTGGGAGTTACCTTATTTAGTAAACTGAAAAATAGTCATTGGATGTCTCCAAAAATGTTAGCTTTTCAGGCAATAAAAGTGATACCTTTTTTTTTTTTCATGGAATTGCTTTTAAGTGCAATATTGGAATCTTTGTTTTACTAAACACTAAAAATTATTTTTCAGAACTGAGAAGGAAATCTACAGATCCATCACAACTCTGTGATACATCGGCCATTCCATTTGGTCTTTGAAACCAACAGACAGTTTTGGGGAACTGGAATTTTCTTTGTTTTCCTCAAACAAAGCAAGTATGGGTATGAACCTGCTCTTACTAAAAGCAGTAGTTTTGACTTCAGTGACCGCAGAATTAGATTAACATCCCACGCTTTTTAGAATCCCACCCTGCTTTCAGTGCAGCTTGCTCTTGAGGAGCAGGACAGAGCATGCCTCTGAGAGAGTTACTTCTCTGCAAGATGTTTACTTTAGAAAACCAAAAACATTTAATACTATTTTTACCAAGTTTTCTTCCTTTCAGGTATATATTAGTATTAAGAAAATAGTTTTGTTATGAGAAAGGGGGACCAAAAGGTTTGCTTTGAATGAAAAGGAAGAGGTACAGTGAGACAAATGCAGCCATGTCTAGTTGACAGAATGCTGGATCATAAAGCACAAGGGTTCCCAGATCCTTGTCCTGTTGTACAGCTATAGCAGCATCATTTCACCTTCCTGTGCCTGTTTTCCTCCCATCTTTGATTGCAGGCAGCTGAAAGTGTGAACTGTCTGTTACCTTGAGCTTATAGGAAAGCATAAAAACACACCCACATTTACACCACTTTGTTCCACCAAATTACAATGATTTTGCAGACTTCCCTCAATATTTCTTCTCAGAATCTCTCTGACTACAGCAGCAGACTCGCTCTGGCACAGCCGGAGTGAACAAGCACTTTAGTAGCCAAAGTGCTGCCTTATTTCAGAGAATTTGTCACTGTCCACGGAATCATAATCTTACTTCGAGGGCAAGTAAACTGTGTCCTACATATGCTCTTTTCTGTTTTCAAAATGCTGTTGCTGATTAGTTGAATGAGTGAAGCTGAGCTCTCAGCAAAGGTTCAGAAGACAATCTCTCTGCTGCCGTCCGCTCACACCACCTCACTGCCTGTTATCACCAGTTTAAAAGGTCAGCATGTCCAGTGTTCAATGCCAGCCAAATACCCTTCCCTCTTAGTTGTCTGTGCCATCTCCAAACTTTGGTGCCAGTCTTGCTGATGAACAACAGAAACAAAACCCACTGTGGGACAGCAGCCATATGGGGAAAAACCCAACCAACTAAAGAAAAGATGATCTGAAGTCTGCTTGCTCTTCTCTCCACCATGGTACTAATGGCTTAAAAACAACTTCTAAACACACACAGAGTACACATGCATAACAGCTTAGCACGATTGCCAGGACGAAGCAACCAGTGCTGAGAACGTGACTCCCCCACTCATGGCTTGTCCACAGTTACTCGCAGCTCTCACTCACCTTCTGGTTACAAGACAGCTTGAACACCAGCCCAGTTTCTCCCCAGCCCTATGAACTGCATTAAAATAAAGCTTTTCTTTTTCTGTTTGTCAACTCCAAAAGAAAGAAAAGTCTTTATTTACAAAGGGACATCAGCTCCTGAAAAGTATATTCTCTGCAGATTCCATGGTTACAAAACCCTTTCCAGAGTCTTTCAAAAAGTCTGCCTGAGTTTTCCTCCCCTCTGCTCTGTCTTCACTCTACAAAGCCTTTTGGTGATGAAACCTGTATTCAGACGCAGACAATCTTTAGCTAAACATCTATTTACAAATCAGAGATAAGGTAGCATAAAAGGTTTAGAGGTCAGTAGGTATGAAAATCTAAACAGGCTGTAAACTTCCATGTCGTGACACTTGCATTCAGCTCTAAAACTTGGAGAGAGGGAGGAGTCTTAACATTGTCAGTACACAACTTCAAGTCCACCTAGGTCTCACTCTCATTCTTGTTTAGTAATTAAGGAAATACAATACAGCTGCAAATCCTCTGACATCTTATCAGTGAGAACCATGAATTTTATCACTCATTCAAAAAGCAAATAAAAACATTCCTCCCCCTTCTCCTTCCATCACTTCCCCAATAAACTACTCCAGCTGTGACACACAAGAGGCCTTCACCCAGCACACATTTTCATGGTAAAAAAAAACCCAAAAACCATGGGATTGCTGTGACATTATTATCCTGTTCACTTGATCATGAAGCAGAGAAGGGTCTAGTGGCCAATTATAACATCCCAAGATGTAATATGCCAAAGCAGCTCACTGCTTCTCACGTCTAAAAGACCATCACAAATCTTGACTGTTATGAGCATGGTTGTTTCACTCAAGACACTTTTTACATCAAGAAAGGAGAAGAGGAAGGGAGTTGAAAAACAAAATCCTCTTGGGAGTCACTGGACTTGCAGGCAGCACAGGAAACATCACTGCTGGTGGAACTAGAAGAAAATGGAAGCTCTGGGGACTGGTGATGTTCATGACATACTGAAAGAAGCAGGGAGGACAGCTCAGTGAAAGTCAGTATCTAACGGCCCACAGTGGCTGTAAAAACGACTGAGCTCTAGTCTCCAAGGAAGTTTTCTATTCAGACTGAGCATAACCCTGAACCAATTAAGTGTGTATATCAGCTCTGCCAAGGGAGAAGAACAGCGAATAGGGACAGAAATGCCAAACAGAGGTGAAAACACTAAGGGCCCTAGTAGGATAAAGCACAGCTATGGTGAAATGGGAAACACACAAACATACATCCCTTCATGAATAATCTGCAAGGACACCAATGCCTGCAGTAGTGTGAAGGCAAGAAAACAGACATATAACAAAACCAACACATGGACACCTGGGAACAAGAAAAAAATTACTGTTTCTTTCATGTGTATATAAAACAGTCTAAGCAGCCCTCAGACTTTCTGTGCATACACTCCTGACCTGGTGGCAGAAGCACAATTATGTAAGATACATGGAAATTCCAGATTCCAAACCATACTTTTATGCCAAAGTGATTTATAGGCCAGCTACTGTCAGAAATGAAAATGCTGCTCATGAAAATATTGTCCTGTGCATCAGCAACAAAAGGAATAAAAGAATCTTACAATAATTTCCCTAGGGCTGGGAAAAAAAACCCAGCTAACTGTTCTCTATACTGTAGTAAACTCATTTTGAACACTCCATATTGATAAAGCGTAACATGCCTCTAATCAAGCTCAATACAAACTTGAGGGACATTGATCTTGTCCTTCAGTCAGCACCAACAAATAGGATATTTAAAGGTCCACAAATAAATTTCAGCCAAGTTCAAAGAATATCACTATTCCACTTATTTCAGTAAGTTTTTGATCAGAAGATAGGAGTGGTTGTAGAAGGCCATCTTTGCCTGTTGAAGAGAAGCACAATTTTAGCACCTCCTAAAATTTAGGAAGGCGTCTCCACCAGCATATCTAAAACATCTCAAGCTCAGCTGCTCAGTACAGGAGCCTGCCGACTTGTCTGTAAAGGGTAGCACATCTTTATGCTACTGTGGAAACAGAGACATCAATTTTTCTGAACATCAGTGCAAGTCAGTAGACCGTATTTCAGCAGAGCTCAAAGCAACAGCAAAATGACAGCTGCCTTTGTTGTGAAAAAGCACTCCAAGATAAAGATTTTGCATTGGTTTCTGGCATGTTAGAAGTGGACATGGACACCCATTTCCTTGTCAGTAATCCAGCCCTTTCAGATTCTGTTAGGACAGGTCTACTCTCCCCCATACAAACATAAAAGGATTTAGATTTGGAGGTGTAGTTTGTTGCAAGATCAGGCTGTAGGTAGAGACTCCTTTCTCCAAAGAATAAATTTTCATAAACACACTCTTGGGGTTTTGTTTGTTTTGCCAATCAGCCTGACATTTATTAGGTTTGAAAAAGTGTGTTTGTGGTACAGGAGTACCAGTTGCATAAGAAACTTCAAAACACATACAATTCTTGACAACTGAAATGAGCAGAGAAGTATTTCATCCCCTAGGATTTAAAGGTAGGAAGCTCACATGTTTTGACTTTGCTTTCCAGCCCTTCAGGTTGCTGGCTGAGAGCAGCCCTGGCCCACCATCAGAGGAGAGCAACATTTTTCCCAGCCCAGGCTGTTGCAGGCATACCTTCACACCCTCTCTGTATGCCACTATGGGACACAATCTGGCAATGCAGAGCTCTGGATGCCAGCACAGAGAAGAATTATCTGGAACTGGAGGCTACAGAATAAACTTTTGCCCAGATGTGGGCATTTATCCCAGGGAACCTTTACTGATTTTTTTATACTTCTAGGAAGAACCTGAGACTGACACAAGGGAGTTATGCCATGGCTGTAAAAATGGGAAACAGTTTTCAGCTCATGGCCACAGTGCAGGAGGGCAAGGACACAGTGATGCTGGGCCCACTCTCCACGCTGCTCTCAGCAGCAGGGCTGAGGGGCAAGTGCTTTACTCTTCCTATGAGGATTCACAAGCCCCAAGACATGCTATAGCTTCCCTCCTCTGTCTTCTCTCCTGACCAGTCAGAAAGGTAGACATTTAACACCCAGCCTCATTACTCGTCCTAATGAAATGTCAGCAGCAAATGCACAGGTGTTTAACTGCTGCTGGAATGCCTGCAGATACCAGTGATCCCTCAGGCAGGGAAATCATCACAGTCAAGAGCCTTAAAAAGGTCATGAAGGCAGTGCAAGGTCATAGGAGATCTCTGACCTTCATTTGCCACACTCGAGTAGCTTTAGCTCTCCCTCCCTTTGCTTTCCCAAGCCCCAAATGCATTCCCTGCTCTTCCCCAGCCCTCTTTGGCAATGCAGTCTCTCAAGGGTTCTTCTACCTTATTCAAAATAAGTGCAAATGTGTGACCTAAGGGAGACCTGACTGGGACTCAACAAAGGCAGAGTTACAAACAGCTAGACAGCTCCTGAATAGAGACACAGCTCTGCCTCCCCGCCTCCCTCTCGCTGCTCTCCCCAGCATTCCTGGGAGATGCTGAAACGTTAATCTGCATTACAAGCCCAAAGCTCACTGAAAGCATCCTTCTTCCTAGTGCACAGCAGTGGGCGTGATTTATTGCTGCACTCGGCCCTGGGTTGGGAGCCACAGCATTGGCTGTAAGCAATGAAACAGTACAGAAACTAGCTGACAGGAATCCAAGAGGAAAGGATGTACAAAACCCAGGAACAGAAAGAGGGCAAAGAAAGAGGAGACCAATGCACTAATTTACTCAGGTTCCTTCTACCTGCAGCTTAAAAATTAAAGATCTTAAGAGTGCCAAATCTTCTACCTGGCTTGCCCTTCCTGAAAGAGGGAATGGGGGCACAGAAAGGACTGAATTTCTGCACAGATTTCCCCCCGCCCGCTATAGGCCACACAACAAAAAAAGCTGGTAGATATTTGAAAAGCTAGAGGCTGCCATTGCAACTGTGTGACATTGTTAGAAAGCAAGACAAAAAGGAAGGAAAAATACAAAGCAACATTTTCAATAAGGCAGCCAGAGCCACTGGGTTTTATTTTAGTTCTGGCATCAGTCACAAGCATACAAGTATTTGGCAAGTCCCATCCTGCTCCTTGGCTGCTGCAAAATCACACCACTTTTTGGCACAATTGGCAGCATCTGATCAGGGCTTGATCAGGAAGAATATGGCAGGTCACAGAAAGAGCTTGTTAACCTGCACTTACCTAGCTTAGCTCAAATCAGTTCCCTGTAAAACCATGTTAAAATGTAACCACCAGCTGACAGTTTTGTTGTTTACTTCAACAACACTATCTTGGCATCTCAGAGAAAATACCATAGTTAAAGCTATGAATTCCAGTTTCTGTTCATTTATGTCTGCCTGAAAAATTCTCTATAGTCATCTTAATAGCTTGTGCGTTTAGTCTCACCTAAAAAGTGAGATGAGGAATTGCAGAGGTTTATGAAATCAACTGAACTTTTTCCAAAGTAGAGGGAAACCAGTATCTATAAAGTCACAAGATTCGAAACTAGGCACAAAAATCAAGCGCTCGTTTTGGAGTAAACACAATAAAACCTGAAGAAGAAAAGAATTAATAAAAAGATTGTGATACAAGGCATTTACAAACAAATATGTCAATGAAAAGCCTTTGTGGTTCACATGGGCTTGTTTGGTTTATTTGTTCAAGCTTTTGCTTGGAAGTGTTTTTAATTCATTCATGGTGCACTGTAAAGTAACCCCGCTCCTTTACAAACAAAAACGTAACCTCTTTGGGTCTACTTCATGATGTATTGCCTTTGGACTTGCTCTTCTCTTTGTCCTCTTCTACCAAAGAGCCACATGTCAAATGTTCTAAGACATTGTGAAATCCTTACCAACACTTCCTACCTCTCCCTTCCCAAAGCCAGCAGAATATTTTGTGCCACTGGTGGAGCTGCACCTTTCCAGGATCCAACTAAAAAGATCCTTGCCAAACTTCTTGGAAACAAGGGGTGAATGCTGAGGGACAGCTCCAGCCACGCAACATTCAAGCACTGTCTCAGGGTTCCCAAGTGCTCTGGAGAATAAACAGTGCACTGTGCTTCTGCCCACCTCTCCCCAAAGCAGTCCACAATGATCCTCTGGTACGAGGAGTGGCTCCCTGTCCTGGAATGGCCAGAGATCAGGATCTAAAAAGAAACCATCTTTGTTTTGTACTTGCTGTTGTGCAGACATAAGGAAATTCAAATAACTCTCCCCCAGCTAGTGCACCTGAGTTGGCACTACTTCTCTGCCTGCTCAGCACACGCACATCAGGTCTGCAGGCTGCAAAGGTGCAGGCACAGTTGTGGTGGAAACTGATATTTATACAAATAAATAGATGAAATCCCACATGCATGCTCAAGTGTTTCCACAAATTGAAACCTATTTGGGCACCTGTTCAAAGAACAACTAAGGATTATACTAAAAACACTCCTGTAATGCCAGGGTTTTCACTCACATTCCCCCTATGACAGCTTAATTAACAGTTTTGTTACCCAGGCCAGGTTGTTATATTCTCTTCGCAAGAACCACATCAGGACTGAGCCATGTACACCACTGCTGGACACAGGATTTTCCAAGTAAATGGCGCTGCCAGAACTGTTTTAAAATTCTCCTCTCCTCCCCCATTAATACTCTCTACAACTCCTTTTCCCCCTTTAAATTTCACCATCTTAGTCATTCATAATCAGGCAGAAAGTGGCTCAGTAAATTATTCTCAGCTCAAAACACTGAGCTTTCAAATGTCAGTAAATTCCACACCAGTCCTGAACTCCCCTCGAGTTTATCAGAGGTCAGGGCAGCACCAGGCAAAGCAGCGAAGAAAAAGGTTTAACCCCACATTCCTGGCTAAGAATACTCTTTCCCTTACTCCTTCCAGCACTCACCCTGAAAAAATCTCTGTATTTCGGGAGCAGAGATAATAGAATAATTAGAAGTTAAGCTGAAGAGTGACAAGAACTATAAACTGTGCTCTGTAAAAATCCAGCCTGGCCCTTCCTACTCCTCTTGGGAACAGGACAGCGAGTATAAACACTGGGCAGCTAAGTTCACAGACTATACAGTTAAGTCATCTCATGTAAGCAAAGCAACAGAAAATACCTTAAGTGCACATAAGAGGAAGTTTTTACCTCTTTAGTCATCTGCTTTTTTTTTACTCTCAGTACGAAACAGCATAAAAAAGTTATCTGTTCACTTTGCTTGTATTTCAGATTTTTAAATAGTTCAACATATCATTCACCAAAATGTTACGAAATGGCAAATTCATTTCTAGAGCAGAGAGTAGCAAGTGGTTGCACTGAAATATGCACACTTCTGAGATATGCAAAGTTTACTTTTAAGATTTGAGGTTTCAAACTAAGGAAAAAAACAGGAAGTGGTTACCTACAGCTATCTGAAGCCCAGGGGATGAGCAGTGATGAACTGCAAGGTGAAAAGTTTGAGTTTCTAAATGTAAAGATTCTCTCTTTGGACCAAATTCATATTTTCTGTAGTTGTACAATGAAGACTACGTGTGGTGCTTCCGTTTGTGAGCATTTAGCTTTTAGAGGTCTAATTATCATTTATTTGTTGCCATCACTGTTTTACAGCATTATCTTATCTTCAACCATGCTGTCTGTCTAAATCATATTAAGTGGAGAAATGCAGATCTAAACCAGTCTTTGCCACTAACTTCTTCCATAGTGCTGTACAAGCCACATCACTTTATGCCTCTGTGTAATTTGGAAAGTCTGCAGGGCTTGGGCCACAGCTCACCATTTATACAGTACCCAGCAAGATCCCACTGTCACATGTAACTCCCCACCAACCTAAGAAATAAACTCCTCAAAAATTCAGCATATAAATCACTACTTTACAATATATCTTAAAATACTGCAACTCCTGAGCCAGCCTGGTGAGTGCTGGTGAGCCCAAGGGAAGTTAAGTGCTGGAGGACTCTTATGCAACTCATGTTTTTCTCTCATTAAGATTCTGCTCCCTGGCCTGAGGCTGCACGAGACTGTTGCCAGTCTCTAGCAGAGGTCTCTCCTCTAATTCTTCCATTCTGTGGGTACTATGAAATCACACCTGCTAAAGACAAACCTCTCATTTAGCCTCATAAAAATGTTTCTCAGACACATGTTCTCTCTTTGCCATGTACCAGACTGCACAGCTTTCCAAGGATATCTTTTCACAAAATTTTAGGTGACCACAGACAGGCTAAATCCAGCTCTTTCACAAAATGTCCACATGGTGCCTCAGGTAAATCCCAGCTGGATGTCAGCTGGCACTACACCATTTCATTTTGCATATTTATTTATAACTTAGATAAAACTAATTTTCTCAGAAATCCACAATATAACTTAAAAAGCAAAAGGCTACCTCACTTTTTTTTTTCTTTGTCCAAATGCAGGGGAGGAACTGTAGGAGAAGTGTATCCCTCATCATCATGTTCCCTCTCTTAGCATGTATTAAGGGATTCATATTAGCATTTCCCTGATAACACAATACTGACTGCATTTCAACAAGGACAAAAGTTCCCTACACAGACTTGGCCGTTGCTTTTCATTCCAGTATCTGCATCACTGTTCTTCCAGCTAATGGCATCTACTGAACAGATCCAAATATCAGATCATGTGGTTGTTTTGAAAGTTGGCTCACATATGTTAAGGAACAGAGATGAAGCTCAAAGGTACTCTGTTTTGGCATGAGAACTGTGATAGGACCTGAAATAATATGTCTAGGAGCAAAAGCTTATGTATCAGGGAAAGGAGTACAAAAGTACTTTTAACCCCATCACTGCACCCTGTTTCCTACTTCTTGCAGAAAAATTAGACCCTTCTTCAAGGTCCTGATGGTTTCTTTGCATTGACAACTGGCACAACTCTTCAAACCTAAGGAAGGAAACAGATATGGCAATATCCTGAATAAGAAGGAAATAAAGGAGATAAATTATTTGCTAAAAATGGCAATTATATCAGTTCTAGCCAGCAGATGCTGCTCTGGCAATAAGAAGGGAAATTAAGAGTTACAAAAGCTACATGAAAACAACTGAACCACACGAAGACAAAGAAACATCATATGGATGTGTAAAAATGAACAATTAAAACTACAACTGTTACCTGGAGAAGAAAACCATAAATATTTCACCCCTATTATTATTATTGATGCTGCATTTCACAGTCACATTCTGTGCTATATCACCTCATCTTCACTGGCTAATTACACAAATAACATCGTATTAACAACAAGATGACTTCAAACCATTGTTATCCCTCCTCCTCCCATTCTCTGATATTTGACACTAAAATTGTTCCAAGGACATTAGAAATGTCAGGAACTAAATAATAAAATAGTTTCTTGCCCCACTCCAGTGTAAAAACCAGCCCGAACATGCTGTAAATAGAGGGGGAAGGAAGGAGAAAGACACGAAGGTTTTGGTTGGTTTTTTGTTTGTTTTGTTTTTTGTTTTTTAAGAATTAACTGAAGAATTGTTTAGCATTTGCCCCATCGCCTTACTTCTGTAACCTCTTCTCTTTGTCAATCACTTCCAGTCCAGAAGGGAAGCATAAGGGGCTTCCTATTCATGGAATATTTATGCATCTGGAGACCTGGGGGCCTTAAAAAGAAGGAAGATTCATGCATAATACCAGGACAGGACTTGCTATATGAAAGGACGAATTTACCACACTGGCAAACTGAACTAAGAGGCAGAAAATCCATTAGAAACAAAAAAGATGGCTCACAAGTTGTGAATACTGGATAAGAAACAAATGTCAGAACAGGTAACCAGCATACACTGTAACAGAATAATGACATTTCCTATTACAATTTATTAGCTGATATATGATCAAGCTTATTAAATTAACCTTTCCTCACTAGCAGTTGTTTGAAAAGTTCCATCCTGTCTTAATGACAAGTAGATTAGGAGAAACTAAAAAATAATCAGAAGCAATTTATACAAAGGAAAAACCCTCAACTCCTCGATATTACATACTAAGCAAAAAAAGATCAATCAGCAACCATTGTTCACTACCTCCAAGCAATGAATGATACATGACCTGATCCACTGACTGCCAAAAAAACAGAAGAAATGTCTTCATACCATCCTTTTACCTTCCTGAACTTTCAGTGGCCATTTGCTCATTCCCATGGTCTTCATCAAGGCATTCAAAGAGCCTCTCGCATAATTCCAGTTTTATAACGAAAAGGTATGCAAGCAATGTATTTTTTTTAACCTCAGGAAATAAGAAAATTATAAATTTCAAATAGAACAGGGGTGTTTCAGATGACAGAAGCAGCAGAAGAGTATTACAGACCAACTATAAAGCCGGTGTATTAAAAAAAAAAAAAAAACAGATGTGAAGATATGACGACTTCCTTTAGCAGTCACAAGGAGAGAAACAGGGAAGGAAAACCTACACCTCCACAAAAAAAGGACAAGCTCTTTCAGATCCCCAACTCCTTTGATCTATTAATTCTTTGTGGAGGTCCAAAAGGAAGAGAGTCAAGATTTACAACCACAAAAATTGCAACATGACCATAATATGTGCATAAGACTCTTTGCTGCATGAATGCAACTTGATGTCCTTCCATACTGCTTTAAAGCAACCACGTATCACACATCTTTTCCCAAGTACATCTAGTGTCTTCAACTTGTCCATCAGCAGGTTATGGAGAAGGTTTCTAGAAAACCTATGTAAAGAAACAGCTGCGGTATTTCACCTTTTCCAATTTGCACAATTGCTATTTTCTGAAGCAACTGCAAATAGACATACGGACTTTTTTTTTTAAACTACATGCAAGCTTCTTCATAGCATGTTCAACCTCACTTTTCTGTGTCTTTCACAGCCCCCTCAGAAGTAGGCCATGGTATACAACAGTTGACAAAGCAAAGGCTGAAACAGGACTTGAAACAGCACCACAGTTGTGGTGTTTAAGAGATTCATCACTGCAGATGCAATGGAAAAGTGCAGAGTCCCCAGTTGTGCTTCCTTCCTTCAGAGGCTTTTGAGTCCCAGGTCCTGTGAAAGCTACAGAGTGAGCAGAAAGGGCTGTCCCCCTGCGGTTTGTGCAATGGGAGACAGAACAGCCTTGTGCTGAATTCCATGTTGCTTTACTAGAGGCCATGGAAGTACAAACAGAGTTAATAAAAACACCCTGTCACCAGGCCTGGGAAGAGGGAGCAGACAGGATAGGTTTTTTCTGCCTTTTTCCTGCTTTTTTTCCAACTCTGAAGAAGCACTGTGAACATGAAGACAACATCATAATTTCAACTTTCTCTGAGAAATAAAATTAGAGCATGCCCTTCAATTCTCTTTGAAAAGCATCTGAGTGCAATAAACTCTTTTATCAGGATTAGAGGTGAGGCTGAAAGCAAATGGTCTCTTTTAGCTGATAAAAAAAATGCATTCCATTTCTCAACCTCCCCACCCCCTAGGCCGAGAGTTTCATGCATATTTGACATGTTTTCCATCTAGACAGCAATACAGCATTTCTACCCACTTTCTTTTTTTCTTTCAAGTGACTCAAGTACACAGTGTTTCTGCCCGAGAGCCAATTTATTTTTTAATTGTATCTGAGTACACTGGGATTTTTATCTTGACTTCACATGTTTTAATTCATTTAAAAAAACCCCACAAGGTATATATTATGAACAAAAGCTGTTTGTGGTAAACTAGAAAGTTCTTATGGGGTTATTTACTATTTATGATTTTCATTACTATTACAGCAGAACCCAGAGATTTTTAAGCAAGATCAGTCATTCTACCATGCCGGGACATACACAAAGCAGAAAGGCTGTTCCTGGCCCAAGGCACCTACAATGCTTATTAAAAAAACAAGAAACAGAGGGTGAGAGAGAACGTGCTAGTAAGAAAAACATGGAAAGAAGGTGAAGTGGCTTACCCAGTGCCATGAGACAAGTCAGGAGAAGAGAGCTGGAATAAGATGTAACGTGCAACACTGTGAACTTAACGCTATGATTTCAAACAACTTCAATTAAAGTCCTAGTGACAACCCTGGGGATACAGTGGAAAGTTCCCCTGAACAAATTCATAATGCAATAAAGAAAACTTTTTAATACTTTTAATAAACCATGATCAACTATAATAGATTTCTGCAGCATTCAATCATTTGGGTACTACTGAATTTTGTTTTAAAAAAGTATTTAGAAAAAGTCTGGCAATTTAGGCTCAAAAGAATTCCTTGACCTAAGGGAAGTGAATGCTGATTTACAGATGCTATCCTACTACTCAAAGTATATTTATTGGTTATAAAAAACAACATATTTTTATTTTCCTTTTAAAAGTTAGAATAGTTAGGCCGTGCTTGCAATGATTGCTTTTGGTCAGTAATGAAGTGCAAGGTTAAGTTACAACATATGTGTGGTAATGACAGCAAACACTGATCTAAGCGCAAAGAAAGCAACTGCAATAAATGCTTAGAAAAAGGTAAAGTGAGCAGAAAAATGGTGTTAGATCATTTCCACTGTGATGTTTGTATTAAAATGTCATTCTGTCTTTTGCTAGACTATATTAAGTTAAAAAAAGTTAAACAACTCTTTTAGTTTCAACATAAGAATGTCATCACTATGTTTTACATCTCCCCTAAATACACCTATACTTTTCTATATTACTTTTTTGTAGAAATTGAAAGAAACATAGCAAAAGTAACAAGTGTTATTTGAGACCCATTTAATCTTAACCAAGACTGGTGATCCATGCATGTAAATGGCTTGTAAGGTCTGTGAAAATGCTTTCACTGGAAGCCTTTCGCATATCAGGCAATTATCAACCCAACTGCTACACACGGATGCTCGTTAGGTCATTCTCTCCCTGGATCAGGGCTATCTGGTAATTTTAAAAAGCACAAGTGACTAAGTGCCTGCAAAAGCATATGTCTCTCCTCCTCCTCTAAAGCTACTCTTCTTACCCTCCATTGCTAGAGCAGAGTGTAACAGCACCTAAAAATTAATGTGGAAAAAGCAGAGTGCTACATTTTAACACAAATTCGAAGAAGGCAATTGGAATTACTAAGTTTACCCTGCCTCTTCACCAAATTTTAGGATAGAAACACTGACTGAAAATGAAGTTTCCCAAAGTCTCTCAAATGAAACAGTAATCTAGGATTGAAGGAACTACATTCTAAAGTGCAAAAGTTGGAAAACCAATTAAATCACTTGAAAATGCATTCCACAACCACGGCAAAGTCTCTTATTTTCATACTAATACAGCTGTGGAACTCACAGGGCCACCAAATGGTACATTAAGATGATACAACATATATAATACCACTTCCAGCAAGTGCTAATTCATTCTCTGCTTCTTTTTTACCCCCAGGTGAACATGCAGAAAGTGTAAGCCACATACAATCTAGCCTCAATAGACTATACCTAATTTCAAGACGGCTTACTGCCAATACTTGGCTTCTGCACACTGAGGCTTGGGAAGAAAACAGTCTGTACCCTGCAAACAGGCAAATGCAATGAAAGAATTTTAGAAAGATGACAAAGCATGCACAGATATAAATGTAGCTGTTGTTCACACCAGTTCTACCTTTCTTGTTTTTCTTACTTACATCTTTTATCCCTCTGCCCCATATTTCTCCAAGAAGGATTTTGGATCCTGCTGTTTGTGACTTTTCAAGGGAACTATAACAGATGCAGACAGTAAGCAAATGGTATATTTTCCTGATCAACAACAGTCAGATGTGTTAATTGGTTGCTTCAGCTTTACATTTTCAAAGCATGTGTAGGAGTCAATGCAATGGCTCCAGTCTACTGCTTGAATAAGTGACCTTGTGTCCAAGAAAGGTGGCCTCCCTTTTCTACAGTTAATATGTCTACGAGAGCTGAAGTGCTCTATTCTGGTCTAAAATATCTTTTTGTCTATCCATTTAGCAGTGTTGCCCTTTCCTGTTAGAGTAATAAGCAAACCTACTGTCACAAGCAAATGCTACTTTCACAAACAGCCTGACAGCCTCTCCCCCCCAGAAGGTAACACTGCAGGCTTTAAAGGATTTGCTTTTTCACATCTTGCTACCTTACACTGTTAAAGGTCTAGCATGTTCAAAACTAGATTTGTATTAACAGATTTCAGAAATAATTAAAGAAATAGGTAGCGGGAACAGGAAAAAGAACATCACAGGAATAAAGGGACTCCTTAGGCATTGTAGGGCCTTTCACCAAATTAACAAAGAAATTCGAGCTAATATATTCCATGCTAAACTTGTACCACATTTTTACAAAGCCTATGCATTTATGTCAAAGTGGCATCCAATCATATTCTACACCTATTGCACAATTATTTTTATATACATAAAGTATACATATGCCCTGTCTTCCATCACTAGCATAGCAGGAGCACTTAGTATGTGTTTCTATTTGCAGAGGAATTCATTATGGGAAATGGAAGGCTTTTCTCTGCAAGGAAATTTGTCTTAATGGGTGCAGCAGTGGGTTTCTCTCCCCTCTCCCCTTCTTTTGCTATTACTCATTAAACAGGTAATTTCCTTTTATAAACAATGGAGTCCATATAATACACAGGCATATTTGGATAGATGATTAATGAAACAATAGTTTCCTGGTTTCCCAGTCTGAGAGATGAAACCTAAAACCAGGGCTCCCAAGAGCCAACACTTTCTCAGCTCCCCAGAGGAGAAGGCTGGACAACAACAGCACCCAGCCCCCTCCCTGCCCAACCTGCAGAGCTCCACTCCGAGTGCCACGCAGCAGCTTGACTGACCTCTTCTTTTAAATGCTTGTTAGGCAGAGTGATGATTTAGTCATAAGCTGCTTATATGTGGTCTAGAGAACATTTCACTGTTATATTTGGAGACCTCCAAAGAGATCCAGAGAAAACTCCCTCTGCAGTTTACCTCAATCATATTACTTCTTATGGAAGCTTGCCATGGACAGATTTTGTCCGTGAGAATTCCTTGGAAATCCATCATGGTTTCTGAAACATCAAGTTCCCAAAGCATAAGCCAGGAATTTCAGTCAGCCTTGCAGTATCTAGCTTTTTGTATAGAGAAACAACCAGGTGGCTGCTAAGACGTTGGCTAGGAAAAATGAAAGAAAAACGGGCAACTTGGCATTTTGGGAAGTATTTATACAATATGGCTCATCATCAGCGCAACTCCCAGACTGAAAACATACACTATCTTTGGGAATCTCTTACTAAGTTTCAATACTCTTTAATTAGAAAGGGCACTCAACGTTGTCAGAACCATACTTCGTTGTTCTACAAAACATGCTTTTAGTTTTCAAAATGAACTATGAATTCAACCATTCCAGCATTCAAAGGTGCTCAGAAATCACCAAATCGGGTGAGATGAGTGCCCAAAGAAAATACATTTAAAACACAAGGGTATATAGTGTGGGCAGTTTCTCTTTTACAAACTTGGTCTCTGCTGGGAAAGCTATCACAAAATACCAGACTCCTTCCAGCTTTTGTTTATTTTTAACCTGGGATTATCCTCTCAAAAAAATGACTATTACAAATTGCCAATTGTTACTGACTCAAACCACAGAAGAGTAGATTGCGCCTGCCCCCCCCCAAAGGGCAAGGGAAGCTTTTCTTCCCGCCTTTCAGCGGGTCACACACAGCTTGGGTGGTTTTAGCTCCATGATCTCTTTCTGCAGAGTGTTACCACTAATCCTTTTTATTCCACACATACATACACTTTCCCACCAGGACACAGTTCTGATAATTGCAATCCAATCAGGGTTTTGATTTTTCTTTAAATCACTACCAAGTACAAGTGCTGGAGTTCAGCTCCTCAGAGAGGCAGAGAGAAGGGCTCAGCTCACTGTGGCCACCAAGAGGGTGTGCTGAAGGGCCCTGGTGGCTAACTGCTCCCTCTCATGAGACATCTCTGGCCAAAATCCTTGAGCAGAGGCTTAGATGCACACACCAAACTCCTACCTCTACTCTGCCTTCTTTTGTGCTCTTTGAAATAGGGCATGCTTATTCCCACTTTACTATGCTGTGAGTAACCCAAACCAACCAGGCTGGCTGACCTCTGAAAGGGAAGAGGAAGAAGCTTCAGTGAAAGGGGTGAAAAAGTTGGTGCACTCTTTCCCATGTGCAAGGATGCTGGAGGGTGGCTCCTCAGGACAAAAATATCTTTTAGGGCTTTTGACAGGCAATGTGATGCTCCAGTGTTCCTGTTCCAATACTTTCTCTTCCCCACTGCCGCCTTTTTTTTTCTTTTTTTCTCTTTTACTTTGAATGGAATCTTAGACTTTTTTTTAAAATGTAAATCTCAAAATCAAGTAATTCCTAGCTGTGGTTACGAATGATGCAATCTCCTGCCTTTAGCAGCAGACACCATAGTATCAAGGATCCAAACTCATTCCTGCCTGAGTTCTTAGAAGATATCTTCATTGCTGTCTGGGCTCTTCTACAGCCTCAAATGGCACTTAAGACTAGGTCTAAATTCAGACTGATCCAATAAATTTTCAGGCAGAAAATTCTGAAGAAAATTATGATGGATGATGTAAAAGACAAGGTCTGTGAACAGAAAAAGGTAGCGAACTGCATTGTTTTCTAGCTTTTGGAATCTTTTCCACTGTATTTTATTAGAATTTCTCTCTCCACACCAATTTCTTTTACTTATACATATATATATACACACACATGTATATCTATATTTGTCCAATAACCTGTGAAATTTTGGAATATAATACGGAACACAGCAGGCTAGCTGGCTTGTGCAGGGACAGAGACATTACAAGCTAATACATCAGAAGTTTTAAGGTTCTCCAGGTACTTCTGTCTTTGAATCACTTTGGTTCTAAACTTGCAAATGGATCTATGCCGCTAGGACCTAAAACTACATCACGCAGCATGTGTTAGCACCAAGATCCTTAGATATGAGGACTTGAAAGATCATGGATTGTGCCAGTTCCTTGGAGTCTCTACTTGGAATAATAGCTAACTGCCAGCAACTAGAATGGCAGCCACTGCACTCCCAGTGCATAGTAGGGAACACAGGGACCGCACCTGACTTGTTTACACTGGAAAAATCATCACCAGCATGAATAGAATTAGATCACTTCCCCATTTATGCAAAGTATTTACAGTGTCTATTCTCCAGAATCATGTTAACAATGTTTAAGAAAGACAAAACAACAAAACATGTTTTCCCAGAAGGTCTATAACAGCTTTAGGCATTACGCAGGGAACACTGCCATCTGAAGAAGTTGAGGACCATTCCTTACACCCATGGAGTGTATCTGGGCAGGCTCTCAAGGGGTTAAATCTCCCAGCAAAGTACTAAAATAGTGATCAAAATTCAAGAAAAGGTTAGGCCCAAGAGTTTTTCTGAAAGTACACATCATGAAAACTGTGACATTAAAAAAAGATAAGGAGTTAAAAAAGGAATTGTGAAATCAGGGTCATTCCTTCAGGGCAGTTTCTGGTTTCTGTTGTCCAGTCCTTCATCTTTCAGTACAATTTAAATGTTTTGGCTGGCTGCTTAACAGACTCTGATGAACAACACTATCAGCTAAAGATCTTTGTCTCGTATGCACTTAGAGCTTAATCCAGCAGAAAGAGAACTTCAAGAAAGAAAAAGCATTTGTGAGCTTATTTAAGATATTACTTAACCAGAAAACTCCTTCCCCCCCCAATATCCCTAGAAGCTTTTGCTACTTGTTTTCCATTTATCAATCATCTTTCTCCAAGCAAACCTACTGGGATCAGTTTATTTTCTCTCCCTTTTGATTCAAGACACCAGCTACGGAGTGGCTCTCACCTCACGTCTGACAGCACCATGTGGTTGAAGGTCAGAACAGAACTGCAAATAAGCCGTTACACTTCATGTGTTGATGTTAAATAGAAATAGAGAGTTTAACCAAATCAGCACCATTTTCATTTCAAATCAAGAGCAGGGGAAAAAAGTTACCATTATTGCAATGAAGGCTACACAGCGAAGACTGCAAAACTAGACCAAAGCCTAAGAGGTCTAACAGGCCCTGACTTCCAGGGCTCAAAGTCACATAAACACGGCAACAACATGAAACTCCATTTGGCGTCTACCGAGTTTCTAAAACTCAGGTTCATGGCACAACCATCTTTCAATAAATAATTTCTGTATTCAAAGCTGCATGTATAGCTGCATCAAAACTTCCGTATCTACCATGTGGAATACTTTCTTTAAAGATGATTTACAGTTCTAGTAGAGAAGTGAAAATTGACCACAAAGGTGGTACTTTCCCTCTTTTAAATACATTCCTTGGGAATCATCCTTAAAAATATTTATTATTTTTAGGAATAAGCAATTTGTCCACATATCAGTTACTATGAAAAAAATCATTCCCTGGGTAGGGGAAAGGGTAGAAGGGGCTGCATGTGTCCATCCACATCCCCATCCCAGCAACTTACCATTCAGTAAGCTAAAATTTCCAAAAATGAAAATTGTCAGGACCAGGGGGTGGGTGGGGATGCGCAGTACACAAAACAATGCACAGAGACAAATATAATTTTTTTCCTATTTAGTCTTCTTCCCCTCCCCTGAAGATAAATAACTTAATCTATTTGCCTATTAAGCTTAAATAAAAAAGGAGGAGCTGCTGACTTCTGATCCTGGTTAAAACCAGCTCTAAGTTCTGTGCAGAAACAGAGCTGGGTGCTAATTGCAGAGCTACTGACAGAACTCCAAGCACCTTCACTTGCTCATATTAAACCTACAGACCCCAGATATGCTTCTTACAGTCAAGACTTCTTTTTCCATGCAGTATTTTGGCTATATCATTCACGCTGATTTAATTTCAAGAGTAGTCCTAGCAGAGGCAAGGAGGCATCGTTTCCTGGATGGATCCACCGTGTGCAGCAATACGCAAGATTAAGTCAAAGACCTATTTTTAGAGTCTAATTCTTACAGAGAAACAATATCATCCACTATGTTTTTACTTTCCTTTCATGCTTCACTGGCATTAACTCATTTGTTAATAATGTCCATCTGGGATGGTCCATGTTTATATTCATAAATTTCACGGCACATTACAGCCTTTTAGGGAGCTCTCTAAACTTCAGCTTCCTTACAGAGAAAAGTTTACCCATACTCTGACAATACTTGCACCCTGACAACAAGTAAAGCTGCAGCATGTGAAACTGTTTTGCATCTGTGTGCCCCAACCAGAAAGGAGCAGCCATGACCCCCAGAAGCCTTGTGAATGCAGCCACAGCCATGGCAGCGTAGTGCCGACAGAGAAGCCGACACTCACCACAGTTAAGCCAGGGGTAAGAAAGCGTGCTGCTGCTTGCTACATGCTAGCTGTCGCATGAATGTTAAGAGAATAAAGGTTGCCGAACCATCAGTCCCCTACCTTTCAGGATCTCTAGATTCAATAAGCAGCAGTTTTAAACAGAGTTGGAAGAGGAAGGGGAGAAAAGCAGGTAGAAGTAGGCCAATTACAAAGGGGGAATGAATGGAAACTGTATAAGGAAATTTTAGGGTCTTCATGCTCCGAGAAGTGCCACTTGTGCATGCCTTAGCTCAACTACCAAAACAGATTATCTGATCAACAAGGATGGAACAATAGAAAATCTATTAGCTAGTGGCTGTGGAGCATCACAGGTCTATTAGCAATTGACTGATTAGCCTGTCTGAGAGTCAGACTTTCTCAAACCTCATTTTCAATAAACTGTTAAAAGTCAATACAACACAGAGTGAAAATTCAATTCAGGGTAATGGGGGAAAAAAGCTAATTATTCTTTTACAGCACCATTGATCCTTCCAGGTCTCCTTTAACAAAGGATTAGGCATTATAATAGACTATTTATATATAGATTACCAACAAAGATGATCTGGGACATTAAAAAAAAAAAAGAGCACCTAAGGAACAATTCTACATGCCAAAATTCAGAGAATTTTAAATACTAAACTGCAAACAAATGGCTCTCATGATACAGAGTCTCTGTGGAAGACCAAAAAGTTTACAGAGCAGAAAAAATAGCTTCTTTCAAAAAAGTTTTTTTAGACAATTTATCATCTTAAAATTGCAGAATATCAATTGTGGAACACAATGATCATTATTATTTCCACACTTTATATATAAAATAAAACCAAGTATATAAAAACTATGCACACACAAGGAAGTAAGAATTCAACAACTATGACTGCCTGAGAAGAAATTCTTCAAATGAAACAGTAAGAAATAAGAAAGGGTTCATAGGGGTTTAGACCAGAAATCAGAGCTGCAGATAAAATTCTGCCTACGCTGTGAAGAAGCATCCTTCAGCAGAATTCTGAAGGTTAGAACTCCTTAAGATACACCACAGGTTTGGGATGATGTTCATCAGCTCCTTTACATTAACACACTGCTAGAAATAACCCTTCAGTTTTACCTGCTGTGCCAACGACAATATTGCGTGCAGTGGCAGGCCCAGCTTGGGAGGCTCTGGATATATTGCAGATGAGGTGAACAACAGAATGGCCAGAGAGTGTATACATTTTAAATTGCATGGGCAAGTGAATAAGGCAAAAAGGGGCAGCATTTCCAGAACTGACAGCCATCTATCACAGCACTGACTGCCATCACAAAGGTAGATTAAACAGAGGCTGGAAAAGTAACAAAAAATACACACTGACAAAGCCAAGAGCCTTACAGACATCACTGGGCTCACAGGTTTGGTTTTGCTATGGTAAGTGACTGTGTAGGTGAAAAAGGCAAAGCAAACTTTAAACGCTGTTGATTTTCTGTGAAGATTGATAACAGTAGCAAAGAGCATATCCAGGGAGACACACAGTTTGTGTTTGACTTGCGTGCACTGTGACACTCTTTACTCTTGCAGAACCAAATGTTCCTGCTGCATTGCACTAACTCCTGTTATACTGTTTTTGAATGAACAGCTGTGTTAGTGGTCTTGGGACACAACAACTCTACAGCAGCTGAAAACACTGGGTATAGGATGAGAAAAACCAAAACAAGATTTCATCCATGCTTCAACATCATACTTTGGTCTTTCTCTCAGCTGTGCTGAGGCAGACATATTGCAGAACATTGTGTAAAAATCAAAATTATGTGGATTAGAGAAAAATCTATTTCAATCAGCTTTTTTTCAGCAATATTGTTTTAAAGTCTGGCCCCTAAACACTTGCGTACGTACAACCAAGACAGTGGTG
Organism: Haliaeetus leucocephalus; assembly: GCF_000737465.1. Lineage (NCBI taxonomy): Eukaryota > Metazoa > Chordata > Aves > Accipitriformes > Accipitridae > Haliaeetus > Haliaeetus leucocephalus. The sequence goes on from NW_010972676.1 coordinate 875,352, forward strand.
ATATGGCATGTGTCCTGGTTTCAGCTGGGATAGAGTTAATTGTCTTCCTAGTAGCTGGTACAGTGCTATGGTTTGAGTTCAGTATGTGAAGAATGTTGATAACACTGATGTTTTCAGTTGTTGCTAAGTAGTGTTTAGACTATAGTCAAGGATTTTTCAGCTTCTCATGCCTAGCCAGCAAGAAAGCTGGAGGGGCACAAGAAGTTGGCACAGGACACAGCCAGGGCACCTGACCCAAACTGGCCAACGGGGTATTCCATACCATGGGATGTCCCATCTAGTTTAGGAACTGGGAAGGGGGGGCAGGGAATCGCTGCTCGGGGACTGGCTGGGTGTCGGTCGGCGGGTGGTGAGCAATTGCCCTGCGCATCATTTGTACATTCCAATCCTTTTATTATTGCTGTTGTCATTTTATTAGTGTTATCATTATCATTATTAGTTTCTTCTTTTCTGTTCCATTAAACTGTTCTTATCTCAGCCAACGAGTATTACTTCTTTTCCTGATTTTCTCCCCCATCCCCCTGGGTTGGTGGGGGGTGGTGGTGAGTGAGCAGCTGTGTGGTACTTAGTTGCTGGCTGGGGTTAAACCACAACAGCATGGGATAAAAACAAACTACAGGAAGAAACTACCTAAGTGAATTGAACAATATATGTAGTGTCAGTTGGTCTACAGTTAAAGCAAACTGTAAACTGGAAAGTAGAGGTTATTGGTAATAGCATAATTCTGACTGCAGACCTCAGTGTGAGCTGAAAAATCTATTCATGCTACTAGACAAGATGCAGGTACTTTGTGCCAGGCAACATGAGGTACTACCAATACCAAAAATAAGGTACTATATAAAGGCAGCTCAGCTTTGGACCAAGCACCTGTGATCATGGTGGCTGCTGTGTAGATGTTCCTGCAGCCTGTCTTTGACTACAGCATTTCACCTCACCCCACTCACCTGATAGGCTGTCGGTGGAAAGAGTACAGAAAAGGAGGAGGAATATTGAATGCCAGTCCAGAACTTGAATATTTTGCAGCTTTTACTGTCTCACCTTTGACACAGTAGAAATTGCTTATCATTGGCATGCTAAAGACTAACACACCCTGATACTAACTAATCCTAACTGAAAGCGATGTGAAAACGTGTAATTAGAAAGAAGTAGTAAGTGAATGAAGAAAAGAATCCAATATTGATCACAGGTAGTGCCACAAATTCAGTGGAGTAACGTGGGCAATGCACATCTTTTAAAACTACACCAGCATTAAACAGAGGGGCATAGCGCCTGAAATCTCCCTAGCTTTGTAAACTCAGTTAAAGATGTCAGGCCTGGATGACTTTTTTCTGAAGTCACAGAAACACTGAGAAATCTTGAGACTTTTTTTTTTGAGAAAAATCCAGTGAAAAGCAAATTAAAGTAATGCGAATACTTGTTTTCTAAGCTGAAGGTAAAGACCACAGTGCTCCTTCTCCTCTCCAAACACTTTCAATCAATTGGGAAACAACAGGGCTGCAAGACAAAAGCCTTCCAAAAGAAACTCCCTGCCAAACAGTGTTTGCTTCCAAATTCCTCAAATCAGATTTTCTTTAGAACAGAAACAAATTTCTAGAGCAACACCACAAATTTACAGGCTGATGATAGCGGGGGGGTGGGGAGGGAATCAGCCCAGGTTTGGTACACCTTAACCATGGTAACTGGTATGTTTTATTCTGAACAACTTCTCAGTCTGAGAACTCTGAAGTCTATGTAGCTATGGTCATTCCTTGTCTAGAGAAAGGCCTGCAGAAGTCTGGCCAAGGGTGGGAAAAACACATCACGATGCATTACAGAGACATAAAGTCCTTCAACTGGTCGGAATTTCATTGCCTCATCTTCTGGCACTGCTCTTTTTCATTGAGACTAAGGTTGCACAGGATGATACACATTCCTGTCTTACAGACACACGTTCCTCTGTAGAGTGGAAAAATGGTCATTGAAAGAATGAAAACTTGCAGACAGCAGAACTTCATAGTGAGATAGACAGGGCTATAACCAAAACTAAATAAAAAGAACAGTCAATAAAATACAGGAAGAAAGCTCTTGAGCCTGGGATCACCCTTGCAAACACTGAAAAGGAAGTTCAGTCATCAGAAGTTCATAAATTAATTTGAAAATAGGAAACATAGTATAAGAAGCAAAACTTTGTCTTTAAGACCCAAAAAGCCCAATCCTGTAGGTTGTCTGCAGCTGTACAAATCTACTTAAACTTCCAAGACCAAGAAGCTGAGCAAGAATCTGAAATTGCAGCACCAGGATTCCTGCAGCAACTGGAAATAAGGAAGATCAAGAACAGAGTCTTTTCAGTGTTTACTGGCAACTCCCCCTCTCTACTTGTCGTCCGTCCCTCCTGCCCCCCCTAGTTTAAATTACCTGGTGTTTAACCTAGCTGGGTAATTTTTTTTTAAATTTTTTTTTCCAAGACAGGGATGTGCCATTTAGGTAGCAATCAAATAAGCTACCCAGTCTGAAATCAGCAGTAATGACATTTCCCCTCTGTGAAATGCTATTTCTTCAGAACAAGCACACAGTGTTGAAAAAAAACCCAAACCAAACCAAAAAAAAAAGCCCCACCAAAACTAAAAAACCCAAACCAACCCAAACCAATTCTTCTGCCTATTCTTGCCAACATCTACTTCATGTTCTTTTCCACCACCTCCAAACACAAGACAAACAGGGAGCAATTGCATTCCCACCAGAATATAAGCATGGAGAAGACAGACTGAGTTACTAAGTATCAAGCTGCCTGTAATAATGAGTAACATGAATCCTGGCTGCACCCAAGGAAAAGGAGGAGCAGCTGCTAAAGCCAAGGGGTACTGACTCTTGGAGTAAAACGAGGGTGTGGAGCTGGGACTTAAACCAATTATTTTCCTCTCAGCTCTCCAAGAACCACCAACTTCCATTTCATAGCCCAGTATCTGTGTGTGGCTATCAGAGTTGTTTCTTCTCAGAAGAGTGGAAAGTTTTCAGATCTAAGGCAAAAGCAAGTCCCAGGGTGGCTCCAGCCCACTGAAAAGGGAATTGGTCTGTGGGACCAATACACTAGTCCTGGGTGCAATGAGCAATCCAAACAACTGCTGCAGCTCATGCTGTCAGGTACGTGCCTGTTCAAAGCCTTGCCATAACCCATTCTCTCCCTTGGTGTGCTCATGTAGTGACAAAATGAAACCAGGTTGCATTAACCATACCTTGAGTAAGCACTGAAGGTTTGGGTTTATAAATATAAATGCCAGACAAGAAATAAAAGTTAGCTCCATTAGATAATTAACACTGCTCTGCTCAAGTTTATTTCCAAGAGAAAGCAAATGCATCAAAAGCTTTAGAGTGAAGGACGCATTGAAGTCATTTTTCATCGCTTTAGAACTGTCGTTTAAATTTAAAAGCTTTCCACTTACAGCAAGGCATTAACAATTAAAAAAAAATTGTGTTCCTTTCTGAACACCTATTCTCATGTCTTCTATTTCAAGGGTGCTCATAATGACTTTTGGTTGTTTTTTTAACAGAAAAGACACAGACTGATCACTTTTGTTTTGGTGATTACTTACCAAACAGAAGAGACTACATAAACTTTGGCTCAGATACCATAAAACTTGAACAGAATTAGCTCTACTTCATGCCTGCCAGCATGAGAAGCAAGCACAAATTTAAAATGCACTAGTTACTCTCAGTTTCCTACTCTGCACAGGCACGCCTACAGATAACTAACCCCATTTAAAACCAGTGAGTTTTAAGCACAAAGCAGCATAGGTAGGTTGCTTAAATTGGGGTCCCAGTACTTGGGCCTCTTCCACATCTGGAGAGAACTGCACTAATGTCCTTTCCCCATTGTGCTGCAAGCCTGGGAATGTGTACATATAACTAGACATGCCAAGCTGGGACACCCACAAATCTTATCTAGAGACAAATTAAACTATACCATACCAAATCCACACACCTCTCATTTTATGCTTTGGAAATGTTAATTTTAAGATGTTTGTTGTATTTGTTTTGAAAGAATTATTTTCAAAAGAGAGACTTCTTCCCTCGGGGAAGAATTTTCCAACAATCTGGTATTTTTTACTGATTACTGCATGTTTTCAGAGTCCACTGGCATTGTTTACTTCCCCTAACTTTATTACCAGGCCCACAGATATGATAGCTGGATGTTTTTGTAATATGTTTTTCCACATTTTTGTGGATTGTTTTTCAATCCCTTGGCTCTGAACACTCTTTTCACTGTCACAAATCAAGCTGACTACAGCATCTCCTGTTCCCAGCAAGAGGACAACCCAGTTCTCGTTGAAATCAATAGGAGTTTTGCCACCAATGGCAATGTAAGTGGGATCATGCACTCAACCTCTGTAACAAAAGTAAATAAAGATTTTCATTTTCATGTCTGAATTGGTAATACTGGAATAAGAAATAGCTTTTTTTTCTCCTTTTAATAACGTGAAAAAAAATCTAAGTATAATTGCAATTCAGCTGCTGCCGGAAGGAAGGAAAACAAAACCCAATGAAGCTTGTTATTTAATTTCCTTTTTGTAGAAAGGATGAATGATCCATTTGCATCTTCCTACTACATTTAGGAAAGGTGCCCAACTCTGATAGAACATCCATGAAATTCCTCTATTTATTGCGGACATTATTGCCCTAGATCTTACCCATGTAACGCAGAAGTCTCCTCCACACTTTCTAGGCTGCACGCTGCCTTATTCCAGTAGCATTGAAAGCATTTTTCAATGGAATTAGTTTATAACTCTAAATACCAAATCTTACTGTCAAGTTTTGATTTTAATGGTCTCAGCATTGCCCTGGGTAAAAGAGGTATCTTTGATCTGAAATCCAGAGCTTAACAGTGATGTTAAGGGCAAAAGAAATAGCTTAGTATGGTCAATCTGTCTTTCCCTTCATCAGCACCTCCACAGCTCTTGCTTGCACTAGACCTCTGTCTTTCTAGTTGCTGAAGGCTAAATCCACTAATTATGTACTGAAATAGAAGCTAAAATATTTTTTTTTTTTTTTTTCACTCGGGTAAGACCTTGGCTCCAGGATATCAAGTACCAACACTGCTTTACTGACTTGTAATATTTGTTTGCATCAAACAAGAAATGCAGCTGCAAGAAGCACTCTCTCTCACTATTTTATTTCTATTAGCATACAACAGTCAAAAGCAGTAAAGTTACACAATATTTTGTTAGATAACGATAAAAGCTTCTTTCTTCTTCTTTCTTTAAAAAAAAAAAAAGAAAAAAAGACAGGAGACAACCTCAGATGCCACACACTGCAGTGTTACTACTTCCTATTAACTTACAGGATAGAAGACCCAGTGAGCCTCACTGCTCACCCTTTCACTAAGAATACTACAAAAATTATCACCACTGCCAGTTAAACTACGCCAAATCTGCCTTCGTGCAACATAACAGCTTGCAGACACTGGGCATGTGGCAGAGGAGCACTCAACCTTTGCAACAGGAAAACTGCTGGCTGAGTCTTCAGCTGTGTTCAGCAGTAAGACAGAGTAAGTTTGGTTCATGATGGGATACCTACATCAAATTACACTAACTGAGAAAATAGCTATTATTCTCTTTCCTTTCTTATCCTTTTTCTCTTTTGAAGCATCAGCTGTTCAGCTGCAAATACAAACACCCAGTAAGCAAAGTGTGTATGAGAAAGCAGAAAACCAACCTATCTGTAAAATAGCCCTGTTTAAACCCCATTTCCAAAGACAGCTGTTTCAGAAAAGCAGATTTCTCTCTTTACATTAACAACAGACAGGACAATCTGTGAACAAGCAATGAATCAGATAGGAATGAAGGGTATAAATTCTTTTGTGCCTTCAATTCTATTTCGTATCTGATGAGGCTAAGTATGCATTTTCCCAGTGCCACCCAGTCATAACCTCTAGCAACAGAGGACCTTTCTCTATGTCCACAATAGGGGAAGGATTTTGTTTAGACTGCAAGAAGATACAAATGTTGCTTCTTTCTAGAGATTCTGTAACCTGTAAAAAGAATGAACAGCAGTAATACAAACAATAGGCTTTTATGGATCATGATTTCAAACATCACCATCATAGATTTTCTCATCTTGAGACAGCCTTCACTGGGTGCTTAGCAAGACGCTTTATCAACAAATGCAACTGCATAACAAGACCAAAAGGATATGCTTGAAATAAACCAGCCACATCTGCTAATAATACCATGCAGACTCCGTGTTCAAGTCACAAGTACCATTGCTCCTTCCTGCAGCCACTTCAGGCGTGTCTGAGGTCATGATCCTTTCAGAACAGATAGTTACTGATCATAAGGGCTGGCTGTTTCATAACTAAAACATCTGCTTGTTGAACTATTTCTTATAATTTAAGTGGCAAGGAGCCAGTTGGGATTTTTCTGAATCAATGCACATCTCTTATAAACTTGAGCTTCTTTGTGAAGCACTGATAAAAAACCGGAAGCAACTTCTACCACCTTTCCTTCAGCCTATTATTTTTTCCCCTTCCAAGAGAAAGCCATTCCCAGTCCAGTGAGGAAGACTTATTGCAGAACTACAGCAGCAACTGAACTACCAAAACATGTTAATTCAGTGCTTGCAGCTAGATACCCAAGCAGGGGGAAAAACCGGTAACAACAAAAAGTCAAGACAACAAAACACAGAAAATTTCAAGACACAGTCCATCACCGTTCTTTATCAAGAACCCCCCCCCCCCCCCAAATCCAAACAAAAAGGTCAGTGGGATAATCAGATGCTGAAGAGAGAACTTCATGCATAAGCAAAATGACACTGCTCCATCATTTGAAGTACTGCAACAAATGGAGAAATCAAAGATGGACCCTCTCTCATTTACTCCCACTTGTACAGCTTCTGTTATGTGCATTCACTCTTACAGATATCTAAGAGATACAGAGTTAAAAAATTGTATTTTTAGATGCTGTACTGTCCAAAGCAACCAAAGACCTTAAGGACTCTTAAGCTTTAACTCTCCGTTTCTCAACCTTTATGAGTTGACACCAAGCTTTTAATGTCATTTCCAGTGCAAGCATTTAATGCTTATTCCTAAAACAGGCATTGTAAATATATTGTTTCTTCCCCAAAAAGCATTACTACATTCATGCATGCCAACATGTATCTACTAACATCCATCGACTAAATAACCTGTTGACTGACTGGAAGCATATTGTTTCTACTGCTCTGCACCAAGCACCAGGTGCATGTAGCTCATTTATCTCAGAGTTATTCAAGGCTGAGCACTGACCACATGAACGATTAAAGCCACTTTTTTCCAAGCACCATATCCATCTACAAATAGGCAAAGAAAACCATTGTTTCATCCAGTTAGACAGAACAGCCCCTTTCTCTTTCAGAAGCTGCCTTGCTAACAGGACTCAGAAAGGGAACAAGCTATGTATAGCTCTCCAAGTGCACAGTGTGGCACAATTGTGCTGAAATGAAATTTTTCATCAACAAGTTTTTAGCAGTCAGTTTGCACAAGAGAGTTTGATTTTCTTCATAAAGCCTGCACTTCTTCCTGTCCCAGTGAATATTTAATAATCCTCTGGTGATATTGTGTTAAGAACTCATGCATGGTATGTTGGTTTAATAACTCTTTGGGATACGAGATGGCATGTCATACTCAATCTACCACAGAAGCCACTCCAGTCAAGTGGAAACAGTCATTGATGGGAGTGTTGATTTGTAAAATGATTGCACTATTTCACTGAGCCTCATTTGACTGCTTTATCGAACTCCAGGTCTTCTACCAAGTAGCATGGACTTCAATTATATATACCAAGAAGAATGGCTACCCATTAATAAAAAAAAATTTAAAAAAAGGGCAAAGAAAAAGCAGGAATCATACAGTGCATGTCTGGGCTTCACTCCCTGTTTGTATTTACTGTATCGACAGGGCTTAAGGTTTTATTTTTACTTTCCTCCCCCTCTTCATTTCCCTTCCTCACTGTTTCAAAGTACCACATTTCATGGAGGTTGTTCATTGCATATACCTTTGCCCAGAAGGTAAGTAGTAACAAGGGCCAGTACAGAAAGGTTACCTTGTTCTCTTGCAGAATAAGGCACTGCATGACTGAATGCCCAACCTCAGCTCTGAGTTAAATTACTTTTGCGGTGTCAAGAGTTTTATGCATATTTTTCAAGGTCTCATGTTTAAGACACTACAGAAGTGTCTGGAGGCCACCCACCCTTAGTACTCTCTCGCTACCATGACCAAGCTTTACAAAGAAATAAGTACTATACCTTGCACTTCCTAAGTTTAGTCACAAAGAAGCAGCAAGATAGTGCCATCTCCTTTAAGGCCCTTGCCTCTCCACCACACTCCATCTTCCCCATTTGTTCCAACTTGCTGTGGTATTTCTCTCTGCGTAACACACCTAACGTTAAAACATGACAGGTATAGCAGAATAAGCTATGCAACACTATTATAATGCTGCTGACAAGATCACTGTTAAAAACAGACTTTAAATATATCATATGCCACATGAAGTATATAAACGATATTCGTCCAGTACATGCTCTTAGTATAAAACAGTACCTCCTCAAAAGGGTGAACTTCAATTGATCATTCAAGGTTTTCTGCTCAGCAAGCAAACCAATTCCTCTGTGTTGGCAATGGGAAATTAAAGGACTAATAATGAAAATTTTCTAACACACAGATTGTCAACTTGTCAGGAAATACTTCTATCATATGTTCAGGGTAATTTTGTCAAATTAGTCTTACTTCACCATTTCCTCTTTACCTACTCACGTAATTACAAGCATCACACAGTAGACAGTAAAAATTCCTCCTAGAGTAAATTCAAAACAAACCAAACACAACCACTGAAAAGTTCATACATCACTGTAAAAACCTCAACCCCTCCAAAACTATTTTTTATAAACAGTATTTTTACCATCTGGATGAGCTTACCACGCCCACCCTAGTTTGGCATAATTCTACTCTTTATAGAGCAAATCCTACCTCATACACTTTTTTTAGAATGACATTTGCCAATTTCAAGTAAAATCTCTATTAAACTCTGTTTCAACAGAGTTGCCTATCCAGTGTCAGGGTCAATACAAACTTATAGAGCTCAGCTTTAAACTCCTTACAAGAGAAGACTGAAATCAAGCTGCAGAAAAATTAAATGAAAACAAGAGACAGTAAGACCCTACATGAGTATTTAAGAAGTATCATTGCCCTGCAGCTCCAGTCTCCTTTGACAGGAACAAGGAGTTTAGCTTAGGGGATGGTACTCATGATCTCTGCTCATTGTCTGCTCTTTTCTGTTTCTCTTTTGTTCTCATCTCCTACGTATGCAGTAAGAGATGGAAAATATCTCATATGGAATTGATAACAGACCTACTGGAATTCAAATATTTACCACAGGGGAATCAGTCATGCAGTGCTTTTTCCAGCAAGCAATCATATATTCCCAGCACAGATAACATTTTCACATATATAAATAAGGCCACATATCATTCCTGCTTCTACTTGGAAAGTATCAAACTTTCAGCTGTAGCAGCTATGGAAAAAAATACACTCACAGTGCACCAAACCCCACCTAAACGTTCAGACTTTGATGCTAAAGTTTTAACTTAAAGAGACTATTCACATGCTTAAAGTCATGCTTGTGCAGTAGTATCTGCAGATTTAAAATCTCATTCAGTACTACTGTAAATCATGTAAGATACTACCACCTATAAGCACTGAGGCGGCAAAGCCAATTTCTATTAGTTCCAGTTCTGACGAAGCCACTCCATGGAAATTTTCCAATTGTTCATACCGTTTAAATTATCTCAGTCAGATACCTAAATGTGTTTGTTGTTCACCCCATTTCAGCATAAGGTGTCATGCTACGCCAACACACTACAGTCCTTACAGAGGGAAATGGCATATCAGTGACTATTTCTTTCAGCATGGAACAAGCAATAGTGGAAAGTGCAAAGCAATTTAATTTAACAGAAGGGACTCACATCATGGCACGCAGTTGTCCATTAACAGAACAAACCCCTACACCCTTCCCCCCCTTTCTCCAGTTGGCAATCGCAGCAAATCTTCCATGAAAATACATTTCCTGTAATGTTCTGGTCATGGTCGGCAAGAGCTGCAACCCATTTCCATAAAGCCACCATGTGGAAAATTGCCTTGGCTGTTAAAATGGACTAATGCAAAGGAATTTTTTTTTTAATGTTGAAGGCATCAATCCATTTTTAAAAGCTCCAGTTTCCAGAATATTAACAGGTCACCTGCCAGCAATAAGGCAGAGCTCTCAAACTAGAAAGACAGCAAATCGAAGAGCTTTGAAGAAAATAAGAAAAAAAAAGCCCTTCATCCAAGTATCACTTACAGACTGTTAACCCAGCAAACATAATGAGAAGAGACAACCGAAGTAACTTTGCAACAGCAACTCTGCATTCACCAGATTATAATCCTTATGCTGCCACTGCTAATCAACAAGCTTCCACAGCATTAGTTTGCCCCCCAAAAGTTAAATCTTCAGTCTGCAGACAAATGACTGTGTATCACAGGACAAGTCAGATCATTAAAACAAAGTAGATGCATTAAGGTTTTCAGGACTGAAGTCTCATTCTCCAATACTACTGTTACCTGCCGCAATTTACTCTTCAGCTTTTGGTGGAGTCGCACAGATCCTGTTCCTCACTCTTGCCCTGCAGGGCTGATTCAAGTCCATAATGCTTAAACCTATCAAAGTCCTCTCCTACATTGTTTCTGCATACATGAGCAAAACAGATCTCTCTTGCACACTTCCCTCCCTCAACTTTTCAGCTGTGCTGAACCAAGGAGGAGACACAAATTTGGTACATGGGGCGAGGGTGTGCAGCTTGCACTGTCTGGAATTTTTTGTTACTCAAGGTGCATTATACAGAGTTGAAGGAGCTTTGTATTCTCTCTGACTCTGGAAAACCCCTCAAACTTTGGGGTGTTACAAGACTAGAAGCTGACAAATGAGATTGCCTGATCTGGAGACAGTTACAAGTAGATTTTATAGAAATGACTGTGGGATGAGACACTGGTAAAAAAAGCACCTCTTTTGGGAAAGGGGAAACTCTAAATGTGTAAGACTTCAGTGGCACTGATTGATCTCAAACCAGTTTCTAAACTGGTAAATGTAAACTTGGAGGCAGAGCCCTACACTGACACCTGATTCTGTTTTACAAGTGACATAACCAAATTAGCTACCTACAAAAAATACAACTGTTGGCTACAATATTTTTGTATGTCAAAAGCATAACAAATAAAGTGCTATCATTGTCTAGAGTTATAAAAAAGCTCACAATGCTTATGCTGAGAACCTTGAAGTGCAGGACAGCAGTGGTATTACTGATACCATTTGTGAAACTGGAAAGTGAGACAGAAACTTTAAGGAAAACATTCAGGAAGTTCTATATAATGAAACTGAAAACCTGAAATCTCTGGACATGCATTGCTTTTAATGCATCTGCTGGAAGGTTGGGAACTTTTCAAAATCAGGCCAAAGGTGTCTCAAGTTGGGCACTATATTACAGATATATTAAAAATAAGGACATTTTTGAAGATATAAGGCTTGTTTCAGAAGCCCAAGGCTTTGCAAAATGAAAATAGAACAGAAAATAGGTCCTAGAAATATTTAATCCCCAGATGCTATTATAGCAGTAGGTCAATTTTGGATTACTCTACAAGAAGAAAGGTAAAGATCCCTGTAAGCCTTAAGAAAGGATGATCAAAGCAAAAGGAGGAAAGATTTTTGAGGAAATTAAATATCTGTGATTAAAATAATTGCTAGAGCATAGAAAAAAAATACAAGTTTGTGAACACGTAAGTTCTCTGAAATATAAACATTTCTGTGATGCATTCCTTGACTACAAAATTCTCAGGGCTGTGGTTCCAGGCTCAAAGTTGGGTTTAAGGCAATAGATCTAGAAATATAACAATGAACTTTCCAATTTTGCCCTTGCTTGCCTAAGTAAGAAATGAAGAGTTATCTCAACTGCATCTATATGAACAAAAAAGCTACTTTATGATGTTCTTCTGTCTCTTCGAACTTCATTGGTTTCTTTTCTGGAAAAAGAACTCCATCATATTACAACCTTTGTTCATTCCTGAGAGGCAGCAAGGGAAAGAAACACAGGAGGAAAGAAACAGGAACAGAGGAGCATCCTGTGTGCATGCATACTGTACATGCAATCAGAAGGGTCTAGTGTTTTGTTACTGTATGTGGTTAAAAGATGCATACATGTTTCAAGTATAGAAAATGCAGTTAGAAGGGTGCATGAGAAAAATCTACATAATGCTGATTTCTTTCTGTATAATCTGTTTTTCTATTTCTCATACTTGCTACGCAAAAATTTAGCACATGCAGGGTCAGTGAGCAGCTGAAGTATCTTTAAAGAAAAGTCTAACCTTTCCTACTCATCTGTGCTTCCTGTAACCACTGTTAGCCGTCTCACTGATTTATGATTCCCATGCTGCCTCTGTGATTAAGAGCATGACGATTTGTTTGCATTTCTACTTAGGCTGATTATTTTTTGCCCTTCCTCCAACTTCAGAAAAAACCCTCCAGATGACAAGTCTAAGGGTCCAATGCTCATTTCAAAAAGATACGTACCACAAACAGGAAGCTGCCCTATAGTAAGAGGTCTCCTACTCATCTACTCCCTTCATTTCCACCATACTACAGAGCTGAGAGAATAAGCACTCTGTAACTGCCTGAGAGTTTCAGCACTGACTGCTGGGTTTTACTGTGACTACATGTAAGCTAGATTCAATTTCTTCTCTGTCTAGACTTGAAAATCTAAAGTCTCCAGATATAACAGTTAAACTGAAATCAGAAGACACTTTTTAGATTTAGGTCCCTATAAACCCCAACCTGAAAACAATCATGGGTTTTGCCTGACTGACAAAGTAGCTGCTAGGTACTTTTGAAAAGACTGCCTCCGAGTCATGCTGGCAACTCGTATTGGGCAGAGAAGTAACTCACTGGTCAGACAGCTAATACCACAGCGGTAGAAGAAGAGAAACTACAGTTTAATGGAAGTGAAGTCCCATGATATTTGTAAAGGAGAATAGCCAGTCACAATAGGTAGGTTCAGCCTGAAAAATAATATTCATATTATGTGAGAGACAGCTAGCTAAGAAATTCGCATGCATCCCAACAAGCAAGCAACACAATGAATTTACTGCTGTGAAAACACGAAACAGGGAGCTAGATGTTATGACCAAGATCAGCACCTCAATTCATTATGGCATGTATTTCTCCTCTCATTTCTTTTTTGGCGTAGGCAGGAACCTGACTTTTCCTTTGGAAAAATCAGCCCACTGCTCAGCCAGCATCTGTTCCCTCCTGGGGTTAGTTGGGTCCAGCAGAGCTGTCGAGATTTTTGGTTGAAAGGGACACTTCAGTTGTGGAACTTAAAACTTTTAACTCTCTGTAAACAAAGCTTCAGCTCTGAATGCATCAAAAGACTCTAGCCTGGTATTTAAAGCAGTTTTGCAAATGGTCTGTGCTACATTCTGCAAATATGTGACTACAAAATTCTTGTCTCTCGCTTACCCTCCAGTGCTCATGAACAAACAAAAAACAGTCATGGGAGCAGGTTAAAGCTGTATTAGGTTACAGCAGTTGAAGAATTCAAGTCAAAAGACAATTCTTGCCTCCACAGTTATGCACACACACTTTCTGTGAGCTTTTACTGGCAAACCTGCTGAACTCCTGTTCAAAACCAAAGCATTTTGCAAGAAAGTCTCTGAAACAAGGCATTACTTTGTTAATGAAACTGGTTGTCAAAAAAAAAAAGCTGTAAAATTGGGCACATCATATTCAGTTTCACTGCAACCCAAAACTTAGCCAGGACTCGTTTCAGTTTGCTCTGAAACACATACAGGAACAGAGCAAAACAACAGGCTGGATAGCTGAGATTACAGTTTCTTCAGCAGCTGCTCAAAGTTTTTATTACATTTAGGAAAGTACTTACCGTGCAGAAAATGTTAAGCCAAAGGGGTGCTGAGATTCCTGTCTTTTCTGCTCCCTCCGCCTCAATCTTTTGCAGCTATGCAGTTACTGAAGATGAACCACACTTCCTGGGAGGCTAAAAGAACATGGTAAACTTTCTACTGGCTGGTTGCTATTTTGTTATGATCTTCTTCATAGCTCCTTGAGTGTACATCTGTTATTGCACCGTTGGAAAATGCCAGTGTTTCCATGCAGGAAGCTAACTGATGTAGCTCCCCCAAAGCAAAGTGCTTTCTCTAGACAGGTAGCTTGTGGGTCTAGAATAAGTATGTTAGCTTATGTATGTTTACTGCCAATATTTGTTACAAACATTTGCAAGGCTATAAAGACACTTCTGTATACAAAGTACACCCCTTTTTGGACAGTCAAAAAGAAGTTACCATGCATGAAAAATTAATATAAATCTGACTGAGTCTTGGCAAACTTGTATAATGCTGAATAACACAGTAAAAATGCATACTTTCTTGTTCAGACATGTCTACCAGCTCATGTCTACAAACTGGCTTAATATCACCTGCTGAAGGTTACAAGAAAAACAACACATTGATGGGATTTTGTTAATAGTTTGGCTAAAACAACAAAGTTATCCTCTCTTTCATAATCTCTGGAATCACAGAAGTCTTCCTTTCTTCAGAAAAGTGGCTGTCAGTAACTTTGCAAAGAGGTCTTTTCTTAGTAACAAGTCTCAGCCATTTTTACTGTACTTCATCAACCTATCATCCCACGCAGTTTTGCTTCCCCCCCAAAACCAACAGACACTACAGAGAATTTTCCCTTTCTTTCATGTTTTTTGTTCAAAACCAAAATTGACAATAATCCTTTGCTATCATCATGACATGCCAAAACAACAACATATCTCCTCCCACGACCATTGTTTTCCTCTCCTACAATCAGATTATTACCGGGTGGCACATCAAATGTTAGAAAAACGCTATAGTTAGTATCTGCCAAGTTCCATGATGTTATTTATTCCCCTTGCATTAAAAGAACATGATGAACTTTAGCTTGTACTGCACTAGTAATTTTTTTGCAGTCACAGAACTCCCATGTATTTACAGTTCACGGCATTTCACGAACTTGTGAAATCTGTGTTCCTTTCTGAAGTGAAATACAGTAATTTCAACGGAAATAGGAATTTCATTACATTTGATTGACAAGCTCAGGCCACATAAATGACTTAACATACACAAGGCATACTTTCTTTTTTTTTGATTTGTGAGTCTCCGCTATGGTTATTTTTTCTGTAGAAACAGAAGCAGAGTATATTTCTATAGCTATATTTCTATTTTTCCCCCACTACTTTTAATCTGAAGCCTTCATATAGAATATCTGTTGTTGCAAGAGTAACTGAAAGTTACTGGGAGTGTGCTGTAGTAACAGACCTCACGACAGTCTAACACCAAAAAAACAACCTTTCACAGGCAGGATTTTTGACAAACACCAACACCTTTGAAAAGGTACTGACAACTGCAATAACACTATTTTCTTATATCAACCTGCCACTAAATCATGCCATCTCTTACATTTCATTTCAGAATAACTGCCAGAAAGAAAATATTATGGTGTCTTTTTCAACTGTCAGTAAATTATTTCAACTACTTATTTTTTTGTTACGTGATTTAATTTTAGACCTCCTTTTTCATTAGAGAATCACACCTAATACAGAGCAAAACAAGGTTCTATCCCTGACTTAGTTCTAACCCCAAATATCTGGTCACTTACTTTGCTCATTGACCTTACATGCAATGATTTAGAAGTCCATTAAAAAAAAAAATCACTTTAAAATATAACAAATTTAACTATATGAAACACACAACAGTGGAGCAATAACCTATGGTAGAATCCCTTTAAAACAACCACAAACAGCGATTATATCACACAGCTTTCCATGCAAACAACGACTCTGAAAGGAAGCTGACACAACAGCCAAGTACTGAAAAGTGAGAAAAACCAAACATGAAATTTCCACTTCCTCTACACATGGTTTCAGCACAGAAAAGGACATGGTCAACAAAATAACATGCTCTGGCTATGTTCTGCTTGTGAAACAGGCTCTGATGAAATAAAACAGACCTCTAAAGACCTCATTATGTCCTGCTTCCCTGCCTTCTCCCTGCATATCTGAGAGGTGACACTAATCATGTCTGAAAGTGTGGCCCTCGGACATAAAATTGCTAATGCAACCCAAATAAAAGTTCAGACATGACATTTTCAGCATATAATCAAAACATACTTGCAAGAATTGTTAAACGCTTCTGATTTTTCATATACCAACCTGAAAATCCTCAAAACAGTGACTGTCAATGTTTCACAGATGTAAAAATTGGGTTTTGTAACTCTGGGGTGAGGAAGCATAATGGCCATTGTAAATGCAGCTGTATAGCATACTCACATTTTGCAGGTATTTTAGGTAGTGAATCAGTGGGGAATAAAGGACACCTCCCTTAAATGCTTCCTTTTCTTCTCTCGCTTCACTGTTCCTCCCCAAGTCCCTTAGAAATAACTACAGATAAAAGTGTTCTGACTATATACACACACACTCTTCATCCATTTCTTTAAAATGCTTTGCTTTAGAGTTACTGGGTGACTTCCCTTCAATACAAAGAGTCCCGCAGTAACCATGACAGAAGCTGCCATGACAGATGAAGATATGCCAATTTTTGGTTATGAGCTGCAAGGTATCCGCTTTCAATTATTCCATTTTCTCTGCCAGCCTTTTTCTCTTGACCTCTTCCCATTTCTTAGCCCAACTCATTCCATATTTAATCCTTGAAACTCTTATTTCAAAAGGACCACATTCATAGGTCACAGGCTATACTCAACTGCCTTACGCTGACCATTGCTGAATTGTAAGTACCAACACATAAAACAGATCTTTAAAGGAGCATTCAACAGTACCAAGCACAAAGATTTTCATAGGCCATATAGGGCCAAGATCCCCGAATTGCACAGAACTGAAGTTCCGCAGCTAATGCATCTGTCAGGCCAGCAAACTTAAGCAAAATAAAACAAAGTTGCCTTTACAAATCCACCAGTGACTCCGCTACAGCTCAAACACTTTTTGTACAAAGACAGTGAAATCATTGACCTAATTAAAAAGACGAAATAAAGCCTACCTCTTCTCCCCACCTTGCCCACAGCAGTCTGGGAACTCAAATGAAAAAGCTAGAAAGCACCTTTCTCCTTGATCTTTTAGCTACAGAAAATCAAATGTCTTAAGAACAAAGGCCTGTATGGAAGATACAGCAGGCAAATAAGAATCACCTGTGAGTTATTTAGCCTGTCCTTCCACAGAAGAGCTCCCATTCTTTCCTATTAGCATTACTCACTACTTAGAGAACACCTGTCAAAAACCTCAAGGGTTAACCCAAGGCTTAATTGGAACAGGGAGGACATTGGTCCTGTTCCCTTCTGAGTATTTGACATAAAAATAAGTGGTATTTTACACTTTCATATGTAAAATTGATTGACAAAAGATAGACCAGACAATAAGAACCGGCAACTTCAGATAGCAAAAAGGAAAAGGAAATTAAAGCAAGGAAGAGGAAAAAAAAGAAAAAAAAAAAAGACCTATGTATCCAGGATTTTCAATTCATAAGGGCTTGGCCCTGTGAGATATTCAGCAGTCTTCCAAGGCAGGAAAAAACATAAGCTTACTGTGATTTCAGTGGCATAAGTCCAAGCCTATTCTCAGTAGTAATTCTGCCTAAAAATGTCACCAAGTTAAACTGCATATTTTATGATATTTCTATGAATTGCAAGGAGCATGCAGTAAAAACACAAATTAAATTATGCCTGTAACTCACTAGTAATGTATCTGTTTCCAAACTGCAAATACTCCAGAATGCCACAGAAAAGTAGGATAGGAGAAGTTCAGGAGAATTTTAACCCACTGTTCCCTGTTATTAACTGGAAGAAAGTGCCCACTAAGAAATAGTCCCTCTTATGCCCCTTTTCAAGAAATTGTCACTTTATTGCCATTTCAGAAATGGTACTTCTTAGCTCTACCAATTTATTTTTCTAGATTAGACTTGTGTACTTTTTAAGAAACCAAGGTGAAACACATTAATTTTTAATATTGTATGCAAAGCTTAAAAAAGTGAAATAGGCCCAAACTTAATCTCTTTAAGATTAAAGATGTCTGATCCTCTGCCACCACTATTCTTTGCAGTACCCTATTTGCTATATCACACAACAGAAAGATTATTTTGACCTCATTTAACAATCTGTAAATGATCATAAACTCTTTGAGACATCAGTTCCATTTCTGATAGGCAGCATGCCTTTTTTTCATCTTCAGGAACAAAAGGCCATTGCTCGCAATATCACAAATGAATACCGAAGCCTCCAGGAGCCTTGCTTCGCCACTTCTGAAAGCAGACAAATGGAGCTCTGCAGCATGGAGCTACAGACTAGGACCCAGCACACGGCGTTGGTATGCTTTGAGAGCAACATTTCTTGACTCAGTCTTTCAAAATGAGGTAGGAAATACACAATTACTTTCATTTTGCTCACTGTAATGTTGTTTTGATAGATGGAGAAAGGATTCACAGAACTTTTAATAAACTGAGGCAAAGGCACTGTTTAAAAGGGAGCCGATTTATACTTGCCCCCAGACAGACAGACAGCAGCTTCTGCCTACAAGTAGCATGAAAAACTCCCCACTAGACGATACAGAGGGTAACAACATCCACAGGAGATTCTGTCTTATGGATGCAGCTTACCACTCTCAGGTGAATCCCACCAACGCACTCATGGTTTGGATCAGGTCCTGTATGGTCTGTTCAAGACTTTGAATTAGGCTTCCTGCTTCTATTCTCTCCAGGAGGGAACTTGTAGATGTTTTAGCTCATTTCATAGTCTGCATATATTCACTCATTTGGTTATTGAAGTATTAGCCAAGGGTGATAAGATAATTTTGTTCCACTGACAACAAATGAGTAGATTACATTTAAAACAAGACATGGCTGCAGGCACTAAGTACTGCTGCTTCTATTAGGAAAGCTTTTCCTCCCGCCCCCTCCTTGCTAGCTTCAGGACCTTTTGCAAGTGAAGACTGAACAACTGTTAATACACTAGGGAAGATGAGGAAAGCTGCTCGTTTCCTATTTAAACCCAATTTTATATATGTTATATATATGCATAGCATATAATGTGCCTATTTTTCTTTTTATGACTTAGAAATAAAAATAAATGTAGTGGATTTTTACTGTGTACTTGCACTGATCATTGGATGTCATAAAATATTTTGTTAGACACAGCTTTGGAAAAATCAGTAACTAGGCAGGTGCCAGCTGTGCAGCTTCATGGTGCCAGGCAGTCATGCTCCTTACTGCCTCCTAAACTAGAGGGGCAGAAAAGGATGGCTTCAGAATTGAACTCCATGAAATTTACACTGGGACAAATGGAATTTAGTGTGACCAAGTGTCCTAGAAAAAGCAACTCCTTTCATATCAACTCCTATTCTTTCCTTATTTGTAGCAAGGTTACATCACTGGCTTCAGCTAAAACATAGCCAGTTTGGGCCAGTTAAAGGTGAAGTTGAATCAAACCCACTCTGTAAATACCAGTGTCTCAAGGAAGGCCAAGCAGACACAGAACCCATGCCAAATGGTTTGCAATCCTCACAAACATGCTGAGTCCTATCTCATTAAAACACTTGAGAGACAAGTAGCTCTTCCATTACCAATGCACCAATGCTGCTTGGACAAGCTTGTGTAAAGTAAGTTCTTTCCAAAATAAATATCAAAATACAGGTATTAAAATAGTGACAAAAAGGCAAGGGTTACATTAGCCTTCCTGGTGCTGGTCTTCCCGTTCTGGGATGACAATATGATATTTGTTTGTGCCTCCTGAGAGGCGAAAGGATGGGGCAGGAAGGGACATTCTATTGCCTTGCGCGTGGTATGGGGTTACTTGATGCTTGTGAGGTGCCTTAGGCATCTGATCTCCACTGAGGACTCTGTGTACCCGCCACACACGTGCTGCCCACAGAGCAGGACACAAAGTGTTCCTTTTCCTTCTTGAAATGTGAAAACAAACAAACAAAAACCAAGGAAACCACAGGTCAGCTTCCTATTCTTGAGTGTTGCAAACAGTCTGAATGCTTGCAAATGACTTCCCAGTTCCTCTTTCCTTGTTCCAAAATCAAAGACATTTCAGCAAAGGAGGAAGCAGGCATGCCTGCTGGAGCGTTAAGAGGGAAGAAGTGGTGATCAAGTAACTCTGTCATCATCCTGGGTTCTCAGGCCCTATTATCATTTTACTTGAAGACTTTATCAGTATGCTATTTTCCAAAAAGATCAAGACTGCTCAATTCATTTGCGATTTGGACATGGAGAAGGCCCGGTCTGCCCCTCCTTTACCTGGATAAGGAAGAGCAGCAAGGAGTCATTCAAAGTCAGGGAAAATAAATTCATTCCCAAACCTCAGAAACAGTGCTGGACTGCAAAAGCTAATGCTAACTTTGCCCCTTTGTGCAGCATTTGCTTCCTCTACAATCAAACCCCAAATCCCACTCTCAGTGTTTTCTAGAATTGCTACAATCTTTTAATTTTTCATCTAAGGAAAAGTAGAGCCAGAAAAAGAGAGGCAATACTAATCCAAGCTTCCACTTCAGTCACTTGTCTCCAGTTTCCAGCAGATGGTTGCTTCCTTCATTGATTAGCCTCTCTGCAGATTCCCAGTTAGGTACAGGACTGCCACACAGCAGCGTGGGATACAGAGAAGATAATAGGGCACTTCCCTTCTAAATCCCTTAAATATGCACGCAGATGACAGACACTATAAAGCAGGGAGGAGGAGGAGGGGAAAAAAACTACACACTTAGATTATGCCACCTGAAGAACACTTCTCTATAGCACTGTTAATTGCTGGTCCTTGGTGTGATTTTGGTCCAAGCCAGTCAACGATCTCACAAACTAATTTTGGGCATAGCTCAGGAATTAGCAAGGGCCTGCAACCAGTTTGCACTCTATTTTGAAGGGTGGCAAGAGTTGAACATTACAGGCTTGGGCTGTTTCATGTCAATTTACTATAGTGCAAAAGAAAGTTCTGTGAACTTGTAATAAACTGTTAGATGCTTATCCTTAATAGTCTTACTAAGTCTCCATCTTTAGACCCTGACTGGTTTAGGTCAGCTCTGAGGGTCTTAACTCATGTCTAATGGGAAAAGCAGCATAGGGATCAGGTCTGCTCTACAGTGATGTCCCACAAGAGTCTTGCAGAATGACCCCTTTTTGAGGGTGAAGTTAACAAGTACCAAGAGAAACATTTGAAAGTAGGGAAGTAGCACTGAAAAATGTTATTGTGTAATACAGGTAAGGAGAGAAACAACCTTCGAGAGAAGACAGGGAGCAACAACTCTTAATTCTTGATTGGCAGGCTACCTGCAGAAAAGATATCAAGGCATCTAGATACCTCAGAAGGAATTACATGTCTGATTTCTGTTTAGCCTGGTAGGTTTATTTGTAGTGTTTGTATGTAAGGTTCAAATGGCACTTAAACTAAATCCCAGGTCTGCATTTCTTGTTAACAGCCTAGCAACAACAGAGATAAATGTTTATAACTGAGGAGTAGTCAGGACCAGACTCAAATTTATGAGATTCCTGCCAATTTAATTTGAGGTACCTTTGAAGCAGTTTGTGCCCTTGGGTTCTGAAAGGACGACTGACAGCAGGAGAGAGTTCAGCAGAAGAACGTGAATGTTATCACAGCACTGATGATGCCTTCTGTACATAGTTTGAACTGTTCATAGACAAGAGCATACAGAAAAGCTTCAGAACAATATGAGTCATTATACACATATCTATACAGATAAACAGATTCATACAGCGGACACTACAATTAATGTTGCAAATGCTTAATTTCAGTCCAGTCCAGTATACTCCACAGAACACACACATCCCTGTGGAAAAGGCAGTGTGCTGCATGCCAAGGAAGACTGTGCTGGAGTTGAAAATGTTGCTCTATGTTGTTTTTTTTTCTACCTCCATGCTCCCATTCAGCAAACACTGACTGTTCTCTTGAAATGTCACTGTGCGGGGCAAGAGGCAACAACTGGCAAAACATATAGATACGCCGTCACCATTGGATGGAAGCTCAAGCACCTTTCTGGAGCCCCTTGCCAACATAATTAAATTGTGCAATTATAGATTCTTTGGACAAGGTTTCTAATAAAGCATTTCCTGCCAAAATTCAGAAATGCAAGTCAACATTCTGTGGTAATTCATATGTGCTTTGTGGCATGGCATAAGACTTTTCATTCTTTTTTTGCAGTAATGCTGCTGCTGAAGTCAAAGCAAGCGTTTAGCACTGGAATGACATAAACATAACTCCAACATCTGTGCTATGAAGGAGAGGAAAATTAAACAAAAGAATAAACCATGATCTTTTACTCCACCCCTTCAAATTCCTCAATTACATAAAAAAAGCAGAAATCTTCATTGCTACTGAGAGCATCACTATCTCTTCCTTTACGCAAAAACCCAATGAACAGAAAACCAAACTCCTAAAGTCTGAAGGACACCTTTGTTGTTTCTTGGTGAGGATTGATTGCACAGGTAAATAGGTATGAGAGCTGCTGAACTTGATCATGCTAAACTTTATGCCTATATAACATGAAATGACAGGGCTAAAAACCTTAGAAGTTGGGCAGTGGTCTGCTCAAGTACAGCAATTCTCATAAAGAAGATCAACCACTGACAAGAAGGTTTTTCCTCAAAGCCACTGTTCCAAATCTGCTTTTTCAGAACCTCTGGCCTGTGCATGGTGCCTGTCAAAGCTTCCCACATCTCTCTGTTCACGGAAACAAAGTTGGATGTGGACTACTCAAACCCAGGAAACAACCTGTCTGAGACTGTACCCTACAAATTACTTGAACAACAGTGCAACCTCACTGAAGCCATGCAAAATTAAACCAGAAAAAGCCTGAAGACAAATGGAGATTCTTGGCCAGTGTTATTCCAGTGTCCTCTTGCTGCCTTCCTTTTCTACCAGGATGCAATTGGATGCAGCACAGAAACCCAAGTAGTGTAGCCACACAAGGCCAGACAAAGATTAATTGCACCAGAGCCTCTATCTTGTCACCAGTGAAAGCAACTGCTCTGAGCTACAAGTTTGCATGAACAGCCAAACGCTTTTTTCTGTCAGAGATGTCAGTCTCTTTTGTCCACTCCAGATTAGATCAATACTACAACAGCGCTCTTCAGTGTGACACCTGATCTCCTGACAGCTGGATGAGCCACAGCCCAGCTCTGAGCTCTCCCACTGCCGCAAGAGCTCTGAGGAGAGAGCTGGACACGAAGTCCTTTAGTGTACCTCTCCTGAGACCATGAACCACAACTGTTATCCATGCTTGAATTTCATTACTAAATTGTTGAAACTAAACCTAGGCTTTTCTCATAAGTGGCTAAGAATCCTATGACAATTTCACTTAGTTCTGTGGCTTCCAGCCAAATAAACCAATTCCATCTTTCTCAGGTTGAGAGTAGCTGAGTGCCTGCATTTACAATTCTTCCTTTCCTGACACAGAGGAATAGAGATGAAGATTCTGCCAAATGGTTAAAAGAAAAACAAAACAAAACAAAACCAAAAAACAACAAAACCAAAAAACAACAAAACCAAAAAACAACAAAACCAAAAATTGTAAAAGGATGTTTGGTTCTGGGCGTGAGAAACACAGTTACTGCGTGGAGGCTCTGTACAACGTTTGTACCTGACCTCCTGGCACTGTGATGGCACAGTTCCTACCTCTGGTAAAGACTGCTGTAGGAAGCAAAAGAAACAGCAAATACTTTTGACTCAAGAATATGGCAGAGATGTTCACTGACCTTCCCCTCTGAGGCAGGCAACCAGCTGTAGTACTGTAGTTCCTCTCAGTTCAAACACAATAGGTTTTACATCATAATATTTGAAGGCATGTTATCATGCAAACTTATAGCATGCCACTTATGCCATGAAACCTGTGGGCATGTTTTTGCCACACAGCAGGCATGAAGCAGCTTATCCATTTCCACTGAGGTTGAAACACTGCACCTTACCGTGGGAGAAGGGCAAGCACCAGGCAGGCTGACCTGCCAGCAATCCACGCCCTCACCTTGCCCTAACTTGTTATTGGAGTCATACCCCTAACAGCTTGTACTTCAGAGACACCTCCCTTCTCCCAAACAAGGGAAACTCTAATTAGATATAAACAGGAATGAAAACTACAAAACTATACAAATGTCGAGAAAGCTGAACTCCATATTTAAAGCCCAGATCCAAGTTTATTTCTGGTACTAATGCAGTGTCTCTTTCTGTCTTCCTGCCAACTGATATCTGAATGCTGCTCCTGTCTCCTGGGCTAGCTTACAATTCACTGTCTTTATAAAAGCTTCTTCAGACCTGTATAGTGCCATTACAAAGGAAAGGAAAAATAAGAGCACCCGGTACCTGACCAAGCTACTCAAGTGAGTCCCACTGTGACTACGTCCAAAAGTCTCATTTCAATGGCCAGGTTTCTCCTACTCCCCATTTTGTGTGCCTTTGAGGCAACTTTTCTAACCTGAGTGAGTTCAAGTTAAACATTTTTGATCCTTGTGTCCAAGGATACAAGTTTGGATACTCTCATATCAGAGAACTAAAGTGAGATGATTCATGGAGGTCAGGATTGCAGTTTTGACGCTGCTCCAGATATGTTCCAACAGCAGTGGCACAGTCTGTACCTGCATCCCATTCTACCATCACTATTTTATTTACAAAGAGCAGAAGAGCACTCTGGCATAATGGAAAGGCTAGCTGATGAAATCAGAAATCATCAGAGGAAGGCTTACACATCATGAATGACTTGGCCATTCACACAGCTCAGTTCCTCTATTTAATTCAATCTTACATACTCAACTAAGACTGCAAAAGAAATGGGTCTATTTAGTGCCATATAGACAGTTGCATTTGTAGAGAGGACATCTGTCATCTAAGAGCAGCACTGAAAGTATGGACCAGATGGATATGAGCTTTTAGCACATTAAGCATGTTCTGCATTGATCTAGTGACCTGGGGGCAAAAAGCTCCAGATATCTCCTTACATGACCTCAAAGCACTGGTCCCACCTCCATCTCTAACCAAGTAGAGCACTTAGAAGTACCATTCTCATGCTTAGACTCCTCCTCCCTCTCCTGTGACACCATCAGCTGTGTGCTGAACAGAATGAAGAATGAATTTCTCAAAACTTGCCTGTAGCTTTCCCATACAGGCTTGGAGGTGTGATTTAAAAGCATGGCTTAGAAGCATGTGAACTTTTATAGAGTTTAAAGGCAGCTTAAACAACTAGGCCTTTGTTTCAACTTGCATCATCAAGCAGGGTGAAAAAAAAAAAGATTATGTGACATGAAGTGTAGTTCTAGCTTTAGCTGTTAGTCACATTTAAATTAGTTATAAATAGGAAGGAGGAAGAAAGGCCTATAACCAGAATGAATTGGTATAGCCAGCTCCTACTCTTGAGTTCCCTCACCACTATAAACACTTGGTTAATTATTTTCTGGAGCACGAGGCCTGTATTCTTAATTGCAGAAATCCACTAAAATTCAGAGTTCCTACTCACATTCAGTAACCAGATTTGTTTGAAGGGAGGACTGTTTGTGCTTTATCCTGTGGGAAGTTGTTAACGCCCAGTCATTTCCCACCCTGTATGGTCTCCTCACTGACCTCAGAGAGACCACTTTGCAGTGGTTTCTTTTTGAAACAGGGATATTGCAGCAGTATGCACTATACAGTAAATCCTGAAGTATCCAAGAACTTAATAGCTGACACCTTTGCAATTCACTAGCTCTGGTTCCGATCTATGCTAGGGTTGGTTTTTTTGCACAGATTACAAAATTATTTTCAGAATAATTCAAGATGTCATGGTTCATGCAGACACAGGATCCTGCTTGAGTTTAAACCAAACCAAGTTAAAATAGATGCATTAAACTTTCACAAACATCCCAACACAAACACATATTCCCACGAAAAGGAGTAGAGAGCCATATAAATTCCTCAGTATGTAAGTAATTCTGACTTCCATAAGAGAAAGCTGTTCTCAGATCCTTTCTACACTAGGCAAAACTCTCTAAATCTCGCTTACCCACGATAGTCTAGCTGACAAATATAACTGTTCTTTTTGTTCTCATGAGCAGTTATTTCCAGATTTGGGACTGGCCAGGCTTCAATCCAGAAAACAGATTTTTCATTACAATCCCCAAATAACTTCATAAGTCAGGAAATATCCTAGTTAGGAAAAGGGTGGATTCATCCTGCCTGAAGTATTTGGCAGACCAAGCATCCCACATCTCCCAAATGTTCAGAGAAGCCATCCTTCAATTTCTGCAAGATTTCCAGCTGGGTGTTACACTGACAACCAGTGCTTTATCATAGCCAACCGCTATCCACACAGTATACAGGAGAAACTATTGATCATCCAGCAAGTTTTATAAATTGCAGTTACACCCTTCCTATTGTGATTTATATTGCCATTATAGTCCAACTACACCTCAAGTGTCAAGTCCTCCCCCTCCAACATTAGCCAGAGCACCAGGAAGAAAATGCTCTCATCAAGAAGAACTTTTGAGAGAAAGCCTCAGGGGGGAAGTCATTTCCAAATGGAAGTAATCATGCTGTGGACAGTCTGCAAGAAGATTTACTTCTGCATTTGTTTCAGGATATTTAGAAAACTGATTTAGAAGATCTTTACTTATAGCATCTGATTGAGTGAGGGGAAATCTCACAGTTACCTTGTTACACAGTCCAATCCAAGCCATGCCTTGGGCAGATCCTGAGACAGGAAAGATGGAACCCTCCTTGTGGTGAGGCATAACCTACCATGTAAGCACATGGATGAGCGCTCAACATGCATATATTGTAATCCTAGATTTGGTGTCCTGGCATATCCCATGGGAAGCAGTTTAACCTTTGCCTCTGTTTCTGCATTTATATAAAAAGAACACATAATATCCCAGCTCAGCATGGCATAGGGATTAACAGTTTATACTGCAGAGGAATTTGAAGAAACAAGACTATGCACACATACACATCCAATGTATATGCTCTTCAAGAACAAAAGCCCTTACATATCTTTGCTAGGTACTGGCTTTGTCATCTGTGGTTTCAAGACTGGGAAACTAATGGGACATAAACATTTTTCCATTTTTGTGCAGGCAACCTATTTCAAAAGGGCTGCAAGGCGATACGTGCAACAGATAATACAATAAAAAATAACTATTGTTAAAATGCTTCAGGTCAGGTGGCAAGTAGCACTTTCCCTGGATATGAAAAGTATGCAAAGTTCTCTGATGCCTTTTAGAGATGATGCCTGGGCTATTCACAAATACAAACTGACACCCAGGTTCTTCCCTATTTGTACACCAGAGAGTTTGCTGCTGGTGCTGCTTCCTTCACATGCTGCTGTCCTGTGCCAGCCACAAAGGATAAGCTCTCTTAACAGCTTTCGAGACAGAGCGTGGGGAACAATGCATGGTTCCCCCAGGGGTCAGGAGGGAAGCAACCCCCACACTTGAGAGCTCAACTGTTTGGGAGGAATACAAAACCTGTGCTGAACAGTTACAAAAGCCAGCATCCCTCCGCCCCCTGCATGTATCACCTTACAGTTTAGCAACATAAGAGCTGGCTGTGCAAATAGTGTGCATAACCCAGTCTTAGCATTGTCAAATAAACATAAAAACTTGCCTGAGCAAGATGGGACAGACAGCCAGGTTAAGAACAGTTCCTACGAGCTTCCCTGAAGTACCTAATAACATGGGCAACAATCCAGCTTTTGTAATACACAACTTCCACACTCCTGGCTGGGCCTTTTGCTGGGATGGAAATGGGATGGACAATTTCCTACTGCTTTCCAGCTGGTGAACTGCTGTAAACAAAACCGTTTTCGTCAGCCAATTTCAAAGATTCAGACAAAACAAGTGTATTTCTCCTGCTGACAGCTACTGTTATAAGCACCGTGGAAACATTTCAGCTAACTACAAGAATATTTCTTAGCAGGAACTACTGTCATAGGCAGGTTAACACCTAGATAAGAACTGCTAGCATAAGCATAATCCAGAGAAATCTTCAGTAATGTTTCTGAGAAAAGAAGTTCAAGGAAGACCTGACAGATACAAACATCTGGCCGACAGGCCCATGAAAGTGATACGGCTTCAGCCCCTGCTTGAGCAAGCAGGACACTCCAGGACACTCAAAGCCAGCCAGCCACCTCCAGGCAGCAAGGACATGTGATTCTTTTCCCTCATGCAACACCATGTTTGGCCACACTGATCCACTCATTTACCACGCTGCTAGCTTAGCACACAGGAACCTGTTTCCCAAACTGAGAAAACTGAAAGGACTGTGTAAAACTTCTGTATCACAGCCACTGCAAGTTAATCCATTTTGAAGCACTAATCCTGATTTTTGAAGCCTCCCTTGAGCTTTGATTAGGCTTTCAGGCAAAGACACCTTTCTCCTTTAATGCATCTCCACATCACAGAAGCTGCTATAAGCAGCATGTCACAGCATGGAAAACCTTCAGACTAGCTGAAGGCAAATCCACAATCTTTTCAGTTCTCTCAAGGCAGCTAACACACTGAGGAAAAAGTTTAAAAGTTACACAGAACTTGCCAAATTATTCTTCCAAGGAGTTGCCTAAATCATATTATAAAAATATATTCTTAGCAGTTGCCAGTTAAAAGATCTAAATATGTTTTAGAAGTCAGGGACAAATGCATTTCACATTTACTAAGCTAGATGTCTCACATACTATATTTACTCACACTAGACTTTTCGAGTATTCTTCTTGCATGTCATAGTCCAATATTATTCTTTTAAACAACTACACACAGTTTCAGCGTCAAATCCTACAGAACTCTCAAGGCAAAGAAATTTGGTGGAAAGAAAGGCGAGAAATTCAAACTATGTCTTCACTAAGATCAAAGACTTTATGGCTATTTAACAAAAAGCTTTACTGGTAACTAACAAACCATCTAACACCTGAAAATCCTAGTCAACACAAGGTATGTGTGGTTTCTTCTTTTTTCCCCTCATCCTCAATTATGGACTGATTATCTCAATCTTCTTCTATCCCCAACCTCAGGTGCTCCTTTTACAACCAGAAGTTAAGTACAACTCTTCCAGCCATCGCCATCGAACAACTTCCTGATACTTCCTTTTTGGTGGGAGTCACATCAGTCCTCATGACATATGACCAAACCCGAGTTCATACTAATAGAATTGTGGTAGCTGTTTTTCAGTCCCTCCTTGACATGCCCAAGTCACACGTAAGAGATTGCCTATAGCTAGCCCTCTTTTATTAGAAATGGTCAATGACAAGGTTATTTTTTTAAAATCAAAACTCATGTATCATTCAGTGATTTTTGTTTTATCATTTCAATATTTGGAGCTGGCATTTTCTTAAAAAAAGAAAATGATGCTCTCATATAAACTGCTAGCGCACTTGTGTGCTTGGACCCTGACTGACTTCTGAACACTTGGGGTTGAAAATTGGTAACTGGCTATTAAAGTGTAAATGCTGAAAATAGTAATTGGCTAATTTTCAGTTTCTGTAATACATGTGTTTGCTGCGTATGACTGGCTGCATAAACAGGTGTCAGCTTCATCCAATTTAGTAAAAGTCATGAAAGCAACCCTTTCTGAGCAGTGTTAGAGGCTCATCCTAAGACAGCAATACCTCACTGAAAAGATTTAAGTGTATTGACTGTATTAAATTTGACTGCTGAGATTAATAGTTGTTTCTGATGTTGGCATAGTTACATTTTGTAAGCTTAAAACTTTCCGACCTATTAAAAAAGGGGCTCTTCAAGAATCGGAACAAAAAGAAAGCCCAAATAAAAATCTCAAGACACAACCAGCATTTGAAAATAGATGCATGGATTTTCTTTTCATATTCTGGAACACATGGGGTTCACAGCACTGGAGTATGACCATCCTCTTCATCCTAAGAAGTCTGCGAAGTAAATATAGAAAACATGGGACATTTTGTAGTTGCTCTCTGCCATGTTAGGCCTCAAGCTGCTAGTCTACTCAGCTTCAGAAACTCTTAAATGGATGAGAATGGCAAATGTACTACATACACATCATGACTAAGAAAGGTAGAAGAAGATGATCACACAGAGTTATGGGGAGAAACCTTGGTTTAAAAAAGCCAAAACCACAAGCACAGGTTTAAGTAAATTATTTCATCCTCTTCTGAATTAATTTAATATAACAAAGCATGTGGTATCTTGCAAGATTATAAAGCATTCAAAGAGTAATACATCTTATTAAAACACATTTTCCCTTTCTAAGAAAATATAGCTGATTTTACTTCTTTATTAAGTGATTACTTTAGAAGCACCCAAAAAGCAATCAGATGGTTTGGAGCACATTGTAGGACTTTCTGGGCATAGGAAACTACTTCGACCATGGCTTACACACCACACAGGATGAACAGTCAAGTCATGGGCATCTAAGCAAAGATGACACAACCTTCAAGTAAACTAAGCATATGACAGAAAAGGACCCTAGCATTTCAACTCCTGCTTCAGCACCAAACATTTCTGAGGGTGCCTAATCAAAATACCAATGCTAACCTTTTGCATGTGTATAACAGCACAGGTCTATGAGCTCTCAGTCATGAACAACAACCAAGGAACTTTGCATTTCAACACAGGAAACTTCTCCCTTGATAAGCAGATTGAGCATATTAGAAAGTGTGACTGAATTTGCCTGAAAATTCAAGCTGGGATGGAAGTGGGGACTACTGGCTGATTCAGAGTTCAAGTCCTACTTCTAGTAAGTCATGAGAGTGAGAAGGGTTAGGCAGTAGGAGATCTCTAAAGTGAAAGAGGAAGATTTAATTCATCAAGTTCAGGAAGATAGTATTGAAGTAATCAAGCCGCAAGAAGATGCCAACCTGGAGGAAAAGTGTTAGTTCAGGGAATGGAAAATAAAGGTTGTTCAGGTATTATGAAGAAATAACACACCGCTCAGACAAAGCCTGTTCGCACAGTACAAGAGCTGTGCCCAAATAATGGCTTGAATAAAGAAGGGCAATATTGAGTCATTGGTCTTTAGTGTAATACTACATTTCAAAACCAAAGCTACTGGTAGCAATTGTAGGAATCCTGATACATGTAACACAATATGGTTGTTAAAAATACAGGACCTCACTACAATAATGGTGAAATTAGTGGTGATGTCTTTGGCCAGGTCTAAGGCTCCACTGGAGTCAGGCTATGTACACACTAGAAAGATGCTGTCATTTTTAAACATATATGGAAATCTGGTCAAATAAATCAAAGGAAAACTTCAGGGGAAAAAAAAAGGCTCAAGATGATTTATTTTGGATGTGTTGCAAATAATACCACCAGCCACAACAGTATAATCAGTGATGGAAACTCCACTCGGATGCTTGGAACAAGAAGTTCCAGTTTTATCCCCCTAGAAAAGAGGCTAAGGCACTTCCTTATCTGAAAAGGCTCCTATGCATATGTACTGGCTTTCCTGTACGGTATACAATGGATGAAGTATTTCCCTTAATGGGGGTTTTCATCTAAATGACCCCTACTGTACTTGCTTCAGCAGCCAGGATAAATCTGTTCAATCTTCCTCCTTGCGGAACTACCCAAGTCACATTTGTCTTTTCTCTTTCAAAGACCTAAAAAAAGGTACAGGTGGCAAGAAAGAAAAGAAAAAGAGGCAAAGAACAGAACAAGGTAATCCTGCCTTTTATGATTTAAGGCATGTTAAAAGAAGGGATGGTTGACTGATTATGATTATACTCTGCAATTCTTGTGCTCCTTGTTCTTTCCCCATCTCCACTAGGAAAGCAAAACCTGTCAGGAAACTGGTGAGTCAGCACACTGCTGCTGTTTGTCTTAGCTATGAGGCATTGATTTTTTTCCCAACGCTTTGATATAGGGTCACAGGTATCCTAACTAAAACCTTTACTGAGAGCAAGGGGGTCACAGCAGCAAAACAAAACAGTCAACAACAACAACAAAGTCAATTGTATTTTTACAGGATTTGTTTGTCAGAAAATTTAAATTTTCTGAGACACCTGAGAGAAAAAATACAAAAAATACTTTTTTCTTTAAGCTATTTCAGATAAAAAAGGAAAGAACAATGCATGCTCTTCATAAAACCTTCTTTCAAAAGTCACTGAATATTTCCCTGTAATCAGGTATCTTATATGTGTGCATGTCTAATTAAAACAAGAACTAAGGCTAAAATGTACGGTAACTCCAATACGTGGAAGGATTTTTTAGAAGGCAGCACTTCTACCTCTTTAGCACTTGTCCAGAAACCAGGCCCCTTTCAACGTGTCTGAAATTAGATAATGAAAAGTCACCAGGCATTTTGAAACTCTAACTAACGCTATTTGGCCAGAAAAATCTGAAATCATCTTGTTAGTACTTCAAGATCAGCATTAACCAAAAAGGAAATTTGGTATATTTTAAAAACAAAAATGCAAAAGCGGCTCAGGAAGCTCAGAGGTCTCCCCCCTCGCATAGAAGAGCTCCATAAAAGGAATGATAATATTTCAATCTGCAGTGAGGTGCAATCAAAGAATCTCTGCTTAATAGGCTGGAGATTAGTTATGAGGCAAAACACAGAGTCAGACCATGAAAAGTTAATTGTGAATCACTGTTTTCTTGTTTAAATTGGCAGGAAATTGAGAAATATTTCCTCTGTAAAAACATAGGTTAGCTATTATGTAGCATTTACCATTAATAGGGTGGAAGGAAGGGAAGTACAGAGCAAAGTAGTAGTAACATGCTAAGAAACCAGTTGCTTCTGAAAGAGAGAAAGTCACTGGGCAGGAAAGGTCTGTATATTAATATGTAAGTCTGACACTTATGGTCAAAGCCAGCTTTAAGACAAGCCACTTAAGAGCTGTTTAAGGTTGTGAATGAATATAACACCAGGTGCTATTTACTACATACTTTGTAAGAGGCTTTGAGATATACAGGTGAAAGAGTGATATAATTAGTACTCCTAAGAAATACAGGTTACAGTTAGAGGTGGACAACAGGAGTTTCTTAATCCTTTCTGGATGCACCATTGGAACAGAGATGCCCCAGAATATTTCATATCCTTAGCTCTACTCAGCAGTTTGTAGGGATGAAGCAGCATTCCATATAGTATAATATCATACTTCTGAGGCTAAGCACAGAAATGAAAATGGATCTATGCCACTTAATACAAGTAGGAAAAACTAAACCCTATTAAGTATATGATGTGCTTTTCGTCTGACGACCTGTCTCTGCATGGACCTTTCCTGAAAACACATTTTCCAGTCATGAGAGATCTCAGGCTCCAATACCACACATTGGTAAATAGCTCCTCCTTTGGCAGTAACACACAAGACTATCTGAAGCATCCTCTTCAGATCTGAAACTTGACATGCTACTGTACGGAGGTGTTTGAGGCTTTTTGTGTCTTTGTGGCAATAATCTCCAAAGGACTCTTCAGAGAGATTCTCAGACTGGATTTTCAGCAGAGTACTCTGTTACGGAAATAGAAGGGTGAACAAAAATACATCAAACAGCGATTACAGAAACTGTGTCGCCTTGAATCTATGCTCGTGGTTATTTTTTCCTCATCAATTCTACTTCAATTCCTTTAGAAAAAGTAGAGATTATTTTTTTTTAAGGTCAACCACCATTTCAGAAACAAGAGAATTTGTAACGGATTACTTCAGCTCTGCGTTTCTCCTGTGCTTCATGTACTATTTAAACACACTAACATCTTTGTTTAGGAAGACATTTGCTCGTGATGTTTAAGTATCATTCCCTTCCATCCACATCAAGCAAGACTCCATCAAAAAATCTTGACTTGGCATCTATCACAATTGTGATTATTAGGAATTAAAGACCATGCTTCATATTTGCTTGACAAAGCACAATTTCAGTCAATAATGGAAAATTTCTCTCTGCTTTAATACTTTCTGGAAATACAAGCATAAACAAAGATAAGCTTTGTGGAGTTAAGAGTACGCCACTTTGGCTTTCTAAAGCAAGCAAAACCCCAAGTGTTCACTGACAAAAATATTACCTATTTAAAGCATTACTACCACAAATTTGGTAAAGTTGCTGCCAAATAACTGGAAGTTTAAAATAAGGAGGCACAAAGCAGTGACCTTGGTTCTATGACTGACTGAAGGCAATTGTCCACGCTGCTTTCCCACTTTTTGAGATGTACAAAAGCCATAATCTGTAAAAGACAGCAGGATGTACAGTAGAGAAACTCAGAATGTGTGCAATACATTCAATAAGCCAGATATTCCTCACTGAATTTAAAATCAGGTGCGTTTATCTGTACAGTCACCCTTTGCTTCCAGGTCAAAGTAACTAGAATACCACAGCCACAACCACAACCCCTTCCACTAATCTCTATCATGATTCTTCTGTGGCTCTGCTTGTTGCTGTTGTGACTAACATTTGGCTTAGGAACATGTTGGCAAGGAGTCATCTAGGACTCCTACAAGAGCCGGAAACGTGGGCATTGCATACAAATGACTCAGATAAGGCACATCAATTTCACTGATGAAATGAACTCACAAAGAAGTTTTCTTAAATAACTCTGTGCCTGCATATCCTGAATTACTTTCTAGAAAACAGGTCCCAGGTTACACTCCTCCAATTTCTACAACAGGCAGCCAAAAGCTTCTGCTGACTGAACAAACTCATTAAATCTAACCCTGCAAATCAATGAAGGAAGAGGCCACAAGAGGAGGCTAATCTCTTCCTCCTTCCTAGAAGGAACAGATGGCCCAGAAGGAAGGCAGTATTGTAGTAATCTCCAAATTATAACATAATCTCCTCTAGTAGTGCTTTCTTAAGAAGTAATATGACCTCTTCCAGTTCACATTCTAATATCCAACTAAAGACCTTCACCAGTCTCTTGCAGGGATGAGGTTTCAACCCAGTTACACCAGGTAAGTCTGCAGCTGTTCTATCAGGCAACATCAAATTCATACTTGCAGATCACACATTATTTTTCATCTAAAGCCCCTACAGCACTAAGGAACTCCAATTTTCTTAAATCATGGATTTCTTTCAAGATGTGACATGAAGTTCACAAGGTGGCACTGCTCAAGATCACATCAGTTTGGAAGAGATACAGGTACACTAACATTGCTCAATGAGTGATAGAGAACAAACCCTCTGTCTGTCATTTTATTTGTAGAGTGGGAAACGATAAGGGCAAAAAGGCAAAATCTGAGCTCTAGGTAAAGAGTGTTTGCAAACTTCTAAGGAGAAAAACAAAATTACTATGTTATGACACAACTTTTGTTTAAAGATTAATGAAAAACAGTCAAATGCATAGTTTTGCAAAATCAGGTTAGTATAAGTATACACTCAAGCGGCGACATTTCTAAGGACACATCCTTTTGCTTTTCCAACAAAAGAAAAAAAATAGTAAGAGTAATTAAACCTGGTATACTAGCCAAAAGTCTTAAGCTCAGATATATACAGTAGCTCAAACTTAAGGCAGCTACTTGAAGACTTCCAACTTTCAGCCACATTTAGTTCTTATGTCAAATTTAAAGGTTTTCACTATAAACCTATCTGGCCCTTCAGAATGGTTTGGCTCTGAAGGAGCAACCTGGCTTTACAGGTAAGCACAACCAGGTGCAAAAGGTTTCGTATCAAACTAGCAGGCTTTAAAACACACCACATGCTACAGATTTGAAAGAAGAATCAGGCTACTGAAAATAGCTTTATATTGATATTTCCCCACCAGTCTTTAAGAGAAACTCATCTGAGTTGAACAGGTAACTGGAAAAAATGCCCCTTGCTCCCTGCAGACAGGTATTTCACAACCCCCAGCACACACAGATCCACAAAGAATGATAAGCCTAAGCTTTTAAAAAGTGCTAATATTATAAAAACAATTCGGTAAAGCCTTTCATTCTCAAACAGTTGGTCTCTTGACAATGTGTCTCTGCAGCTCCTAAGCACACATATAATAAAAACCTCATCAAGAACAGATCCCTGCAAAGGGACAGATACGAGGTTAGAAGCTGTGAAAGTTCACATTTCAGAAAAATCAAACTAACAAACTGCTGAGCCCTGTTAATTGTTTCTTTAAAAAAAACCAAAAACCAAAACCAACCCAAAACATAAGCTGTAAATAGCTTAACAGAGGGATTCTAAAACTTGGACTGATCTGGTTAACAGCAGGATTTACTAACCTGCCAGATTTCTTACATAAAAGTATGTAGATTACTATTTTTTTATTTCTAAAGCATATGAAATCTTGAGAAAAAAATATTGAAATGGGAAGCATGCACATGCTTTTAAAATCACTAAGTAATACTTTTGTCAATTTTTTTGTCCATAGATGAACTCAGAAACCAAACTTCTATCACAGACTAGCACAGAAACACATACATAAAGCCAATACTAGGCTAGTGTCTTGAGGGGGCTCATGAAAAAAATAAATAAATCTACCTGGTGCTTGAAACAGCTTAACAGAAGACAGAGCATGCATGTGAGCTGGGTGAGCACAGAGCCAGCAATGCCCGCCCAACACTCTACCAAGGACATGGGTTCCCCACAGCAACAGGCAGCTTGCACAAAACATAGTTTTAAAGGAGCTGTATGCCTTAAAATACTTCCCATGTGCATAACATGTCTTCAAGAAAATGCCAGCTTAGATGCTTTTGTTTTCATGAGGCAGAAGAAACCCACGGGATAGCAACAAAGCCTGGGTTGTCTGGGGGTTTTTTGGGGGGTTGGTTTTGGTTTTTTTTGTTCGGTTTTTTTTTTTTGAGAAGAGGTAGGAGAGGAAACACGTAGAATTCCTTCAGCATAATTTGTTTGGTTTATTGTTCCTGCAGCACATTACATTAGAGTCAAGCTCACGCATGAAGTACGGTACAAGGACAACTTCAGAACACCTAGCTCTGCTCTTGTGTTAGCAGCATGGAAGAAGGATGCAGCCAGGGCATTGAATCATGATTCCTCCAAAGGCTAACAAGGGAACCTTTCCAACACCTCTAAGGGCTTTCATTCAGTCCTTTAACTGAGGAGATGGACAAGTTACTAGTGGATCACTTCATAGATTTTTCTAATTCTAGAAGTCAAATTAAAGAACTGAGTTTGGCTTTTTTTCAAAATCAACTGAAGAGATTAGATCTCTTGCAGTTTTAGGTGAGAGAAATTTAAGGGAGCAGTTCACAGAAACTGCTCAGCCTCTGCTTTCTGAAATATTATCATCATGATGACTCAAAGCACACACCCTAGTATTACTGCTTTTTAAAAAAAGTCTTTTCCAGCAGTTATTTACGCCTAACAGTACAAGGAGTAAATAGGCCCTCCATTCCCAAAATCTTGCCCTCTACTAAAGCCATGAAGAGAACTGCAGCTAAGTGACTTAGCTAATAAACACAGCCAGCTTCAGAGTTCCTTGGAGTCCCAAGTTTTACAGCCCCCAAACAAATCAATCTCTTTCTTTTACTGGCTGTGTATATAACATAACATTTGCTTCAAGAAGTGCTTGTCCAGAAGTCTTTTGAATACAAAACAGGGAAAGTCACT
>NW_010972676.1:913064-916931 GCF_000737465.1 Haliaeetus leucocephalus
TGCAGCTTGAGACAAAGATAAAAAAAGAAGGAGGGGGGGTGGGGGGGGGGGGGGGGGGGGGGGGAAGGGATGAGAATCAGTAGTTTGCTGTTTGGGGGTTTTTTTGGTTTTAAAGAGTGCAGACCCATTAAAGCTAAAACACCCATCTCCAACTGCTTACTCTATCAATGCAAAAGAGAGACAGAACGAAAGAAAAAAAAAAAAAAAAGCAGTCTTTGGCAATCTAGGGCTCCTAACAATTAAGTCTAGCACAGAACAGCAGAACAATAAAAAGAGCAATTGCATTGTAAATTTATGTACCATGCACAGGTTATGGAATGTAGTGCAATAGGGCACTGTGCAGTGACAGAACCGCATTCCTTACAAAATTAACAGCTTTAAGCTCGTGATTTGTACATGTGGGCAATCGTGAACGACCTTCATGCTTTTCAATGTTCACTAGAAGGCAGATTTATTTGTAATCACAAGTCAGCTGTTTTGTTTTGGGGGATAAACATATAGTTGGAAGAACAAAGGTTTAAACTTCACATTAAGTAGCAAATGCAGAGGCCAGTACCTTAGCTTTAAAAGCTGAATTTGAAGACTGTACTCCAAAACCCAGAGTGGATAATACTAGAATCTGAGTGAACCCTGCCACAACGGTGGTTTGCTGCTCCTTTTCCTTTTTTTTTCCTTTTGAAAGAGAAAGATAGATAATTTCATAGTTCAGTTCCACTCTAAAACAGTAGCATGTCTAGCATATGCCTTATCTAAAAACATGTCCTGTTTCAACATAAGAGATCCAATGTCACAATGGAGAAATAAACTTACATTGCTCTTAGTGTAACGGACATAATACAAGACTATCCTTTTTCTAACAAAGAAAATCCATCAAATTTTTATTTTAAACAAGCATTGCCTGTCTCTTATTCCTAATTTTCTTAGACATGAAATAAATAATAGATTGGAGAAGGTGCCTACTAAACTGGACTGCAGTACAACAGAGGAGTATCCTAGGACAGTATTATTAAAATAATCAGCAGCTGTTCATTGCACCAAAACCATCCCCAGGATACAGTGAACAGTAAATTCTGGTTTTTGTTTAACAGACCAAGGTGATAAATCTTAGGTTACCTAAAACTTCCACATCATAGTTCTTACACTGCTGAAAACAAAGTTCTAATTTATATTTAAGGGAAATAAAGAGAGCACATTAAGCAGAACTACTTCTGGATACGCAGAGACATGAGGGAATGGGACAGGATCAATTATTTTTCTGGCACATCCAAAAAAATCAAGACAGTTAAGAAACATATAGAAGCATACAGTTCCTGATGTTGCAAAACAAATGACAAAGAAAATTTTATTCACAAGCGTTTGAGATGAGGCAATAGGCTTCTGGTTCTCAACTTCCTATGAGTTGCAGTAAGGAATTTAATTGCTGTTTCACAACCCGAAGTGCCCTGTTCTCAGGTACCTATACAAAAAAACCTGCTAAATAGGATCAGACTGTTAAATACTGAACAGATAGCAGGTTTTAGTACAAAATAGCCAACGGAAACACACAAGGCTCTGAGATGATTCATAAAACCACACCAGTTTTTATATAAGGTTAATGGTTTGCTAGCCAAGTGCCAAGGTTCACAAAACGGGTAATATTTTGTCTCTTTTTTGAATCAGATTTGAACTTCGTGCATTTTTCGTTACAATGCTTCACTAAAACCTCAACAGCAACTAGATGGGCTGAGGATATTTCACTTATAGGTATTTTCAAGCACCTTATTAGTAAAATAAGAGACCACAGGAAAGCCTGAATACTCAGCCCTTTAGATACATACTTGAGTTTGCTGCTCCTGGGTCAGGCAGCATGACAGCAATCTGAGCATAGTAGTTGGATGACTAATGCTGAAATGGGTTGAAAACAGCAGCAATCATGACAGAGACAATAAAGAACCCCGGCAATCGCACACAGCTCCAATGAAAGAAAAATTATTAAAAACTGCTTTTAAAAAATGCAGAGGAAAACAGTTATGATGCTAAAACATACTTTCTTAAAGGCCACCTTTCACTAAAGGGATTACATATGGTATTAACAATATGCCCATAAATAAAGCATATGGCATAAGCAAATGTTAGCATAAGAGCTTGGACACCTTTAAAAATAAAATTTTCAGGCAAACAGATTACAAAGTGTCGTAATAAAAACACTGATATGTCAAGGAAGGTGTGCATGGTGTTAAAAAAAAGTGATCAATTAAAAAAACCTGTCATTTGAAATGAAAGACACAAAGGTATACTGAGCTAAAAGAACATTATCTTTGGAGATCTTAATATAAGCTGCTGTCTTTATCAGAGTACTTCAAACAGAAAATTCCTCTGAAATTTATAATTTATAAAGAGACCAAGGTAGAGAAATATGGGATAAGAGGGCAGAAATACACTGGGTGTTCAACGGGGATGCACTGAGGGGTGCTTTAGGATGGCTTTCCCTCTCTCCTGGTGCACAGATGAGGGAGACACAAGGAACACGTACAAGGCAGCTCCTTTCCCCAGAAGATTTCACCTCAGGTCTACCATCAAGATAAACAGTAAGGAACGTAGAAAGGATGTTTAAGGGACGTTTTCTGCAGTGTGTAAAAAACCATCAGGCAGACTAAGGGGGTAAAACAAGGAGGTAAGCACGAGGACTGGTGGGTTCATGTGCCTCTCCTCAGTTGCACTGGGGAACAATTTCAACTGGAGGCAAACGGGTGCACAGGTCAGAGCAAAGCTGATTACAAAGGCAAGCTTCAGCCTAGGGTATGTTATAATGGGTACTAAAAGGTGGCAAGTGAGGTCCGAGATAAAGACTAAATGTTTACAAAAGAGTGTAAGTGGCTCAAATACATACGCTTGCTAAGGGGTCCACAGAGGCTGCTAGAGCAGAAGACCACGGACTGAGCGGGTGCAGTGTACTAGGTAGATGGGAGGGAAAGAGCAGTCTATTTGCCTGGGAATGCAGAAGGAAGGTGCAGGGCACAGCCTGGAGGACGGGAGGGGAGGACAGGTGAACCGGCTGAGGAAAGGTTCAGGGCAGGTTGGGGCACAGCACGTTAGCAGCATGCTGCAACGCACCGGGAGGGGGGCTCGACACTGGACGGAGTCGGGCGAGCGCCGGCGGTCAGAGGGGAGCGCGGCCCGAGGAGCAGCGGGGAAGCGGGAGAGGGTGGTGGGCCGGTACCTGGGCGTCTTGGCGGTAGCGCTCTCCCGGCGGTCCAGCACTCCGGGCACGCAGTTGGTGAGCTCGGTCCAGTCGGCGTGCAGCCCGCAGCTCCAGCCCGTGGAGAAGCGGGAGAAGAGCCAGGTCTCCCGGCGGTTGGGGCGGTAGCAGGTGCACTTCTTCTGCCCGGGCCGGCAGTCGCAGGGCACCTCCAGCCGCACGTTTTGCACCAGGTGGCGGCCGAAGGTGGTGCCGCCGGTCTTCTGGATGTGCAGGAAGACGATCACGTCCTCGCCCTTCATGTCGAAGGCAAGCTCCCGCTCCAGCTCCCGCACGGGGAAGTAGTACTTCTTCACGTAGTGCGGGTCCGGCGTGGGGAAGAGGTCCAGCTCCTCCGAGTAGGAGCGGCCGCTGGGGGAAC
This sequence comes from Haliaeetus leucocephalus, assembly GCF_000737465.1. NCBI lineage: Eukaryota > Metazoa > Chordata > Aves > Accipitriformes > Accipitridae > Haliaeetus > Haliaeetus leucocephalus. Next base: position 916,664 of record NW_010972676.1, read on the forward strand.
CCAGGCTCAGCCCCGGCCCCACGTACTGGTATAGGATAAGCATGAAGCACACCGAGACGGCCACGATCAGCAAGAACTTGCTGGTCCTCTCAACCATGGTCCTTCCCGCACGCTTCATGTGTCACCATCTCCCGGGGCCGCCAGCGCTGGGCAGACGACGGCGGTGCCGGGGGGCGGGCGGCGGAGCCCGGCGCCTGTGCCAGCCGCCTCCCCCACTGCTCCCCGCAGCAGAGCCTCCCCGCGGGCGGCGGGCCGCTCCCTGGGTCGC
>NW_010972676.1:917085-1005078 GCF_000737465.1 Haliaeetus leucocephalus
CCGGCCCGGCCCGGCCCGGAGCTGCGGGAGCTGCCGGGAGCGCTCCGCTCGCCGGCGCTCCCCTGGCCCCCGCGGGGCGGCCGCTCAAATCACTCGCACTGCAGACCCGGGTGGGCTGCGAGGCGGCTGCGGCTGCCTGAAGCACTCGGCTCTTAGCGCTTTCGGGGGGAGTCTTTGCTGCCACCACCTTAAAATTAATCCCCAAAAGCGAGCCTTGGCACTCCTCCGGGGGCTAGGTTTCTGCTCCCTTTCTGAAACAACAGTTAATAGTAACAAGAAAATTTGCATGGGAATAGGAGTGGGTCTTCCCACATGTCTTTGCTCCGGCTGCGGCCGCCACACGGGACACCACAAGCCTTTAGTTGCAATGTCACGACTGGATGCAACAGGAAAATGCTCTGGTCACACAGAGGAGCAGGATGTCTGTGAGCAGGAAAAAGCCTCTGCACGCCGTCAGGCACATAATTTGGAAATAATAACAATAGGTGAAGTTGAGGCAAAAATCAACAAAGGCGTTATTTACAGAAAACTTTCCCAGCGAAATGCTTTCTGCTGATCTGTCAGGCAGCCTTCCATCCAGCAGCGGTGCTGTTGCAGAATTCATTTGGAAGACGCTAGTCTCACAAATGAAGCAAAACACTGGAAGACCCAGGGACTGCCAGGTATGTAGCTGGCTTATAGCACTATCCTCTGTAGGGCAGTAGTTAGCAGGCTGAGATGCTGTTGCAAGGATCAGTATAGTAAGGACCTACAGAGGCCAGCTGGTGTGCATATAGCTGGGCTTAATCACCTTACCGGAGCAGAGTCCGGGCAGGCGGGGTCCACTGCCACAAAGTGTCCAGGCAACCCCAGAAAATCACAGTCTGGTGCCTCTCTCCACTGCCTGTAAATGGAGGATGAAACGTGGCCCTGTGTCAAAGAGCAGAGTGAGGCTCAGTGGAATGGCAGTCGTGCTGGCACTTCATCTAGACATGAGTTATTGTCTATGCAGAATTAATAATATGAACAATTGTTAATTTCTAGCAAAAAATCTCTAACTCAAATACCGTATCTCCTGTAATTACTGCTATTGGTGACAGTTTTCTTAAGTTTCCAGTGCTCTTTAAAATAGAAGTTACAACTAGATTTTAGTACTCCTGCACTAAAATATTCCTATCAAATTACACTTTTTAATTCAAGTTGTGTCTTATGTAAGTGTAAGGAAACACATGCAGATGAGACATAGTTAAACACTGGGTCAAATTTATAAGGGCTTAGGAGGAAATTAGATCCCAGATTTTCATTTGAACACCATGACTGATAAATCTGCTAGATTTTGAGATGGCTGCATTACTCACGAATTGTGGAGCCCCAGTGAGTTATGCAGTTCTTCCCAAACAAGTAACAATAAAATGTTTATAGCACCCAAAAGCATCATATATTGTGTTCAAACCATTTATTTTGTTTGATATTTTCCTCTTAAAAGTCTGCTTCTGATTTTCCTCTTTTCATGTAGGCTAATAACTCCAGAAACAATGATGTCATTCTTATATACAAAGTTCAGCTGCATCCAGAAGCACAGTGTAAACCCAATTTAAAGGTTTGAAATTTATATTATGATTTTGGGAAATATAGGCATATACGTGAGGTTTACATACATGGTTGGACTATACACTGCAGCATAAAATTGCAGAGCAGATTTTAGGATTGCAATGTGTTTGCCTGCAGTTATAAACATATAAATATTTAGAAATGACAGAACTATGAAGAAATCATCCATTAAGTTAATTGCAGTTACATGAGCTATTTATTGTTAATGAATTGTTTTAACTGTAAGATGTAAAATATTTTGGCCTTTTTCTTTAGTTATACAGATGGAGATATTCCAGTGGATTTTGCTACTGATTTATATTTGTGGTAAGTATAGTGCCTGTTAGTTTGTGAAAGAACATAGTAAAATACAATCCACGAAAGATAAACAGACCATGAATGAAAATAGAGAGTTATTGCTGAAAATCTGCTGTTTTCTTTACTGCAGCACCTTCCATCTAGAAGTGGGGGACAGCGAACATGCTGGAAGTGTAGGGAAGGCCTGTGCCCTTCTGATCTACACCCACCCACCCAAGTACACAACAGCCTGCCTAGGAGATACCGCAAAACCAAGGCTCTGGGGTCAACACTTTTATTTTTACTGCAATGCTGTGGAATCCTTCCCCACTAATTCTATATGCTGCTTTGAAATGCTGGTATTTCAAAGGTGCTTATAGGTATGAGTCACCTATGATAATCACTTAAGCAAATACTTAAATCAATCCTTATTTATACTTAAGGTAAAATTCCACTGAAGACAATGATAGAGTAGTTCTTTGCTGCACAGGGAGTTAAACATCAAGTACTGCATCAGTGCCAGTTTAGACCAGCATGTTTCTTAGATCAGAGAAGATCTGAGTGGAGTTAAAATAACAAGATCTACACTTTCCCTGGCCTTTCCATTGAAAACAACAGTGGAAAGAGATGAGAAATCTGAAAAATACAAGTTGTTACTGCTACTTCCTGTTACCTACTGCTACTGCCTGCTTATTCTCTGAGTTCACCTAGACCGTGTGTTTAGCCATTATCCATCTTTCCAAGTTGAATCTTCTGCTCTCAGGCCAGACGTCCCTAGGCTTTGCTATGTCTCATTTGGGATTCATCAGATCATCTGACTAGCTCCAGGAGCAGAACTCTGTATCCTGGGAGACAGTGAGAGTGACAATCTGCAATCACTGAGTTGCCTAAAAACTAAATGTCTACATAGAAAGCATTTTGGAGGAAAAAAACAGTTGTGTTTTTATCTCTAACCTGTGGACTAGGGGAGATGCATTTCAGATTTCCTCTCTCTGCATTCTTCTAGGCAAATGCAAACCGAAGACACCCTCTTAGCCCACTGAAAAAGTTCTTTCACACTTTGGTGTCTATCTGATCCTTTGCATCCTGGTTTGGAAAAATAAATTTTGCAATCCATTCCTGGCATAAATCCTACCCTCAGTTGTCTAATGGCTTAACTTACAGTCATTCAAGTGTACACTGGGATCTACTGTCTCTACCCTCTTTGTACAGCCCCCAGTAAGTCGCATGGAAACTCTCATACTGCACTCTGCCAAAGGACCCTTGTTCTACTACCAAGCCTCAGATGGCAATACTCCATCTCTGAATTCGAAACATTTTACATCACCTTCATGTCCAGCACAAAGGACGTTATATCAGCCACACAGTTAACCATCACAAGCAGATTGGGTATCCATTTAAAAATCACACCAAAAGTTGCAGGAACTCCAAAATAACTGACTGAAGGTCATGTTGTATTTAAATCTGCACTGATGCAAGCATGGACTTAAAAAAGTGGTGGGAAAAATAAACCACATCTCAGGTGCTAGGAGATTAAAACTTAACATGGACTCCACATGTTTTATTTTTTCAATGTAATTTCCTTTATTCTGTGCTTGACACTTGACAGAAGAACAGTTTTAGCAGTGGCTCAAATTCTCCTTATTTATACTAACATAAAACTGAAATATCTAGTGACTTCCCACTCCAGATCTATCTCAGACTGAGCAGAACCTCTCCTAATACAAGCAAATTGAAAGATTATGTTTGGCATTTTCATAGGAATCCAGTTGATCTAGGAGTATGAGTTCCATTGATCTTCAGTGATTTTCATGACTAAGTCACTTCAGGTACATTTGAAAGGTCTATTGTTTTTGTACATTCCCTCACACTAGCCTGTATTTGTGAAGACATTGTCTTGGAATTCTCACTACAAAATAAATCAGACTGAGGTCAAGCTTATACTAGCTAAGTTACCTAAGCTTGATCTACACTCAGCCAGTTCCCTAGTCAAGAGAAACCTAGACAGCTAACCCAGCAATCATGATTTATTCATGGTATGACATTGCTAGGAGAGAGATACAAAGATTAGAGATCCTCTTACAGATAACAAAAAATAAATACAGATTTTGCAAATGCAGTTGAAAAGTATTTTATCATTGCTTGCTGCTGGCCATTGGATGCCTAAATATTTACCTTAAGATCTAAGAAAATACTCTGCTTTATATCACACAGGGGCTATGCCTGCCCTGCAGAGAAGCTGAGAGTAGTGGCTTTGGTTTGACTTGGAGTAAGCTGTCCCATTACAAAGCCGTACTGGCTTACAGCAAGGTGCAATACTCTGTGTTCACCTGGGACTTCTGAGGGCCTCGCTTTCGTTCCCAGCATGGCAGTCTGTCCCTTTCCCACTCTTTTCAAGTAGTTGCAGAATGCAGGCACTAAGGGACTAAGCCTTCAGGCAGTTTAGCCTGAATCCACATGGTTACCAACAGTGAGAGTAAACAGCACTTTGGCTTAGCTCCTAGACCTGTATGATGGCATGGGTCCACTAGTTTGAGTGTAAATTACTAACATACACCTGAGCTCAAGGTTTATGTATTTGCAATTAGAACTCAGATGAAGAGCAACTTCTGAGTTAATACTGAAGTGAGGACAAACTCAGATATAGTGAGAGTAGAGCTTATTACAGAAAGTGTCCCATGAGAAAAGAGCAGTAGGAAACATGTAAACTACATACCACCTCTGCCACCAAAACCTCAGGGAAACACTTATCTCAAAAGCCTAATAAATTGCTAGTAGCATTATTAGGCAGAGAAAGTCTAAAGGCTTCTTGGCACAGAAGTTAAACTAGTTTGCTGTGAACTAGTATAACTTAGTTAACCAAAGCAGTAAAAAAATCCTCTTTAAAAACTTGCAAACCCTAAGAAATTTCTCCATAAAGGCAACTTAAATTAAGTTCTACTACTCACAATCAAGAAAAAAGAGTGCATTTGATTTGTTTCCCAAGGATAAGCTCCCTGTTTAATCTAGATTTTTTTTTCCTGTGTCTTTAGGAAGAGTGGGCATGAGATACTCTCATTTGCTTTGGTGATATGCATGTGTGTGTATCATATACCAAGTAAATGCTGAGGAGCCAAGAATGATAGGATGTAGCAGTTGACCTGTAATATCAATGCTCAGACCTATAGCAAAGCGTAGATCAGGGGTTTCTAAACTTATTTTGCTCCTCCACTGCTGTTGCAGCATCAGTAGCACTTCCTAGCCATACACATTTGCACAGAGTGGCAGCACTCACACACCATTTTCCTGTGATACTTGTACTCCTAGTTGAAAATCCATAGCAGTTTGGAAGCACTGGTGTGAAGACTCTATGGCTTCAGTAATAACGCTGTAGGTTAGCCACACCACCACAGAGCTCTTACAGCCAGTGAGGTAATCACTGCTCCCCAAGAACAACATGGTTCCATTTCAGTCAGGGAAGCAGGTACTGAAGATGCCAAAGTCTACCAGACCCAGTGAGCTTGGTTCTGATTTCAGGCTTACGCACTACTTTTTTTAGGGCCACTGGAAAGGTCTGCTGTTTGAAAGCTACCAAAGACAGTCTCAGAAACCTTGGCAGGAATCAAAACAGTGAAGCCACTAACAGCTGTCCTAAACAAAGGAAAGTCTAGCTTCAGCAGCTAGAGAGATCAAATCTAAGTTTTAGAACTACCTTCACAGACCATGTGGTTATGATATCATCTGTTGTGGTTTAACCCCAGCCAGCAACTAAGCACCATGCAGCTGTTCACTCCCTCCCTCCCCACCCAGTGGGGTGGGGGAGAAAATCAGGAAAAGAAGTAAAACCCGTGGGTTGAGATAAGAACAGTTTAATGGAACAGAAAAGAAGAAACTAATAATGATAATGATAACACTAATAAAGTGACAACAGCAATAATAGAAGGATTGGAATGTACAGATGATGTGCAGTGCAATTGCTCACCACCTGCAGATCAACGCCCAGTTAGTTCCCGAGCGGCGATCCCCCGCCCCCACTCCCTCCAGTTTGTACACTAGATGTGGCATCACATGGTATGGAATACACTGTTGGCCAGTTTGGGTCAGCTGCCCTGGCTGTGTCCTGTGCCAACTTCTTGTGCCCCTCCAGCTTTCTTGCTGGCTAGGCATGAGAAGCTGAAAAATCCTTGACTATAGTCTAAACACTACTTAGCAACAACTGAAAACATCAGTGTTATCAACATTCTTCACATACTGAACTCAAACCATAGCACTGTACCAGCTACTAGGAAGACAATTAACTCTATCCCAGCTGAAACCAGGACACATCCCACTCCCTCTTCTCATGTGGATACTGTGGATCTAAACATTTGTGTCTTAGCAGAAGGTTAGCATGTGACTGGTAAGACAGAGCTAGTTACCTAATGATTGTCTTTTCTCTCTTGCAAAGGGAAGGTGGTTGAAGTAGATCCACCCCATAAGCCCCTCTTTGCAGCTCACTGCTTCAAGACCTCCTGTGGACAGACATAAGCAAAAGTTGAACTTATCAAAGCCACGTGTACATGCTGCTGTGTAATAACTGCAGATGGCAGACCCAAATGTCTGTCAGGACCCTGAAACATTGGAAAGACCTTAGCTGATCTCTCAAAATACATGAATGCCTACAAGTTTAAGCAGGGAGTTGGAACTGCAGCTGAAGCATATATAGTTTCTAAGGTATTAATCCATCTACAGGAGGAGTTTGTGGGTCCACAGAGAAGGCACAAGGTGCTCCTTATTCAAGTTCTTTTTTTCTGACTTGCACTGCAACAGCTGCAAGATGATGCTATCTAGGCTTGATAGAAAGGACAGGCCTATTTGTTAGTGGCATATTATTACCCAATCATACATGGGCATTAAACAAATGTAAGGGGAGCTTGGGTTCTACAAGATTGCACTTCCCCCCAACTTCCTCATGCAGCAGCTGTCCACTGTGACATGCCTGTTAGCAGGGAACAAGTGTAACCCTTTCAGCCTTGCTCTGTAAAACCCCTCAGAACACAAATGGGACACAAACAGTTGGCTTCTGGTAGGGACATTAGTGTGACATGTATCTAGAAACACCAAGATGGTGGTCTCATTGTGGAAGGAAGTCAGTGCAGCCAGCAAAGTTTCTGCATGTTGACTCTATCCACACCCTTAACAGGTATCTAGACAGTCAGAAAATGGTGCTGGAATAATTTCTGTATGAACAGCTTAGTGAATTTCTGCAGTGATCTGAAGCTTAAGATTGGCTTATTGGCAAGCTTGCCAGCATGGGGTTTTTGTCATACATATTAATCTAAATATTATGGGAAATACAATTTTGTTTTATTTTTACACTCTTCAATAAATGCTACAATGCACGAGGAAGATCCTTGTCTCTTTGCCATTGGGACTTACATAAACATATAAATGTCCTGTTAACACATGCACTGTTTCTTAGTGTTTTATACCATTGTTTCCTTGATCTTGATCAAAAAACTGACAACTCAGTTTGGAAATTCCATTCTAAAGCAAATGTGCTTACAGGATTTTGACTTGAGATCTCTGTGTGATTCTCCAGGGAAAGAACTAATTAGAACAGGCATTCATCCTTCCTTGCTGATGTTGTAACAGAAATGGTGAACAGACAAAGCAGAGATGCTAAAGTTCATGAGAAGTGAGAGACACTCACAGAAGTAACTAATCACTTTCCCCTTTAAGCCCCAAATTAAGAAGCTATGCAATGAAGTGAATAAGCTGAAAGCTATAAACTAAACTGGCTCTATAGCAATCATATGCTTAGAGATGTGCAGCTAAACTGGAAATGTGCATAATTCAGCTCTTTGAAGGCTTTCAGACAGAAGTCACCCACCTGAAAAGTGCAAGGAATTTGAAGTGTACTGCTTAATGGATTTTTTTAAAAAAAGAAGTTGACTGGCAAAGCCAAGCTGTGGATAATCACAGCCTCTGTCTTGTGCCCATAGGATCAGCTCTTTCAATCATGCTTCTTCTACAAGCAATGTAGCAGAAGGACTGTAGACTTGACCAACAAAAGTCTGAATATTTTCTGAACAAATAAAAGCCACTGTTTCAAAAATCCCCTAAAGTGAAAAAAAGTGCAGAAATAAAAAACCTCCTCCATTTCACAATATTTGACACACCATAAAATTAGCTCAGTGGTAAAGGAAATGGGAAGAAGTTCACATTCCAGCTGTCTCTGTGTAGTAGAAGCTGCATGTCTAAGAACCAAGAAAGAGATCAAGGGCTTCCCTGCACTGCTGCTGGCACGCCTGTGCGGTGCAGGTGCCCAGCACTAGGCAGTGCGCTTGGCCGTGGCTCCAGGCACTCCGAGACCTGTTGACGCTGCAAACCAAAGGGATTTTCCACAGTTGGTTTTATCACAGTGATTGTGATTGTCAGCATCTTATCAAAACAGTCTTTATAAAAGATACCAAGTCAACACTTGAGAGCATAAGGAAAAGGAATTTCATGAAGATTGCAAGGCCAAAATTAAGTCCACAGCATTTATAATTAAAAAAAAGCTACCATAAAAGGAGCCCTTGAGTGTTAAACATTTTTAGGACACAGCAACAAGAAAGTTGGAAGAAAAGGCTAAAATACCACCAGGCAAACAAGTTCTTCATTCAAATGAAAACAGTTGGGCCAATGTAGCGTACCAGGGCTGTAGTGTGAGGCTGCTTTTCTGGACTGAATTTCAAGTTTGCTTTTCTGCGCTGTTCAGTCCTAGGTGGCACTTCAATCTCTTTTTGAACCTTGCCACAGGGTAACTTACCAGAGGAATAAGACCAGTGGTCTACCCAAACTGTACCTGATAGTGGTGACTTACAGTTGGATCAGATAAAGGAGTGACCAGCTCCAGAGTGGATCATCAGGTAAGCCTGATACAGGCACAAAGGGGAAATAACTGTAGACCCAGCACAGTCTCTCAAGTGAGGGCTTATTTATTTCAATCTTAATCTACTTAAGGCATTATTCATAGTATATCAATATCTTAATTCTTTTTTTTTTTTTTTTTGATTTGTACATTGAGGATCAGTGATACCTGGTGGCACAGTGTTTTCTGCCTCTTCAATTTTTATATAAATAAAAAAAGTCCTAGAAATAAGCCTAATACATACAAATGCAGTACACTGGTATTACAGCTGGTTGGGGTGAAGGACTCATAAGAACAATAAGAGGAAAAACAAAATAAATTTGAGCCTACTAGTCTATACATAGCAGAAATAGAGAATTACACTTTAAAACACCATAAAAATGTATTAATTGATTTTAGTGGAAACACAGAAGTCCCAACTACCCTTTCACCGAGTCTCACAAGGTAGGTAAGCACAAAACTCTCTATGGTTGAAAGAAAACAAACAGAGCTACACTGAACTTGTGCTGAATTTTGTCCTAGATTTGACTCCTAGACACTGACAATTTCAGCTAACTGGTGCCTCCCTCTGTTAATTCAATACACCCAGCTCCATACTTCCATTTAAAAATGTTTGCTGAAATAAAAAAACCTCCTGCCTCATTCTCCTTTGTCAGGAGGAAGAAAGGTTAGGGTTAACAGCTGTTCACCGCCAGAATTACTGGAGAGAATTCCACATCATTCCCTGAGAGGACGCAGTGCTACCTTCTTTATTTTACCACTTTCTAAGCACTGGATGATGCTGGATGGAAACAGCAGAAATTCCAAAACTTCTTTGTCACTGACAGTAAAATGGGACCTAAGCAAGACCAGCCGGTCCTGCCAATTTGTGCATGTTTTAAAGAAAAACACAGAGCATGTGTATGCTGCTGTAGGAAGCCCAACAAACTATTTCCTGTAAAATACATATCACAGAAAAGGAAAGAAACTGAATGTATAGATAGCAAATTTCTGTTTATTTCACAAGTTTTAATCTCTCCCTCTGATACATTTATTGTACTGTTGTTAAAACAATTGCAGTATTAATATGACTACGCCCTTTTGTTTTAATTAGCCTTTTTATGTCTCTTCTTTTTTCCTCCAAGTTGGTGAAGTTTCATTTATCACCAGTTAAACTCCTTACTTACACTGCAGAGATGATTAAAATATTTGTAACAGAGGGTACCTTGCCGAGGCTTTGTTACAGACAGTGCAATGGGTCTGTACCGATGATACAGGCTTCTGCATGCTGCTGTAATACAAGACGCTTGCCCCTGCCATTTTCTCAGGTGGAGCTGGTGTGCGTGTACTGTGCTCTGTGATGAAAACCTAATCTAATGTTGCTTTCCTTAATTAAAAGAGTATTAATTTGTAGTGAAAGGAAATACCTTCTTGTTGTTTGGAAAAGTGTTACAACTATCTCAAACTTAGTTTTGCAGATTTGATGAGAATTTTCATGAAAAGGCTACTGAAGCCAGAGGTAAGAGATCATTTTCTGTAACAGTGGTTGAAACGGATACAGGTATCTGTTTCACAGAAACACGGTTGTGTTTTCCATAGGAGCTGGACAAAGTGGGGTTTAAGTCCTTCTAACAGTACATAAGATTCTGTTGTGGACCAAACTCAAGGGAAAGGAATGCTGTCTAAGAAATGGAAGAAGAAAAATTTCTCTTTCCAGCCAGAATATTAAAGCTTTCCACATATCTGTCACTTTGGGAACCTCTTGGAAAATAGCTTTTGAGAACACAGAGATAAGAACCTCTGAGCAGAAACAGGCTGTCTAATACTATTCTAGCAATGGAAATAGCCTTAAATAAAAGGAGTTCACACAGACTAGATATTGTTTAAAATAAAAGTATTATTCTTTCTAGTTTGTGCTTGGCAGTATAGTGAAATGTATTATGATAGTTCCCAGTGTGAACACACTTCTATAATAAAAGTGATTTATTTTGGAATAATCAGTTTACTTCAAATGCAGAGTTTGTTTTGGTACACCCCCCATAGCCCCCCAACCCCCCAAGCTATTTTTCTAGAGCCATGTGCATACAGAGAACCATTCTGGAATTCTTACTGTGGTCATCTACTACCTATATAGATATGCTGTTAGCTTATTTAGGAATTGGAATAGATTATAGAAGTGCTCCATTTTGAGGGAGAATCACTTTATGAGTGCCCACATGTCTTCTGTTTTAAGGAATATTTGCATTAGATATTTGCCTTATTAAACATTGAAATGCAAAACAACAGGCAAAATTAGGGCTGTTGAAATGCAAAAGCCAAGTTGGGTAATTGTAATGCATTGGAGCATTTTAATTCAGAGCTTCCTCTACTCCTGCTGCTGGCTGGCCAGGTTAACAGTGGACTTTTTTTTGAGGCAAGAGGGTATAGGAAGGAAGGAGTTTAAACTTGATCCATGACAGAGAAATGGAAATTGTAAAAATGTATGTTGTATTGAAGCAAAAGCTATAACAAGGCAATACAAGTGCACTTGTCCACAGCATCCCTTTGAGGAATACATGAACCTTGCTGATAACTACTGCTGCCATCTATGAAAAGAATCTGAATGTCCTCAGTGAAGCAGAAATCAAAAGAGGTTGAGAGTACTTCGTTACTGTTCTTCAGATAATCCAGCAAAACATAATAGAAAAAATCCCACATCATTCTGGGAGATAAATCCTGGAGAAAGTTTTGTGTTGGTTTTGCAGAAACTTGAGTAAATTGTAGTTAGCACTTTACTCTTCATAGCTTCAAGGAGCAAACAATAGCCTGCTGATAAGGTCAAGCCTCTGTATAATGTTTGTTACCACTGAACTGGCAAGAATCCCCTTAGATAAATTCAAGAGAGTCAACAATTCCATATGCAAAATTCTAGAAACCATATGAGAAATGGATATGCATCAAACTGGTCAGCAGACCACTTTGGTTTGGATATACAACAAAATCTGATCAGCAGAGAATGAAAAGTGTGTGGTGTTTTGTTACCACAGCTTTTTATACAGACAGGCACAAAATAGGTGAAGTAATTTGGTACAGTCCAGCCCTCCATTGTCTGCATAAAGCATGCAAGGTCACAGCTGACACACCAACAAAGTGCCAAAGTGGATGCATTCCAGCAGCACAGCCCTGTCAGCAGCTGTAAGCCCTGGACTGACAGTACCTGATGTCTTTTGCCAATACAACCTCTGACAAAGATGCTCAGCTCTAGAAAAGTAGCTAAAAATGCACATATTCCAGCAACAGACCAACAACAGCAACTAGAAATCAGCAAAATGGTTGTGGTCTTTTTGCTAACAATGTTGGTTATACCACGAAAATTCCACCTCTGCTAGCATTCATGTAGGCACAGTGGGAGCCTGAGTAGATGAGTGTCTGGCTTGACAGCAGTGCTCAGAGCAGATTTTATAGCAGTTGTACTGAAAACAGCTGTGGAAGGCTAGTTCTCAGACACAGACTGGCCCAGCAGCAGTCAGAGGGCAGCATATGTGCATATTGACCCGCAACATTCTCTGGCAGAAGCCACAGTAGGAAGATGTACTGTTTTCTGGTACCCTTGCACTGTTAAACTGCAAGATGCTGTGGAGGGGAAGGTCAAAATGGGAAAAGCAAAATAGTCTTTCATTATGTCCCCTTTTAGGTCCCTCAAAACAATTTTCTAGAAATATTTTTACTCTGGAAAAGGGTCTGGTGCAAGAAACACACGTAACTGACCAGTAGGAATAGCTGTTATGGTTTCCATATGCAGCTGCCTGTGTCACTCTTCCCTTAGATTTTTAAGAGGTATGAGCTGAACTGTAATGACTTACAGAATGGTAAACTGGCATTGATTTTAGCTTTCCCTATTATGTCAGCTATAACTTGCAATGATTTGGGAGCTCTTCAAACAACTAAGCCTTCCTGCACTGGGGTGGAGCAGGAAACTGTGCAAAGATAATGTGGGCAAACTGAGAGTAGAAATTATCAGAGCTCTCCCTAGGTAGGCCACCCCCCCAAGAATTATAGCCCCAGAAGACAAGCCTAAAAAGTACAGTCATTTGTCTCTAGGGAAAAAGAATTCAGACACAACTTTTGTGGCATGCTGGAGAAAAGAGGAGGGAAGGAAAATGAGCACCTTCCTCCCACTTCAGATAATCTGTGGAGAGGAAGAAACAGGGTCTTAGTTCTGGACACTAGTCTCCATGAGAAGAACTTGCACCTGTTCTATGCCACTCTGTCCCCAGACCAAGATGAGGATATCGATGCTCTGCAACACATTTCCCTTCTCACAGGACTTCCGAGGCATATAGCTACACATTAAACCATAAAAAGATCTTGCTGTAGATCCACATACTAACAATTCCCAGCAGTAAAATTCATCATATGCTTTTTAAAAAATACAACTTGAGTAATGTGCATATAAGAACATTTTAAATGTCTTCATATAAGGGTGAATATGACCACTAATAAGTGATCAAAAAGCCTGTTTTCTGAAATGGGTTTAGAAAAACATTTGCTCCTGAGAACTGAAATCAGTGGCTTATGACCTTGGCTAAAGAATGATAAAAACAGTAACAGACTAGGAAGTTTTGAGAAAGTATAATATTCAGAAAAATCTTTGAACTAAAGCCCTATCACAGTGTACTGCCATATCCTGTATGACTGCCTTTTTCACGCTGTGGTATGTTTGATAATCACCAGACCTTGTGCTCTTAGGTATGCTAAGTCACGGTAAATTTTATGAACTTCAGGCCATGAGGCATGATTTTTACCTGCAATGTTTAGCCTGAACAACTGCCTAAGTCCCAGAATTTCTGCCATCTTGCCCTAGTGCTACACAAAGTCCAAGCCCTTGCACTTGGCACTATAGCAGCTATGTGGACAGAAAACGCAGACACACATACACAGACATGGCTTAGCTTTAGACACTGAAATATCCAGTTTTGACCATATTTTACTCAAATTTACTTTTGTCTTCTTACAGAGACTATAATGGGAGAGATTAAAGGGAAGGTTAGTTAGTAGCAAACAGCTACCTCTAAACAGACAAAGCTGTTACTCTAGTCAAAAAATGTGAGACAATACAGTCCACTCAAATTTGAGCTCATCCCATGTTTTGAGTTGGCAACTAATGTAACTCACTGAAGAAAGAGACAGTGGAAGATTATCAAGGGTCGTTTGAAGAGAAGAATTAACTCCAGTGAAAATAGAGTTATATCTGTGCCAAAGCCTAAACTGAACACACATGAACTTTAGGCTATAACAAGACAGATCAGAGTTCTATAAATTGCCCTGATCTTTACAGTATGGTGAACTAAACCATTAGGAGCAAATGCTCTCTGATCTGGCATTCCTGAAGACAAATTTATTTTTCCTGTGTCTAATTGAGATATAGCAAGCTTGTTTCCCCTTTCAGCTCTTAAAATTATCATACCAACCATCTTTTTTCCTGAAAAAGAAAATGAAGTTATGCCAACTGAACAGATCTGTGTGAATACAGCCAAAAAAAAAACCCCACCCAAAACCCCAACCAATGTTTATGTTAAGCAGCTTGGCAATCATACAGTTTCAGCAAATTTATTTGTTATTACTCTTACTTTATAAGTAGTAATGCTTCAATCCTTAAAACCTCATCATCTTTTGATCTTGTTCTAAATTCTTTTCAACTCTACCTCTTAAAAGAACAGAGTTCTCCATTGTTATCTGGAGTTTTGTATCACTACTCATTTTTAACAGTGCATCCTGCTGATATATTAAGCTGAGATCATGAATCAGTTAATTTTCTATCTAAATATTCTTAGCATTTTCTTAGCAGCTTATCTGACTTTAGACACAGGTCTGAGTCATCAATATCAAGTTTTTGTATGTTGTTTATTTTTCATGTCTTTCGTATTTCATTAAAATTATAAGCCCTCCTGCCATAGACCTCAAATAAAGAAGTCATGCTGATACTAGAGATAAATGCATTTCATTGTTTCAAAATATTATGTATTGTTGGGAAAGCTGAACACTTAAAAAGCTATCATGTCAGGGACTCATCACATTGGATCCCTGGGCCCTTAACCTTTCCTCGGTTGCTATAGGTTGTGTCACTAGCCTCTTCCTTAAACTCTCTGTTGAACATCCTGGGCACAACTCTTTCCCTTATCTTCACAGAAGTAGGACCCTGCTGCCTAGATCGTACTCCAGTACTCTCAAGTAGCTTAAGAACTCCATTTCCCAGGGCTCTAACCCTATGAGCACTTAGGGTTTTCTGTCAACCTCTTCGGGAACATATGGTCACCAAAGCAAAAGGGCACCCAAGATTTGAGAGAGCTCCAAAATACCACCACATTCATTTATCTAAATCTGTATACCTAACTTGTCACTAGCTGCTTGCATTCATTTACACACAGGTACTACCTTCCTGCTCTTCAGTATTCCCAGCTTTGAAGAGTCAGGGCCCTGCTGGAAGTGAGCATTGGGTCTCCTTTCAATAATGGAAACTCCTCCTTTTTCCTATACCACCAGTTTTTTTTAGCTTTTGCTAATCAAACAGTACTTCACCATGAACACATAACTCTTACATCCCTCCCTTCTGCACAGACTTGCTGTATCTGTAAGTGATTCTTTCAATTCCAGTTCTTTATGGTTATAATACCCAGATAAGATTTCACCCTTGCTTGGATATTGTCAATTTTCCAAACTTCATCCTCTGTGTTGCATTCCCTCCATTCTTGCATCTGACTGTTTTAGTTCAGCCTCCGTCATTCCTTGCTCACTTTGAAAGGGAATCAGTTTGAGGCTGGCCTTTTAGCAGTGTTTTGATGAATGGAATATGACTTGCATTTCACATTAATGCAATTTAGGAGGCAGCAGTTTGAGATATTAGAAAACTTGGCAATAAAATGGCAATTAGCTGTGACTTAACACAGTGTATTAACAGTGTTTGAAATACCAAATATTCTCCTAATAATCCCTATTATTGAATTGTATCCATTTAGTATCCATTATGCCATCTTGATAAAGAGATTATGCAGTCCTTTCCTTGCCTGTCCACTCCATGGTTCTCAGGTGGATTTTACAGGCTCTTCTTAGCTCCACACTGCTGTAACCAGCTGCTCTGATACCAAACCCAGTTCATTTAAAGCAAACTCTGATATATCTATACGGTAGGTATACTGTAGCACAACAGATATGAATGAAGCTGAGGCATATCTATTCATAAAAGAAAGTTGCAACAAGGGAAATTCCACTTGGATATTATAAAATATTGAAAAGAGCATGGTGAAATACTGGAACAGGCTGGTGCTTGTGGAATGTCCATCCTTGGAAGTACCCAAAACTTGATTGGAATGACACTGAACAAACAGATCTAACTTTGAGGTTGGCCCTGCTTTGGGCAAGAGGTTGAACTGGGTGACCTCCAGAAGTCTCTTCCAGCCTAAATGATATGATTCTATTGTTAAAATAGTATAAACCCACTGTGAAGATAGTTATATGAATTTTTTTTTCCTATTTCCCTGTCTTTTAGAAGTGTTTTCAGGCATAATATACTGGAGCAGGAGAGACTTCTTAGTGTCTCTAACTAGACATCCAGTTTAGGCATGCTGCATCAACCTCTGGAGTTTCTATTTTGACTATATCATAAACTTAGGTGTCTGAACATAGATGCTGCCAACTGCTGCTGAAATACATCAACAGTCTAAAGCAGATGGGAAAAATACACCACCTTTCCCCCATACTAAACAGTCACATTTCAGACTACATCTATAACACCATCAACTTAAAATTGTACCTGATGTTATAACAGCCTGAAGTACACCTATAGCCAAGCCCTCTTGCACAGAATATGGAAAAGACCCTTCAGGAGACGCAAGATACTTAAATGCATGACCATGGTGTTCCTAAGTAGTAAGCAAAATAAAATCCTTGTTCTTCCTTTTTATTACATTTCCACAGATAAAACAGTCAATGCAAAGCAACATACTCTTTGGCTGTAGTGTCCCATTTCTATGGGCTGCCTCTATCCCTAAAGAGTAGTTCACACAACACTGAGGCATTTCACTGTTACTAAATCCACACTCATTTCATTCGTTGTAATTCCCTTCTATTCTTCTCCTCATCTAACTCAAGCTATTACTCAAACTGCTCTTGAATATGTTTTGTATCCATCTTCCCCACTTAGCATTACCATAATCGTACCATTTGAGGTAAAGCCTTAGAGCAGGACTGCAGTGCACTATACAATAGTCCTGGTTTCAGCTGGGATAGAGTTAACTGTCTTCCTAGCAGCTGGTACAGTGCTATGGTTTGAGTTCAGTATGAGAAGAATGTTGGTAACACTGATGTTTTCAGTTGTTGCTAAGTAATGTTTAGTCTGAAGTCAAGGATTTTTCAGCTTCTCATGCCCAGCCAGTGAGAAAGCTGGAGGGGCACAAGAAGCTGGCACAGGACACAGCCAGGGCAGCTGACCCAAACTGGCCAATGGGGTATTCCATACAATGGGGTGTCACATCTAGTTTAGGAACTGGGAAGTGGGGGCGGGGAATCGCCGCTCGGGGACTGGCTGGGTGTCGGTCGGCGGGTGGTGAGCAATTGCCCTGCGCATCATTTGTACATTCCAATCCTTTTATTACTACTGTTGTCATTTTATTAGTGTTATCATTATCATTATTAGTCTCTTCTTTTCTGTTCTATTAAACCGTTCTTATCTCAACCCAGGAGTTTTACTTCTTTTCCTGATTTTCTCCCCCATCCCACTGGATGGGGGGGAGTGAGTGAGCGGCTGCATGGTGCTTAGTTGCTGGCTGGGGTTAAACCACGACAAATCTCAATCTGGCCCTTTTTTGCTATGAAGGATACAATCTTGAACTACATCATTACACACATACTTTTTACCAGAGCCACATTTTATCCAGTACACAGAATGAACAATGCCTACGGAACAAATATCTCTTTAGCAGTTTTAATCTTCATTATTATGGTGAAAAACTTATTTACTGAACATTACTCCCATTTTGATCTGAAGAGAAAAATAAAAATACCCTTCTGAAATTTCTGTTATTCCTTATTTTCAAATAAGAAAAAGCATTTGTATGCATGAAAAAAACAGAGCTCCACATGCCCATCTGAGATTACTGGGGACATTACCTACATTACAGGAAGGATCTGAGAAACATCCAGATTAAGGTAAAACCACATACCCTAATATTAAATGTCCAATTTGTTCTGACAAAGACCTATCTTTAGGAACATTTTTGTGTTACAAATATATTTGCTAGTAATAGTAGTACAATTTTTAAGGCTTAACAACAGTTCTGTAATTAGGCCTCAAAATCTCAGCTAGCCACCTAGAAAGAGTGGAACACACATTTAGTTATTACCTAAAGGACTAGGTCAAGCAGTGATTTGTGCAGTTTCTAACACTGAAGTGTTTGACTTTTCAATCTTACTAATATTTTTAATTGGGCATGTCCATAGCATCATAAAAGATCTCTTGTTGACCGATTACATTATGCTACCAAACATCCGCTATTCAGAAAAATTTTGAAATAATATCCA
Organism: Haliaeetus leucocephalus; assembly: GCF_000737465.1. Lineage (NCBI taxonomy): Eukaryota > Metazoa > Chordata > Aves > Accipitriformes > Accipitridae > Haliaeetus > Haliaeetus leucocephalus. Next base: position 935,360 of record NW_010972676.1, read on the forward strand.
GAGACCTCAACGTAAGAAGTTTGTGGTGTTCTCATTCAAAAGTTCCAAATTAACTTTGCTGTTATTCTACTTTTCATCAGAATTAGAGTGCATCTCTTCTCTTAGGAAACTGCAGGAGCTATGAAGATGGATATGTGAACTCAATGTCTTGAAGCATTATACAAAGGCTTCATATAATATTCATCAGTAAGAAAATAACTCTCAAACCATCCCGTGCAACTAATGTTTATGTTTACAAAGTCAAACATTTGAAACTTAAAAAATACCAGAAATAAAGGTTGCTTGTGTAATCTCAATCTGGCCCTTTTTTGCAATGAAGGATACAATATTAAACTACATCATTACACACGTACTTTTTACCAGAGCCACATTTTATTCAGTACATGTGAGTCATTTATTTCTGATGCACAGTCCACTTATCCTTGTCTGGCCATCGTTCTGACTGCCACAAACTGGTTCCTAGGTGAGCTGCTGGCTGAATTGCTGAGTACCTTCAGCTGCCCTGGGCCGTGGAGGTCCCTAGCACACCACTATTCGTTGGTCATTACTCAGGTTTTGCTGCCTGAAGAGGAAACAAACCTAGCCTCAAGAGTCTAGGCAAAAAAAAAAAAAAAAGAACTAAATTACTTAATGGCTGAGTAGATTCATGAAGTTGTTCACAATTGTCAGCCTCCTGTCCTGAATATCTTCCATGGTTTGTGGGCTTCATGGCCCAGGTCTTGATTAGCCATTGTTGAATTTCAATAACATCAGCATCATCAGTAAAAGAGCATCAATAATGTTGGCCATCTGTTACCTCTTGAGTCTGACCTGTAAGAATTTCTTTCTTACTGTGAGAACTTTACGAGAGTGCTTCTTAAAATCATTGGTCTTAGCTTCCTTATGAATGAGACTCCAGGTCAACAGCTACCTCGGAAGGTGAAAATGAATATGGTTGAGCAAAGTACTAGATAAATGACATCCAGATGCAAGGGCCACAGGAAAAAATTCTCTCTAGTATTACTACAGATTATGAATCAGCTGTCTAGCAGTATACAAGACAAGAATCTAAATCAGAACCCAGATGTAATGTTCTGCCTTCAGGACAGGCAAAAGTCAGTGATCTTACTAAATCAGGAGTTCCTCACAGTTGGAGTACTACAGAAAAATGTTTCCAACAGGTTTCAAACACTGAGAGAATATAAGATGAGGTTAGCATGCCAAATCCCTCTAAGGCTACAAATTCAGAGGGTCATATTTTGTTTTCCTGAATGCTTTTGATATTAGAGGATTAGTATCAATTCAACAACAAAATAAGATGAAAGTTTGTTTAACCCACAAACCAAAAACCCCCATAGTATTAGTTGTAAATGTACCCCATATAAGTTTTACTTGCACTTGGTGTAGGTTTGTGAGTTTAGATTCTGGGCCCAAAAATATATCACAGAAATTTGTTAAATAAAAAATGCAAATGAAGAATGCAGATTTTTGTACCGGGAGTTCATCAATTCTAGGATGCCAGGCAGACCTTAGTATTTGGATTACTAGGAAAACTTTAGAAGACTTGGATATTTTAATACATCATGAATGTTAAAGAAATACAAATCAAATATATCAGTACTGTGAATATTAGCACTTTGGTTTTGGACATATGATTGAAGATGTAAATATTATTAAAAAATAATATTGACAAAGATTTTTAAGTGTTTTTCTTCAGATAAGCAGATTTATAGAAAAGCATGTGTGTAGAAGATAATCCCACTGTTCCTGAAACTATCAATAAATTAATGTAACAAAAAAAGAGGAGCATATTTGTAATTCTGAGTACAGCAAAGGCATTGGAATTCTGCAACTTGGTTACATTTTTACCTTGAGCAAGTAATTTAACCTCTCTCCCTTCTTAGTCTTCCTATTGGTAAAACAGGAACAGCTTACTTCAAAAACATGTTGCAAGCATTATCAAGAAGAAATTTTATCACAGTTATTGAGGTGGGTAAGGTACTGTCAGTATATAGTAAAACACCCTCACAGCAAGGGGCTCTGTGACAACCTGGCAATCATGAAATTGGAGATTCAGCATTGTTAATATAGTAAGATTTAAAAGGTCATAACACTGCAAGCTGGCATTATTTTTGCATCTGGCACCAGGAAAGATTGCCTCCATAGCACATTTGCCTAGCTGAATATTGATTTGGCTTCTCTGATTACAGACAGAACCTAAACTGATTAGAAAACAATTAGGAGTAAATATATATGAAAGGGTTTCTTTTTTCTTCTTCGCCAGTTAACTTGATGTGGCATGAGTGAATGTGACTGTAACTTTGCCACTGACTTGCAAAAGCAGGCAACAAGACCATAAATTATCATTTCCAATTCAACTGTGAACTGTGAAAATAAAAGGATTTATTCATACTATTTCTCAAGCATAAAAACCTCTGCCATCTTTAGCTGCCTTACAATGGAATGAGAAAAACCTAGGTATGGCTTCTTAAGAAAATACTCCCTTATTAAGTCTGACCTTTGTGCAGTCTTGCTGAAGCTGTACAGCTTAATGCAGTCTCTTATTTGTCCCTTTAATTGCTCACTTAAATACTAATGTAACAGTCTAATGGAAAAGTTGCTGTGGATTCACAATAACTGCCTGATCTGAAAAAGAATCGAATAATGATGAAGACTAAAAAAAGATTTGCTTTTAAATTTTATCACCAGGAACTAATGCTTAGTGCTATTCCACTCAGTTTGTATGTACTCCTATGCTACGTGAACAATTTCTCTGGACAAATAACACTTTTTTTTTGGTTCTGTGAACAGCAAAACTAACAAAGCCTAGGTTTGTACAGATTTGTACACTATGTTCCTGAATTCACCCCCTGCTCCACATAACTCCCTTGTTTTTACCATGCTCCCAATGCTAACTGCCTCCCTCACATCCTGTGTCTGCAGTTATACAACATTCAAGCTATACCAGGGATGACTCATCAGCTCTAACTACTATATATATATCAGAACAGATAAGAATATGTGTGCATATAGCTATATATAACTGTATATATCAGAATATTTAATATTCTATTTAAGAATCTGCATATATCAGAATGGTAGAATTCAACCTACTTAGCTTTCTTGCGGAAATTGGTAGCTTGTCTCCTTCCTATATACAGCTAAAGATTTTTCACAAAACTTGTAGGAACTACATGTCTTCGGAAATACTGCTTATTTATAAAAGTTAATTGAAATTGCAAGGAAGGCAACAGAGGCAAAAAGAAACAGCCTAATGTTAAAAAACATGCTATAGATATACATGCAACATAGCTGGTTTATTCTGCTGTTATGGCTCAAAAGACACAAACCCAAACTAGTCTGTTACAAGATGAGGTTGCAGCTGCTACTTACCACTAGGCCATAAATGCTATGTGCCATTACCTGGGTATTTGGCACCAGTATTTCCTTTAACTTGAAGAACTGCTAAGTTATACTACTACAACTGAGATAAGGGGAGGCAACTGAAATCCTTAGGTTGCTACACGAAGGAGCTACTAGCAGCTAGCTCTCAATCCTTTTCCTTCCTTTGTTAGTCAGTATTTAGACATTACTTTATCAGAGGTATCTTGCAAGGAGGGCTCGATGGTTCTCATGATGTCAGGGACTGACGGATAACTTCAGAGGGCCAATAAGATGGGTAATTCTGTCTCTCTAGTCCAGAATAATAATAGTAAAGAAAAATTTATTTGGCATGCTAGGAGGGCTCTTCTTCAGAAGACACAAGAATCTAAAGATCTTAGAGTCCACTACTTTGTAACTTGAGTATGGGAGAAAAAAAAACCACCTGATAGCTTATGGATTTAAAATCTGAATACCTGTTACATCAGCTCTCTGCCTGTCATGAATCAGCTTTTTACCCTGTATTTTCTCCACAAGTTGATAAGAACAGCTTTCAGATGTTATGAAAAGCTGGTAGCTTTTGCATAGCTAACACATTAAACTGCTTCCTTCAAAAAGCTGGACTCACATGCTCAACTGCAGTAAACCAGGATATGGCCTCCACATGTCACACATTTTCCTATGCAAAGAAGGAAGAGGGCTCTCAAGTTTCACATTTGGCAAGGTAAGTATTTTTAGATTAAAAATACTTTATAATTACTATTTTGTTACAGCTTTATGTACCACCAACATTTATGCTGCAATGGAAGACCTTTCTTCCTATTTGATTGAAGAAACACTTGGTGGATGGGAAGCTTAGATTTGTGATGTCCTTCATTGTTTCTTTACCTTTATGTTCCTAGGTTTTGTGAATGATATAAGTACATAACTGTCACTTAGCAACCTTGAACAATTCTCAAGACAAAGTATTAGCTTGTGATTATAGACACGAGTCCATTACTCCCTTCACCCCTTTTGACTAGCATTTATTCATTCTGCGTCTCTGTAATGTATCCCTAAAGCTACTAATATAGGCTTTCTAGATCATCTCCCTATGTACGCCACTGGTTTTTTCTCCTTTTAATTCTGATTTTCTAAAGCAAACATCTCCAAACCACATTCTTGATCACTACCAAGACTCACTCACAGAACAAAGTTCAGTCACACTGCAAAAAATTTTCTTTATCACTGCTTTTCTTATGTGGAAGAAAAGTGAGACAGCATTGAATTCAAAATATACTTAAGATTATTTAGAGATGAGAGGCCAAGATTTCCTGAAGTGGCATTACTCTAAGCCACTACTGGCAAACATTCTTTGGACCAATACTTCTTCAGTTCTTGCAGGGCATGCAGCCCGGAAAAAAGGGAAAGAACATGGCCAAGAAAAAGCAGCATTCCTGGCTGTTGCAAGTAAGTTACGATGATAGCTCACACAAAATGAGGGAGCAGCACAGTGGGAAAAAGGAGAGACAGAAGACATTAACATTTTTGTGAGTTAGGTAGATTAGACCATTACCTTGAAGATTTAAATTTTCCACTGATCATGGAGAAAAATATAAGCTATTTTGACTGAAAGAACACAGTCATGTAATGAATTGCTACTTAAGGATAATGGTAGTACTGCAATGTGTGTTCCATAAATAAAGTATTCTCCAATTAAACAAAGACATTTCATTCCTCCTTCCACTAAACACAGAATAGAAGGTAGACACAAAAAAATTGCTTGTCCTCTTCTAACCTAGATCTAAAGTATATATATAACCTAAAACCCTAATCAACATAATACAATCAGAAAGTGCTGACACAGAACATTGGCATGAAAAACTTCTCTTGGCCTTTTAGGCTGTCCAAATTTAAAGGCAACAGATGACACGTTCCTTCCTTTGTAATTAATAACAGTTTGCTCGAATAATTTTAAACCTACATGGAAGTATTCTTCCTCTGTCATGCAGTTTGTCCCTCAATTGCAAGGCAAACACTCTATTTGGGTGGTGATTGTGAATATTACACATAAAAGCATAGGGGCAAAATAGAAGAATCTCACTATCTTAACTACTATTTCTATAAGGGGAGCTCAGGCAGGCAGATACTATTTTTCAAACTCAGATAATTATGGTGCAGGTCCTGCTGCATTATAGTGTGGTTCTAAAGCTCTCCCAGAATTTATTTTTTGCAAAAATGTCACTGAAATGGCAAAAGGCAAAGCAGAAAAAAAAACACTTCTGGGATCCTTTTTTTAATACTAGTTAGATGAAAACTCAAGTTTTATTTATTTCTAAGCTTAAATATTTTTTCCTTTTGGTTCATCTCTCAGAATAGTGTCACATATTTGGGATATATATCCCTCGGTCATACTATGCTTTTCTTATCCTGGTTTCCAGGACGTAAGAGGTGGTGTTTCTTGAAATGATTTTAACCAGAACTGAAAAAAAAAAGAGCCTGGGGTGAACACACTGAACATTTTAGCATGCTAAGTTTGCTGCTGTATACCGTCAGCCACTTCTGGAGAGGCTTAACAGTAACTACGACCTCTGCAGTAAAGACTTTTTTGAACATACAGAACTTGTGATGCTCTGATCTGTTGGTGTAAAAGCACATCACTATTAAATGTTTTCCATTATATTTCCAGGTTGAAACAAGAAGAGCATTACTTCTTTGGATATTTATTGGAGATGTATGAGCAACAGCAGGATACAGAAGTGGTAATATTTTTGTAAGCATGTGAAATAACAAGGGGAGGCATAAGGTTCAATAACTGATGTCCCTGCTTTCAAATGTTTGGGTGTGTCAGATGTGTCCTGCAATTTTGCTAAATTTATCTTGCTGCTTAAGTTTTATTTACTAACAATCCTTGGAGAGGAATTAAAATGTGAACTATTTACAAGGAACTCCTCAATATATCAGAAACTAAGGCTCGTTTTCGTTTCTCTACATCTCCTTTCACTTTGTGAACATTCAAGTAAGTCTTGACTGCTAATTGTTAATCTGTACTACACATTCAATTTTGTGTGTGTAGCAGGGAAATACACAGCTACTTTATGGTAAAGGAAATTAACAACAAAACTTTATGGTAAAGGAAATTAACAACAAAACCCATATAGAAAATACCCAATACCCAAATAGAAAACATAGCAAGCATAGTACAAATAGAACTAAAAGTCATTATCCCAAATCCTCACAGGGACGGTAACCTGTAGGACTACAGGTGCTGAGGAATTCCTGGATGATGTTTGCAACTTTGCTTACGTTATTCTTGGGAAAATGCCTTTGGTTTGCCAAAGGGTTCAGTTTTATGAGATGTGGTATGAGCTTTACCTCAAAGGGCTGCTATAAGGTACCAGATTGCAAAAATTTGATAAGCATATAGAATAAATGATCTTGGCCTAGTTCTGCAGCCTTGAACCTCCAGTAACAGCCCCTGTGGAGCAGTACTTGCTTTCTCATGGGGATGATCTGGATTTTTAAGCTCTTCAATGTATTTGTATCCAGGAGATTGCCTCATCAGTTTTGAGGCTTTCTGGGGTAGGCATAACACTGCAGAGTACATATGCAGATCTACTTCTGTCTTAATATGGGGATTACCTTCCATAGCTGAATGCAGAATACCAACATTAAGCATTTGGTCCTATTCTCTCTCCCGCTAAAGCACATAGCTTCTTTGATGGCAGTTCTGTACATCTGCCTGATCCCTACAGACACATGGAAGAAGCATTTACGAATCCCAGTATGGGATTTAGCATTAAGAGACAAATGGCTTTGTGTGTGCAGAGCAGTGAAAATTGGCAGCAGGCAATGTCTGAGGAGCCAAGAAAATAAATGTTTCATAGTTACCTATTCATCCCCTCTTCCTTATCATAAAGACTTTCAGGGACTTTGGATGCTCTGCAGTATAAGTGATTAGCTAAAAGTCCCAAATCCAGCTTCTGAGAAGGAAAATATTCAAATTGCTTACATGCTCTTTCATCACTCAAGTAGCTCACGTTCTCTTTCATCACTCAAATAGCTCTTGTATTTGCTGTAGAGCCCACGTGGTGCTCACCAAATCATATCACTTGATTAGCTGACCATACATGGACACAATACATTTGAAATGCCCTCCTAACTGCCAGACGGTGTGGCTTATGTGGTCTCTTTAAACTGACTTCTCCAACTATCCTCTCAGTATCTAAGTAGAGCTGGAAGTTCATAAACTGTTCTAGCCTTTCAAAGTCGTAGCATAGGTTAATAAAACTTGAATAAATCTGCTTACTATAGCTGTTACACAGAGAGTAGCTACTCTGTACAGTCTGAAAATCTTGAGGGCAAACAGCCATGAGCAACAGCAAAGTGCTCAAGAGCCTGATGAAGCCTACAGGAACTGGTATTGCTATTTTGGTGTAATGCTTTCCCTTTCTTCATTCAGTAATGCACCTGTGCCGTCTCCCTGCTTTGAAGTACTACGACCATTTGTGGTTATTGAAATTATCATAAAGTAACCAAAAGATGCTATAATATCATAAGCAAATTTAAGCTCAGGGAGATTCACTTGGCATTTTTCCATTTTCCTTCCCACAGCTCAAGGTATCCATGTTCCTTTGTCTGTTCCATGACACTACTGTGCAGTACAGCTGACTACTCCATCCCCAGACAGCTTTTTTTAAGACTGAATTACCCAAAGTGACCCTGCGAGGGTCCACACAAGGTTTGCCATCTGTGCTCTGACGCAAAGATCAAAGATACTACGTAGGTATTTCATTCATATTGTGCAAAACTTAATTCTGCTTACTTACAAAGAAGTAAGCTAGAAAGAATCACTGGACTGATTCAATACTGCCACAGACATGCCTACAGTTATTGTCAGTTATTGTCTTGAGAGGGAAGAGTCCACGTTTATCACACTCTTCCAATGTTATCTTTGCTTTTTACATTTGTGTTCTCAGAAACTCTTCACTACCCTTACCTTAACTGAGAAACATGAGACAACTGAACCATGACACTTTGGAAAAGGTCTAAAAATTCTGTCTTCCTTCTCCCCAGTGCTCTTGACCACTCTGACAAGTACTCGTTGGTCATGCTGTATAGAGTGAGTGATGGGGCCTGGTAGCTGAAGGAAGACTGCCTGAAGCATCTGAACAGCCTGTGGGCCTGTTCATACATTTCCCTCTTGGCTTAAGGCAGAATTTCGCTTTTGGATGGCTTTGACATGTCTCTGATATTTACAAATGACTCCATGTACATTGGTTTCTGGCTGTTCTATTGCACCTAGTCCAATGCAATATGTGTTCAAATGTATGACCTTGAGCTAAAAGGAGTAGCTGTACCAAAAAAGCAGTGTGAGTAAGAAATGTACATGCAGGGAACTATTCTTTATGCTGAACACACACACACACACACGCCCCCATACTCCCACACCCACCCCAGCACATTTCATAGGCATCTCTGTTTCTACTGGATCTAAAAAAAGTCTGGAGTGAAGGCACCTGGGGCATTTAGGAAGCCTATTCTACCAGCTCCTCCCGGTGGTAAAAAGGAAGTAGAGCACAGCACAACTTGCTTTTAACATCTACCTTTTGCTCTGAGGAGATCGTTATCAAATCTACTCTCCACAAGCTTTTCTGGACAGTATCTGAAACACCTGAGCTGCTCCTTCACCTGACACTTCTGACTGTAGCCTCAGACTAGCAAAAGAGATTCTCAAGACAGAGAGAGGTTTGTAAAACCTCAAATATGCGTGTACATTCCACCACAACTTGTCAAATCTCATTCAGTACAGACACATGCAGCTCACTGTGGCGGTGTCTTTCCTTAACCTGTGATGCAACACACTGAATAGGACCAGCCAGCCTGATCTCTCACCTACTGCCACATTATCTGCAAAATCTTGAAGGAGAAGGAAAATGAAAATACTGCATCACTCTTGGATGTTGTTCTGCCCAAGGAAAGTCAAATTGGAAGAGGCTGTGCTGGAAGGTACCCTCTGCACTTACAATATAGCCCTTCCATTTTCAAATGACTGAAACTACAGGACAGGTCCCTCCACCATGACAATGAATATATTTGAGAGGTCTGCTGACAGAAAGTCCTTCCACTGTAGGCAGAATCTTTGCAGCCAGCAAATTTGGCAGCAATGAAGCAACTGCACTGTCCCACACACATTTTTCCTATGCAAAATCATCCTTTCCACCTCTACAAAGAGTAGTTTTTCTGCCAGCCATTCAGCCTCATGCTGCTGCATTGCAAAAGTGAAACTACTACTGAATGGATGAAGTAGGTGATTTATGAGAGGTTTTTCTATGAAAAAAAAATATGGCAATTAAAAAATCAGCAATGGATGTGTGGTTAGAGATATTCCCGAACTTAGCATCCTTTGACTTCTCTTGGCTACCACATTTGGCAGCTAAACAACAAAACCAAACCCTTCATCCAGGCTAATGGCTTTAGCGGTCAAAAGCTAAAGAGCATCCACCACCTCCTCCATGGGATCCTAACTCCCAGCACAGACCGCAAGGGAGTGCTCAGCCCAGCTCCACTCACTGGTTTGCAACTCCAGCTCTCTGAGGCTGAAGGGGACCTTGCACAGGGGAATGTTGCAATTAGCAAGAAAAAACCTCTTAGACATGATGGCTGTTAGTGTATTTCACAGCAAATTTGAAATTGCTCTGATTTGAAAACACTGGCAGCCTCATCTGCAGTACAAATGACAGAAGAGCACCATCCACTTTTGCCTTGACCTGTCTGCAACCCAGTATCTGAATTTTTTAGGAATTGATGCCATCCAGTTCTCGTAGAAGTGACCTTAGAGTGGGGTTATAAGTTTATGAGAGGGGGAAATTTTTTCTTTACAGTGACTTTAGGATTCCAATTAACTCAACATGCCATGATTGCAAATGTCTTATCCCACTACTGAGGGGAGGGAAGAAGTGCATTAGCAGTAAATCCATATGACAGTATGTATAGTGAGAGCCAACCTAGTCTCCCTACCTGGTAAAATAACATCTACATAGTCAAGGGAAACTGAACCACTTCATGTTTCCTTCTTCCTTGCCTACTAGGGAAATGACCGAGATTAATTATTTCCTAGTGCATGTTAATGTAGCTTTGCTGAAACTATTGGTATTGCACCACTTCAAAGAAGCAATCTGTTTAGTTTAGAGAAGCTTACTTCAACAGTTCACTAAGGACGTTGGGGCCTGCACTCACCCTTCTTATTGCTTCATTAAGACCAGATGGAGAAAGAAAATAAAGGAGAAAAGGAATGAGGTGAGGTAAGCAAGAAAGAGACAGAAGGGTGTCTTTACTGTGATGCTGTATTCATGGTAAATAGATTCTCCTTAACAAACTTGACTTGTAGGTTTGCATTTTCTCCTCCACCTGCATGGCTCTCTGCATGACCTACATGAATCTAAACTTGTCAGCTAATCAAAGCTGGGGACAGTTATTCCAACCAAATCCCTTCAAAATGGAAAAGGGAAGTTGTAGCACTGGCCAATAGTTGCAGACAGCACAGAGGTTCTGTGAAGGCTCTGTTCTTGCTCACTGAGAGCAACATCTTAGCTCTTGCTGTTTGTGACACATTGCCCTAAGTTCTGCTGGTATTATGCACTTTAGCACTCAGCAGAGAAATAAGCAGGTCTTTCATGCCATCACAGGGGTATGCTGAATTTCCATAAGGATGTGGGGGAAATGCATTCCAAACCAAGTATTTAAGAGCCTGGAAAAGACTGAGGTTTGTAAAATACTCAGAGAAACATCCTGTTCCATTCAGAGTAGAGCTAGATTTCGCAGCAAATCTGGAGAGCTCTTCGGAGGGAGATACTGTGTCTGTTGTGGAGCAGAGGATGCTGGAAACCTTGTGAGAGCAAAGCAAAATGAACACTGCATTTACAACAGCTTCACAAAACAGAGACACTGAATGTTGGATGTAGAGAGATGAGAACACCTCAGCAGTGAACCTGGTAAGGTGGAGAAAAGTGGGTTTTTTTCTTCAGACCTTTCCTATACCTTTAGCTCTTCCTTACTATTTTTCTATATAGCCAGGGTTCGTAATCCTGCTTGGCATTTCTGCATTTACCTGTGCCTCAGTAAGGGAGTAGTTTCCTGCAATCTTGCTTCTTGAGAGAAGAGAGGCAGCAAGTCACCATCAGTATTTCTTCAAGCGTTAATTTAACAGAATGGAGAAAAAGAAAGGTACTTGGAGCTATGCTGCTCTAAAGGGACCATTTTTCAGTGATCCCTTTTCTTTGTTCAAGAGTCGAAACAGTCTGTGGAAAGAAAATCGGGTGTTCCTCGATTTCTTTCTCCAGCAATGCAGCCTGCCAGTGCTTCTGCCTCAGTTTCCTCCTTACTCAGTTCAGGCTCCAAACCATTCTTTGCTGAGTTGACTAAATCCTCCAGATTACCTCCTGAGGTAACAGACCTTTTATCATTCTAAGAAGATGGTACTAAAAGCCCCAAATAAAGACCAAGACATGTATATCCTGTGTTCTGGCCTTGGCAGGCACTTTTATCCTCACTGGAATTACAAAGTGTCAAAAAAGCAGATGGAACCCTGTTGCCAGCAAGGCTAAAGCAGCTGTTGGCCATCAAACCAGTCAATCTTCTTCTGATGGCCCTACTTTGTGGGGAGGAGGGGAAGCTTAGGGAAAAGCAGGGTTGCTTGGCCCTGAATCCTGCCCAGCTTGCTGTTCTCCTCCCATCAGAGCTGAACCGCTCTGCTGCCCTGGTTAACTCCCAGGTGAGGAAAGCTCTCCCTTCTTAGGGACTATCAAGTGCTGTTTCCAAGAGCTGCTGCTACACTAACCCTTTCATGTCTGTATTCTAATGCAAAATGTAGCAGATTTAATTGGTATTCCAACAAGAGTAGCATTACCAGATTACACCCCTGCTAAAGCAAGGGAAAGGAAAAAACCAAAAATTCATAAAAAGATGCTGGTCTGAAGGCAAGGTACTCTTAGGGTAAGAATAAAAGAAACACGGGTGCCAGCTTGGACAGGTAGGACCAGGAATGCAGCACAAATGTGCTTCTTGCAAAGGTAAGGTAAACTGGGCAGAAACTCTTTTTTTTTTTTTTAGCAAGGTGGCAATTTACCTTAATAATTTGTGCAACACTTTCTGGTAAACTGGAAATACGCTGACTAAAGGTTTGTGCCCAACTTGAAGTGAACTCCTCATGCTGAGAGTGAGCAGATGCAGTAAGGGATGAAAACTGCAGAAAAAAAACCCCTTTCTGAAACCAGGTGGCACAATACCTCCTGGAAAACTTTTTACTTGCTCCCAGTAAAGAGTGGCTGAACATGTCAGAGGAGTTGGGATTTTTTTTTTTTTTTTTTGAAAGACAATGAAAATATGCTTCTAACTGCTCCCACTTTATACTTCACATCAGAGTATTTCCTGAGGCTCTTGCCAGACTTTCCTTTATTTCAGTTCTTCAATCAATAAATCATCATGAATCTCATTTCCATTTATAAGTCCATTACTGCAGCCACTGACTCTCAGCTGAGCTGAAGGTCTGAGATACTAAATTGTGCCTAGTACTACTACTGCATTCCTACTAACTGCCTCTTTTTTTTGGAAACAAATTTCTGTTTCATTTTGAAAACATCTACCTGGAGCTTAAAAGGCTGGCTGACTTAGAGCATGCCAGTTAGTAGTGTCCTGGCAGGGGTGTTTGGTTGCCCTAGTGGGATAGCATCCCTTCATTAAGTCACTGGAGGCATTTTATGTGCCAGCAAGAAAGGAAAGGCAACAAAAAGAAATGGGAAGGAAAGAGAAAGTAAAAAAGGAGAGAAAAATCACAGCTGATGGGGGAAAATTGTTGCATTTTCCATATACTGGCTATGTTTTGCTACAAGTAAAACTTTAAATTCAAAGTCAATATCCCAAAGATTGAGGAAAAAGGTCAGAAGAGAATGAATGCAACTAGTAGGACTTGGTCATCAAACCTTATCATCAGCATCAGCAAACCTTACGGTACTAATCACATCTTCATTTAAGGTTCTCTGAGGCAGTGCAGCACACTGGAATGGCACACCCTATGGATGATATCTCCTCCTAGGGAGGATTCATTATAATCCAGTGACTACCAAACTCTCAAATTCAGTGCTTGAATAAACTAGATTATCTAGCCTGTCTTCAGGACTAAAACCTCCCAAAGGCAATGCTCAGAAAGCACAAACAAAATGCAATTGTTTAAATCTAACAGGAATATAATCCAGTTAGCACTGTAGGCTTTACTAAGAAAATATTGTAACATGTTTGGAAGATTTTTTCTGATACAACAGTTTCTAATAGCACCTCCAGGTCATATGCCTACAGAGCTTAGGTTTAAACTTAATTAGTAGCTGGGCAAAATTTGCTTGAACTTCAGATGCAAAGTTAGGTTCTCATGTGGCACTGAAAAGCCCAACTCTGCCCTCAGCAATCAGGTACAGCAAGGGAAAACCAGAGTAAATATGAATTCTATTAAATTCTCATGCTAGTGACTTTTCTTTCTTTTTGCCTTACCAAAACATGATGATTTTGGGGAACTTGAAACTAATCTCAAAATATGACCAGGGTATTCCTTTGTATTCTTTGCACCATTGAGGTTAGCTGAGCCTCTCCCAGATACAACATTCTCTGTCCTATTTTATTCTGAAAATTTCAGAGTAACTTTACTCGCTTAAAACTATTCAATTGTTGTTGAACAGAATCAGAACCATTTAGGTTGGAGAAGACCCTTAAGATCGAGTCCAACCATTAACCTAGCACTGCCAAGTCCACCACTAAACCATGTTCCTAAGCATCACATCTACACATCTTTTAAATATTTCCAGGGATGGTGGCTCCACCACTTCCCTGGGCAGCCTGTTCCAATGCATGACAACCCCTTTGGTGAAGAAATTTTTCCTAATATCCAGTCTAAACCTTCCCTGGTGCAATCTGAGGTCATTTCCTCTTGCCCTATTGATTCTTACCTGGGAGAAGAGACCAACACACACCTCACTACAACCTCCTTTCAGGTAGTTGTAGAGAGCGATAAGGTCTCCCCTCAGCCTCCTTTTCTCCAGACTAAACAACCCCAGTTCCCTCAGCCGCTCCTCATAGGACTTGTGCTCTAGACCCTTCACCAGAATAAATCTGATGCTTTTCTATGATTTTACACCAAAAGAAAACCATCCTCAGGACATTGAGAGTTGAGCTTCCAAAAAGCTCAGGCCTTTATATTAGAAACGCAAGTCACTAGGTTTGATAGGCTCCACATTACTAACACACACAACAGCCATTCCAGATTATATCATCTTTCACAGGGTCTCAGTCGTTCATTACCTTTATTTACTAGTTTGGACTGAGTTACCATTTTGTTTACTCATGAATTTAGGATGCAAGTGTCCTCAGCAAGGTCCAGACATGCCATCCATTAGCAGCTTCCATGCTGGAGATCTGCCAAGAGCAGGGTCAATGCTGTGTCCTGCACTGGACAAGGACTATACTGCTAAACTAATCCGTGCCTAAAGTTAAAGAGACTTCCAGTTTACAGAAGTGCACTGAGAACCAACATACTGTTGAGAACTTCTGCTACTTCAGCTTCTGTATTCTCCTCCCTTAGCAGAGGAACATGCAAGGAATATATTTTAATTTCCAAGAGTCTGTTTGCCACTTCCCCGACTGTTTTTGTATTCCGGCATTATGTTACAGTTATTTCAGCTCCTATGATTTCCGTGTCCCAAGTATAGCACTAAGAGTGTAAGTCATAACAGAAGGACTTTAGAAAGAGTGCTTTGGTACAAGTCTCCACTATAAGATTTAAAGCTATCATGTCACAAAACACATGACTAAATTTACAAAGAACATTTAGTTATGCTCACCAAATCATGCTTATGCCCAGAACCCTTTCAGTGACAAGTGTCACAAAGTAATTGCACACAGGAAGGAAAATATGTGCTCAAGTACAGTAAAACTCACAAGTGTGTGTTTTATGGGTATAATGAACTCACTCTCTCACAGCTAGGCTATGCTAGGATAGGACTCCCAAATACCTAACCAAAGATAGCTGACTATAAGTTGCTTATACTGATAAACTATCCTATATGCCATGCTAAAAGGATAAATATTGCTGTCATAGGTCCTTTGTACTAGCCCTCCTTGCTTTGTTTTAGCCAATTAATTCCTATTTTACAGATAAGCCTCAGCTAGGAAACAAGAACTGTAGCTTCTTTTAACCAACAGACTGAAAAGTCATCCTAATACTTCACCCACCCTCAGTGAAGAGAAGAAGAATCAAGGGCAAGCTTACATTTTCAGGTAGACTTTCTATTTGATCTTTTCTCCCACCTAGTCCATATTTGCTTCTTGTTCCACTGCTGCTGGATGCAGCTCATTTTACTTGATGGTTCTCATGCTGTTTGACATTGCTCATTCCTTGCCGTTAACCTCTTTCTCATGCAGTCTTTCACTGTTGCTTTTCTGTTTTCCACTTCTCTTTAGCAGCCTACCTCTGCTTTGCAGAGTAGTTTGATAGCAAAAAAGTTTTTCTCCTAAAGTTGGAACACAAAAACCTTCCCTGAATACAACCAATTTGGTCAATGTTAGCAATACAGAGGACTCAAATCTCTAGGAACTCTACACTGTGGGGAGGAGGGAGGGAAATGATTCTGGCTTCTTTCCCAGTAACATAGAAAATGTAATATCCTCCACCAGTACCTACTGTAATGCTGCAAGCCTCTGCTGCTGGTTCAGTATGCAAGTGTAAATAAACACAATTTACAGAATTGTACTTCAGATATTATTGGGTAATCTGGGTAAAGATGATAACAAACTGTTTATGTTGTATGTTGTATAACCCTGCTATATTCTTGCAATGTGCTTGGAAAAGTCCTTTGTCTGTTTCCTTATATGCTCCAGTGAATATACTGGTAGTGACACGTCTTTCAATATGCCTGCCTTCTGTGTGCTCCACTTCGGACTTGCCTGCATTTACCTAAGTCCCTTAGCGTGGGGCACCAACAAGGAGGTCTGACTCCAGGCTGTGGAAATGTGGCAGCTTCTACCTTATCTCTCACTACATCATCTCCTTGTGCTGTTACACGCAGCTTCAGCTACAAGGATGGGTGGAAATTACACTTCCAGCATCATTGGAGCAGGGTAACTTGGAGAGGATACTGGAAAATAACCTAAGCTCCCTTTGTGGTTCAGCCACATTAAACCAGCTTTGTTAGTTACTGTCTCTAAGTAAGGATAGCAGTAATTCAGTATCCCTACTCCAATTCTCTCCTAAGATTCTCCAGACTTCCTAAAATTCAGTTAAATCTCAATCCCGACGTCCAAGGAAGAGCGGATCACAGGCGTGCTCCTGCCCCGACGCGCCAAGAGATGGCAGCAGAGAGCCCCTTCGGCCGTCGCCGCAGCGCTCCGGGGACCGCACAAGCCCCGCTGCCGCCGCACCGACCCTCTCGGGCACTTCGGCTTACGCTTTTCAGATCGATCTGAGAAGGTCTAGATACGTTTTGAATTTCAAGCTATTAGGGGAAACCATCTTAAAATGATCTGAAAAAAAAAAAAAAATCTTACTTCAGTAACTGGCTTGTAAAGACACCAGCACTCACCCCTGGAAGGATCCCAAGGCTCTTCTCTTTCCTGAATTTTTTATCTGGCAAGAGAGGAACTATAGGAACGACCAGGACCTAGCTCCTTCAGCTAGCGAAAAGTCCTGGAACATGCTAGAGCCATAGAGGGAATTGGACAAAAAGTAGCTCCTTCAACACTGCAACGGACACCCTGCAGGTAAGCGATCCCGCAGCGCTGCAGCGAGCTCCACCGGCACCGTCAGCACTGCAGACAAAGCTTCGGTGCACTCCCCTAACATTAAGACAACTCCCACATTCCCCTATTTTGGCTCCTCAATACATTTCTAGTCCTGTTATTTTTTTGCTTGGAAAAACAGTTTATTGTCCTGCTCTGATAAGAAAGTCAGATGACTTCTCATTTTAGTTGCTCAGCAGCTGGTAACACCTGTCACACTAAGTCATGTGCTTCAGGTGGTTCCTCTATCTGAACTGCATTCACTGTTAGAGGAAGCACATGGGACACTGTATCTGAAGTTTTAATTCACATCTTGACACAGAATGGACTTGTGCCTATATATGTTTCTAGCTACAAGTCTAGGAAGGGTCGCTTGTCCAAAGTTCCACCTTCTTTGGGGTTGAGTACACGCTTGGGGAACAAATTAACTCATTCCCAAAGCACAAAAATGAAGACACAAGTATGGAAGAACTAGGAGGCATCTTTTGCATGACCAGTTGCCTCCAAATTACTGAATAATCACATTTATGGGAAATTTGCTTTTCTTACATCAGTTTTGGCAGCAGTTGATATAATGGAAAGATATCATAAAGGATATCTTACTGCTCTGATAGCTGGACTAACAGCTATGTTGATGAATCCTTTTATTTAACATGTGAATAAACAAGCTTTTCTATACTACTCGGTACAGCCAGCCCCACTCTGTGTTTCTGTATCACTCTGCACAATAGGTTCCTAACATGGTTAACTGCTAGGATTGACTTCTAATGGGCAAGATTTTTCAGGAGTAGTTTGAAGAATTACCATGGAAGGGCTTGCTTCGTTTATCAGTCTTCTAGACTGACCATTCCCCATGGATGTAATACAGGGTAAAGGATTGGGACCAACTCTAAGAGGCCAAATATACTTCAGAGTGGCTGGAAAGCTGAGTACTAAAGAACAGTAGCTGGGGCCATGAGAACTTTTAGTTTTCCCAAAAGTCAAACAAGATGAACGTTAATCTGAAAAGCTGTATAAAACTATCAGCCCAACCATGTGAATCTCTATTAATTTCCTCCAGACTTGTCAAAACTTTGATATTACAGGCTCTTTCTTCTCTGATTACACACGAATCTCCAGTTGTGTTAGTCTCCAGTTCTGACTTGGGTAAGATAAGGTGAACATCACTATTTATCCCTGCATGAAATAGGAATATACTTTCTCTACAGAGCTGGACTTCTACAGGACAATGGAAAAAGAAAAAAAAAAAAAGAAAAGTTTGGGTTTTTTGTTTCCAGGCCACTTAACCCATTCTTCATTTTTATTCCATTTTATGAGCCTACATGCCCTCACACACACATACACACTGTCTTTCTCTTTTTATCCAACTGTCACAATCCAGTGTTGCAAGACACTGATCTTTGATTGTATCCAAGGTCTGCTCTTGCAGGTTTACTGGCTTTGTTGATCTGCCATCACAGCCAGTACAAACCGTGTCTTAAGATGATCCAACATCAAAGGGTTAATTCTGCCACACATCATTCTCCTGAATTGGCAGGACCGAGGCTTGTGCAAAACAGACTCCAGAGGTTTCTGCAAGATGTAGATGAGGTGAATATTCTAGTTAAGATAGTACCACATAAATTATTTTCTAACAAGTCTCCCCTTGGGAGCCGCAACCCCATTTAGACTTGTAAAGACTTGTCATCAAGTATGAGACTTTGAAATCTTGTAAAAAATTAACCTAAAAATAATACCTTAAAAGTCATAGATACAAAAGTAAAATAAAGTTGAGATGCAAAACCTGTAGAAATCAAGCTATTATAACGGCAGGATAATTATCAATCCTTTCTGCAAGTCTTTAAATGGATTATCAAGAACAGCTGTTTTTCTTTTTTAATTACTGTCTTCAGTGATACTTTAATATCCTTGACTTGCCCTTAAATATCAAATAAAGGCACTGTTCGATTTCTAAGGATTAAAAATCTCTTTATTAATGGTATTGTAGGAGTTTCACAATAAACATAACAGCATGTTGCCGAGGAATAAAAAGCAGAACCTCATTCACAGTCCCAGGTGAGAGTTACCATTACCTTTTAGCCATCAGACTGGGCAAAGTGATAAACTCCTTTAATGAACAGGTGAATCGGGTCAAACCAATTAGCAGATAAGCTTTTATTTAAAAAGAAGTTTTAAAGATTCTTGTGAAAGGGAAGATAAAGCTTTTTCTGTCAGTTACTGCAGTCTATTTGAGAGAGGTTTCATCAACAGGAACACTGCACTGAGACTGGGTGGTGTGTACTGTTGGTTTCTACCCCTGCTAACACAAAAAAGGATTTGTTTCTTCATGTAACCCTAACCAGGGCACTTACCACAGCCCTAAAGCGACTGAATGTCACTGGAGTGGTAGGATCCTGGTAACTGGACAGAGTAAGACTGAGAAAACAAGACACAGTAATGGTTGGAAACTTGGAGATAACAAGAGTGTGGACAGAAATGCAGAATTATTCATTATAAAAAAACCACAAACCTTATCTTGTAGTAAAACATGCACTGAGGGATGTGTGTACACATATAATTCAATTCATGCTTCCTACCCACAAAAGCATTATTGGGAAAGGTACAAGGACAAGAACTGCAAACTATTCTGCAGAAGCAGCTCACAATTTCCCACAGCATGTTTTAATATGCTCTTAGTTCATGTGATCTAGCTTGTTACTTCTTAGTGGATAGGCTTTTGCTTGCTTTAATTACTTCCACAGATTGTCAAGATGTTAAATTTATTTTTCTAGCCTAGTTTATATAAATTCCTTTGTCCAAGGGATTGTCACAGAGGACTTTGCCTTCATGCTTCTTTCTGAAAATTTATTCTTCATTTATTCTGAAAAGCATTGATAGGAAAGCTAAAAATACCTGCAAGGTAGTTAGCAGGAGAGCCTTATTTCTAATAAATGCAACAACGTATTTAGAATTGAAAATTATCTAGCACATTCAGCAGCCATGCAATCAAAACTTGAAGGATAACCTACCTGAAAACTGCAGCTACCAACCTAGAACACATGCAAGTTCTAATCCTCTTGAAAAGAGGCATTTAGTAGCCTAAAAAGCTGTATCCCAGTTCAGCAATTTTAGAGTGAAATTCAAAAGGGTCACACAGAAGAGCTGAATTATACTTATGCTTAAGTGCTCTTAGGACCAGGTCACAAAACATAACTTTACCTTTTGTGTTCCTGCAAAGAGCTTGATCTATACTCAAGCTTTGGTTTCTAGGAGCTTTTTCCAGGCTTGCTCTTAGAACTATTATTCTTTTCCCTGGATAAAATAGTTTGAGATTCATAGGATAATATGCAACTATTAAGAGGAAAACACAATACCTACTGTATGCAGTTTAAATTCAATTTTTACTTACCAGTGTCTCCCATCTATTTTGTGTAGACATTCACGCTTCAGTATGCACAGCCTCCAGAGCATACTCTCTTCTTCCTATTAAGTGACCCAGAGCAATGGATTGGCGATCAGCCTGAACCATCGCAAGAAATAGTTTACATCTATTTCACAATTTAGTAAATAACTATTTAAAAATTATTTCAGCTGCATCTTTATCTTTTTAATCTTTTATCATCACAAAGAAAAAACCATGTTACTCAAAATCACACCCGAGCTGTTCATACATCACTAACCCATGCCTGACAAATCAGGAGCATGGCCAACAAAAGCATGAGTCCTCACACAGGCTGCCCTTTGTCTACACTACACACTTCCAGTATTTTCACTGCATCTAGGCTTTCTATGTTTATAGACACAGGAAAAAGAATTAGATTAGCATTGTTACCTCCCAGTTCTATAATGATTCTTGAAATATTTAGGAGATATTCCTTGATATCAAGAGCTAGGACATAATCAGATTACATTTTATTTTATGTACATTTCCAGCATTTGTAGTTTTGGAGAAAAGCTTGAAGTTGTTCACATGCAGAATAATGTAGAAGTCAGGCAAATAAATGCCGCATTTGGAATCCTGAGCTTTTAAAACAATCTCAAGATTTTTGCAAGAGCTTTCCAAGAAATACAACAAGGACTTAGGTGGAAGATGGCCTTTGGAAAACACTAGGGCTTTGTCAATAATGATTCCACAGTCAACATATGATACACAAAAATTATACTTGTTTCAGCTCTTTCCACTGTAAAAATCCCCTCATTCAAAATGCTTTCAAGCTCTAAATTTGGTAGCCCGACTGCATACCTGGAATCTCAGCTGTCACCACAAGAATTGCATTGTACACCTATCACTCACTTGACCATCTATTATACTTTTTGTCATATCAGCATTTAGTGATGCTAATTAAAAATAAATTTACATATCTCAAACTATTTACATTTATTTTTTGACATGACAGTAATTCACTCTTCTGCATTAATTGTCTTGTCTGCCTGTGTTGTCTTTTCAAAATCTTTTTCCTCAGCTATCTAGTCACTCAGCCCTAAAACAAGGTCTTGAAATACTATCATGAGATGTCATACTACATGCTGTAAAGATTATTTTTGTGATTTGAGGAGACAACACCCTGATTTATTTCTCGCTTAATTTAAGTATTATGACCAATTCACTGATAAAGTTCCAAGTAGAATAATGTTTAAAAAGTGATAAAATGAGGAAAACCTGTTTAATTTCATCCAGGTTCATGACAAAATATTTAGCTTTTACTGATTCTTACAGTAAGTACAGCATCCTAAATGCTGGCCCTGGAAAAGACTGAGGAACGGATGGACTTTTGTTCTTCTAATGCTGCATGCAGTTTTAAAAAGGCCTGGGTCTCATGGTGTGGTAAGGAAAGGCTAATGTGAAGTTCGCCCTGCAGTAGAAGCCTTGAAGTATCTCCGCTGGCACGGTGAGATAATTTTACATGTTTAGGCAGCAAGACATTTCTCTCAAGCTCATGTGAGAGGAGATGACACAAGAATTGTAAAGGAACAGCAGATGTTTTTCCAGAATAAGCTAGAATGGAATATACGCCAGCTGCACAGTACCTCAGTATATATCAGTGGTGGAAGGTGAATTTTGTGTCCTCTTACTATCTGTATAAAGTTCACATGCTCTCCCTTTATAAGGAAATGACACTTACACTATTTCTTCTAAATACTAACACATCAAAGTTTAAGTGATGACTTATTCTACTTTTAAGCATGATGAACAGGAGAGGAACACAGTGCAAATTCATGTTGACGTGGTATAGATAGATCTCTACATATGCACCAAATTTAATATGAATGCATTTTCAGGCTGTCCTGTTAAATGTTTGGATCTCAAATTGTACAGTGCAGAGCAGGTGCTGTCTTGGGAAACTAATACAATAACAGAGTAAAACTGTTTGGAAACTAATGCTGTTAAAAATATTTCAGGTTATTCAAAGTTTGCCTCTATCTGCAATTCATTACAAGCTGTGCTTTTTACAAAGAAAACAAAATAGAATATTTAATTATAAAATAATACCTTAGACCAGCTTAAGACTACATATATCAATGCTCCATTCAACAAACAGCTTGTGCATTGAACAGTATTGCTGGTTTTCACAATTTTACATTTGGATTGTCTAGGAATTAAAATGAATATTAGACCATTTGCATACAGGAAGGGCCAAGGAAAGTACCAGAAACAATACAGAAATAAAAAGAGACAGAAATAGTATGTGTGAATCAGCACCACCAATACCAAGTAGAAGAAATAACTATAACATCTAAGGTGACCCACGAGATTTCACAGCAGATATTCACAATGAAACTATAGAGATAATCCAAGATGCATCTACTTTGATCTCCTTCAAAAAGGTTTTCTTAAAAGGTATTAAAAGGTTAATGATATAGTGATATATTACAGCAGAAACTGACTTGTTCTGTGTAATGGGACTATTCATTGACATACTCTTTTTACAGCCTAGGTTGCAGTAAAGCCAAGTACACAACTATATACTACTTCCATGCAACAGTTTCTTTCCTGTGTTTCTATCCGACTCAAGATTTTTGGATTATTGCTATTGATTCCTGAAAAAGAAGGAAAACTGCAAGGAAGTGCCACTCAGCTTTTCTAAAGAAATACTTGATCTAGTAATACTAAAAGGCTGTATAAGACTAATGATTCTTCTTGCAGCAATTACACCTCAATCTGTTTTGAAAAAGCAGAGGCATATTAACAAAAGTGTTAAAAGGCATGAATTACTTTCCAGACCATTGTGCTGTTATCCTGCTGCAACTCCCATTGACCACAAAGAGACTGACAAATTACACGCTACCTCTGCTCTCTGCCCTCCCATTCACAACACATTTAGAAACCAGTTTCACAAGTTATTTATAAAACCTGGTGCAAGCTTGCAATACTTGTAATATTCTACCTCCCTAGCATCCTTTTTACTCCTTATGCTTAGAATCTACAGAACATTTTTCTTACCAAAGTATAAAAAGCAAACGACAAAAAGGAATAATTCCATAATTTTGTTTTGGCTGAATCTAGATTTCTGTTCTCACTAGCTATACTTATTTTTCTTAACACCCCCCTCCAACTGTTATAAATAATAAAACATAAGAACCTAAATCTTTCCTGTCTTTCTTTTGTCTTTTACTTCCATTTTAGTTATGCTTAAATACTTCTAACTCCTAATCAGAAACTCATTATTCAACATAATTCATGCTAATGTCAATGAGCTTCAGATCAAGCTTCTAATGTTAACAAAGCAATTAGAGAACTAATAATTTTGCCCCACTTTTTAAGTTAAATGTCAAATAATTTTTAGCAGATTTAAAAATTCGAGTGTTGGGCTAGTGCCATGGGCTCCATCCTGTTCAATTTAAACACCTATTGAAAACATGCTTTTAAAGAAAAACCACCCATTAAGACCCCGACACCAAATCCATAGACTTCAGTGAAAACTTTCACACTGACTTTAATAGACTTTGGATAAAGGCCTTATAACTTGAAGAGCTCTGTTACAAATGGTTCTGTCCAGGGCTATCTGCCAACATAATTCAGATGTGAAAGAGGCTGCAGCCTGAGAAAACTGACCTTGCTCATTGGCAAAGCCTGAGAAGAACTGCCTTAAAGAAAGAAAATAGGAGTGCTTTGTGCCTCTGCCCTTGCTTCTTGCAGGAGAATGAAAAGTAGATGTTGGCAAGAGGAAATAGGTCAGCTAACATCCAAGTTATTCCTCTTACTTTTCATATCTCTGAAGTACAATTTAAATGGAACTTCCTCCCCTTTTTGAAAGGCTCAGTAGATCAATGTTTATATGCATATATTCCAAAATGCTACTCAAAACTATTTCCTAATCGTGTCTGATACCAATGTGTTCCAACCATTAACAAAGATCAGTAACGTGCTTCCAACACTAATAAAAAAGTTCAGGTATTTTCTCCCCATCACCATTGTTTGCCTAGAACATGAGTTCAACTCACACTTACCCGGAGTAGCCATAAACTTCAGCAGACACACACTGTTTGCTAGAAATGGTGTATTATGACTATCATCATTGCCTCACTATGCTAGGGTCCTATAAATGGTATAACTGGAAAGAATATCTTCTTCAAGTTTAGTACTGAGAACAGAGTAGTGGGAGCAGAAAGTTTGCTTATTTGGCAGATCAGCTGGAAATAATTTCCAGTTCAACTAGGTCTCTCTTCTTTGTCCAGCACCTTACAGAACCAGATTATTTCCTGTTAAAAATCAAAACAGGTACTCCCCCTCCACCCCTATAAGTCATTGCATTAGATTGATTTTGACACAATCTTTATTAGAGGCATGGGAAATTTAGAGGCATTAGCTGATGACCATGGATATCGTGCTATATGTCACAAAACAGATGTTCTTGGTACTTCAGTGACTGGTAGAAGCTCTGATGACAAAGCCATAGGTTTTGTTGCTGCTTGGGAGTTTAATGCTTGAACACTTGTTACCAAAATTATTTGGAACTAGAATTCCTGGTGGCAGTTACACTCCTAGGGATATTTCACTGTCAATGTGAATCTCTAGTTGAAGAGATGGATATATGACAAGCTAATCACTTCATTAGTCTGAAAATACAGTTTCACACCATTCATTTTAATACAGTATTAAGTTGCATTTGGCTTGCAAGGGTCTAATCAGCATGGAAATAGTCATTCCTATAAATACTGGAAACTATACACAGTATTTGTATTATCACTGCCTTCCCTTATGTGTTGGGTGTGCAATAACAATTCTTTCTAGTTCAGATATACTATTCAGCCTGCGTCTTCTTGACCTTTTCACAGCCAAGAAAGGCCCTTTCAGCCCTTTGCAGCATTGAAGCATTGAACTATTTCAGTAGTTTAAAATGGCCACAGGGAGTTATGTCTGTGGCCTTTTCCAGTTGGTTCTTTTCTCTTTCAAAAAGGAGGAAAAGGGAAAAGCTAGCAAACAGTTCAAGCACAAATCTGGTGCTTAGCTGATGCAATGAGTTTTTAGGGAATTAATTGATGCACATTTCATGATGCTCAAATACATTGTTTCTGTAGCTGCCTGCCAGGATATGGCAAAGGCCAGATTTTCACTGATGCAATTGGTAAAGCAAGGGATGGCTTATCTCAGATTTTATTTCATGAAGAATCAACTAGTTATGCCCATCACATGTCTTTTAAAGGAACTGTTTCTCACCTTGTGCTTGCTGGTGATTCTTTCCAGATATTGCAATATGGACAAAAAGCTTATCCTTTCTTTCTAGAAGAAGATTTTCCACAGTTTAACCCCCGCTTTTGACATTTCCATGCCTACTATACCAATCTCACTTTGACCAGCATGTTTTCTTCATGCCAGAATAGACACTTGCCTTTCACAGTACTAGGGAGTACAAAATCATTGCAGCTACACAAAATAATATCCTAGAAGAATTAAGACCTTATGTCATAATAAAGGCTGAGATGCAATGAGAGCAATTCTGGTTGACAGCATGGTGGTAAGAGTTTTCTGTCATCTGTGTTTGGAAGTAAGGGTCAAATCCCAACAATCTGAATGCAAATCTTGCCTGCTAGCATGTTCTCTGTGATTTTTCATGGTCCATCACAAGGTGTTGGTAGTCTATGCTGTTTTTGCTACACCTCCTTCCAGTGAGGAACAGAAACAGCCTAGCCTCTATGGAATTACAAATCTGAGTTAGCACTTGTATCAAGAAGCTGCAATGAGCTGAATATGGAAACAGCATGAATACAAGAAGCTGACAAGGCTGGGGATGGTGAAAGGAATGGTGGTTTGTTAATATAAAGAGAAGAATGAGAAAGAAAGCAAGAGGGTGGTACAGGTAAATAGCATCATAAAAAGGGCTGAGTATCTCGAGCTGTTGCCCTCTTCCTTATGATTCCTCTTGGGTTGCCTCTTTTTGGCTGTGTAAAGAGATAACACATAATTATTTGCTTATGCCTGTATGGAGCTGGCCTGTGACTAGAGAAATTCCCATTGCAATAACAGTAAAGCAAGTGGCTGTTTCATAAGGGCCAACACGAATCATTGTGAGCCCAAACAGTCCTTTATTCTGTTTGCTAAGTGCTTGACACAATAGGCTTATCCACAGTCAAGATCCTAGACAGTGCAGTAAAATAAATGACAGTCAATGGAGTTTCATGAACAGGAGAGATCCATTAGTATAAAAGCAGCTGCAAAATCAGACATTAATTTTGTCAAAAGCACAATGAAGACATCACATGCTGGGATTAACAGTCTTCTGAAAACGGAGCTATTCTTTTGGACATTTGAAGCCGTTCTCCAACTGATGAGACCCTTAGGACAAACTATCTGCCTTACAAAGACATTGGCAGCCTCCACAAAACATTGTTAGGGAAAAAAACACCTTCAGTTGAAGGTTCACTTCATTGCTGAGCAGCATAAACTAAACTCCTCTTGCCAGACTTCTCACAGTTATATCTTTTAACAACAGCATCAAGACAACCTCAAAGAAGAACATTCATCTTGGAATCATAGCATTCATGAGATCATAGCTTTTACAGATTGCCAGCACATACTTTGCCTTGTTGTGCTTTGTTATTCAATTAGAAGATCCCGTTTCAAACACTGAGCAACATGTGTAAAGGCTGATGGTGAGTAACACTCATGCAGTTATGGCTTAGTAATCATATTGTTAGAACATAATAGGCCAAGCTTCAAATTTAGTACTGTAATTAAAAAATGTCTTTGGTCAGCTAGTAGCAGCAGTGCTACTACAGTGAGTGAAGAGGACAAGAGGTCTTGACACAAGAGATGCCGCTGCATGTTTCAGACTCCAATCTGGTTTTGAGGCCAATGACTAATTTACAGGGGAAGCTATATATGGTTGCATTTCAAACAGTTGCAGATACTGTTTGATACAACTTTCTCACTCTCCTTCTGTAACACCGTACAATAAAGGTGTCATGTGATAACATTAGACTTGGAATATCTCTTCTAATCCTAAAGAGAACACTAACATGAAGAGAAAGAAATGCTATAATCCCTGACAACATCCACCTTTCCCTGATTCACAGCAGAACTTCAGCTGGAAATCTTCTCAGGCTTCCAGTTAAGGATTTCAAGCAGTTTGCTTGTGCCAGGGAAGTTGCCCAAAAGTCTTCTCAAGGTTGCAATCCTAAAATGCAATGAAAGAGAAGATTACAGAACGTACAGGTCTTCAGACAAGAGAACCTCCATAGAGTCCTTTAATATCTATCAGTTCCAACTGTCCTGTATCTTACAGTCTTTTCAAGAGACAAAGTGCTGGATGCCAGCTTTCTATTCTTGTGAATGACATCATGAAGCAAGACATGATCCTCAGAAATGTTGAGAGCGCAGGGATGTCTTCACAGCTCCCTGCTACCAACTTACCTATTCATAGGAACAGAAACAAAGGGTGCTAAGTTGCTTCTGCAGGCAGAGGCTAAGAGCTTGGTCAGGTAGATCCTTGTAGTAGTGGTGAATAGAAAGGCTTTTGTAAAAATGTGAAAAGAACATTAAATTCCAAAGAGCAAAGATAAAGAATGCTAAAAGCAGACTGAAAGTTCGCAAGAAAAGCAAAAAAGATTACTTGCAGATCTAGATTGTCAGGACACGCTTTCCATGTTTTGCAATGGGGAAGTACTATCTAAGTCAATGAATCTTGGGCTACAATCCTGATATGCAATGAGACCAATTCTGGTCGACAGCATGGTGGTAAGAGTTTTCTGTCATCTGTGTTTGGAAGTAAGGGTCAAACCCCAACAATCTAAATGTTATGATTTATAGAATATCTGATTTATAGAAAGTCCCAAAGGTATCAGTGGAACCTCAGCCATTTGACAGGCCCTGGTCATATGAGTAGCACTGAAGAATCAGGATTTTAAGACTATGGAAATAACACGCTTGTGCTACCACCATTCTTAAATGTAGTACCAAAACCTCAGTATTTGACTAAACTCCTGCAGTATGGACCTTTTCTGTAAAACTAATGGAGAGTCTCTACTGTTGTCTTAGTTATGACAAGTAATTTTGTTACCTTTTTACAATTATTAATAATTCAGTTAATAAAGGCCTTATTCCTGAACTACTCTTTTTTTTTTCTTTTTTTTTTTTTTTAATCTGAATAAAGTAAGAACCTTTAGAAACCTTTAGAAAGGGTGGTAAACAAAAAATAAGTGTAGTTTCTACTTCCCTCATATGTACTCTGTCCCTGTATATAGCTATATTAAACAAGATTTGTGTCTACTGAAAGTATTTTTCAAAGCATGGTTAAAACAAAACAGTCCACCTCTTAGAATGAAAACAGCTCTGACAGAAACCTACGTTACAGTTGCAGCAAAGCCCTTTGGGCATACTTTACTGCACATTACTGTGCTTCTTGGGTGGTTGAAAGCATGAGACCATCATAACACCACTGAGGTAGCCTATTATGATGGAATAAGGCATGCCCTATTGTGTTCTAGTACTTGGATGAACCACACAATTATCGAATTAACACTTCATTCACTTCATTGTATTGAACCTAAGCCATACCATATTTTACAGTTCTACAGTGGCTTGAGCCACTGTGGCTTAAGAGTAAATAACAAAACAGTAGTCTTATGAAGTTCTATTTTGGCTAAGAAAATATAACTTGGTTTTGCTAGCTATAAGATTTGCAGGTTAAACAGAGTTTCATTAAATCAGCATTTGAAGTCAGCAGGGCCTGTTGAGATAATTTAGGGATTCAGTGTGTAGAGAACAAATTTCCAAAATTGTTTCTGGAGCAGTGAGATGGCACTTTTATGCCTTTCCTTTCCTTTGTGCATGAAGCCATTGAATCGTTTATAGCTAACCTTAAAATTGATTAAAAAATAAAAATACAGTTAATAGCAGAATCAAATGCAAAATTTGGAAGAAATGTAATTGGGAATAATAATTATAATTAGGAAACCTCATAGTGCTAAATACATTAACAAAACTGCATTTGGTACTACTTTTTTTACTGAGGATTACATAGCTTGAAAGGCTGAATTAACTGGTTAAACCCAGCAACAGCTGTAAAATTCTCCACAGCTAAAACAACTTCAGTTTTAGTAGTATCTCAGTTCTACTATGAAATTCATGGCCTAGTAGAGAAGGCAGACACTTAAAGAAGGCATCCTTTTTCTACCCATATGCATATCACACTGAATCAGAGTTCTAGCTGCTACTAAGGGGTTTGTTCAGCTGGAAAGTGTGCAACATATTGCAAGGTTTATCCCAGGATTTCCATTTATATTTAGACTCTTCACCTTATTTGAGTCACAAGTTTTGTTGTCAAGGAACAAAGGTATATCTTGCCAGACACTCCAGTATATGGGTTTATTTTCTTCACGTAATGAGAAGGTTTAAAAAAATTATTTGCTAAAATATTTTATTAATACACAGATACTTCTATGTTTGTACCTGGGTAATCATATTAAGCAGAATGACGTGTCTTCCTAGAAAGCATGGCACACTGGACATGTGAGAAAACACTGTACACACTACTCAAAATTGAGATTACTAGTGACTTTCCTAGTGTGGCTGAAGGAGTGAATGTCACTCTCCAAAGACCAGGAACAGTGTTGTCCCCACATATGCTATATAGACCCTTTTTCCAAGTGTGCCCCCCCCCGCCCCCGCCAAGGATTACTTGTCTCCTTATGCAATTATACAGCAGAAAGCATTTATACATTACAGAAATACTTTAAATACCTATACTTTACAGTAAATGCTAATTACGATGATTCTCAGTCAAACCCTATAACTGAAGAGGGCAGTTTCTCAGCTGATAAAGACCCTCTGGAGCTGTGTTGCCATTAGCTGAAGTTCTAGCCTTGAATCCAGAGAGGGACAAATGTGGAAAAACATGAAGTACCTTTATACAGACATGTTCTGCCTTTCAAATATTTACAATTCAAAAAATATTTCCTTAGTGTGTATAAAATCCATAAATATTCATTATTCAAATATTTTAAGTCTACTGCAAGATCAAGCAGCCAAGGGTGGGGTCCATAATTAGCAGCTGTAATGACCTCCTCTTGAAAAATGAAGGATTTTGTCTTTCAACACAAGGTAAGTGGTAATTTGCCCTTGACTTTGGCATATGCAAAAGTCATTTTTTCTCTGTGGGTAGAAGTTACTGAGCAAAACATGTAAGATCACTAGTTAAGTGCACTAAATCTCTCAGGTTTCATCCAGCCTTTTGGCCCTCCTTCCACACATGGACTCAACTATGTTCTCAAGTCCTGAATAGATTAGCTGTCAAGCTTACATTAAAGATATAAGGTCTAATTAGAAGGAAAGACCAAGCTGTTTCACTCTGCAATTCAATCAAATATTTGCCCCTGATGCTCCAGTAGCACCACTGACCATGGGTAGGACAGCACAGTTCACAACATGCAGTCAACCATGCACCTCCAGTAACCAAGCAGGGGTCTGCCAGTGCCAGTTCTGGTGCCTGCTGACACACCTGCTGACCCTCCCCTTTTCTTCCATGACTCGGTGTCACACTCTACAAGAGAAGCTTTATCCATTTCTTTCCAGTGTGCAGGCCAGAAAGATTTTTAGCTATGAATTTTCAAAAGTTAATGAACAAAAATGTTGACTTAGCAAAGATTTTATCAGCTTTGCCTTAATTGCTGGAAGGGAATAACTAGCAATAAAAATCGTGTGCCTTATTAATATATAAATAAATTATGATGGCAGCCTTTCTATCTCTAGGAGGTTGGCTGAAAAACAGCTTGTCATGGCTGGGTGGCATTTACTTTTCCATCTGTCAATATTTGGAGGATTTTATTACTTTGCAGTACCAAGTTTAAAATGGCTAATGGAAATATTAAAATGGAATTAATCTAACTAAATAAAACTGGTTCTTTGTGTGTTATTCCCTTGGAAGTAACTTAATGTGCTTTCTGAAACAAAGCTATGGTGGAAAAATGAGTTATATTTAAGTTTATATGTTGTTCATTTACTTTCTCTTAGAAACTTTCTCTTCCAAGCAGAGGCAAGCTATGGTGCTTTATAATAACTATACTTCAAATATTTACAATCTGATGTACACAGAAGAGAAGGTTAGAAGTGGCCAGAAGGCTCCCAGCTCCACTAACTTACCAAATGTTCTACTTTGGGAAAAAAGCAATACTACAGTGGCAACCCATGCCAATAACATCACTGTACTGAACTAAGTCAATACTACAAAGCTTTGCCAGTCTAACAGTGGTGGCCTAACATGAAAATTACACACACCTCTAGCTGATACTGCAGTGTTTAACAAAATTCCAGGTGTCAAGAGAAGACCTTTGTCAAAAGACAACCCTCTTGTCAAGTTAGCTTTGCTGCCTGCAGTGATAACACAACTTTGTCATTTGTGGAATGGATGAAGCTTGCATTTCCTGTGAGGGACTCCATCCTAGCTAGAATAGCTGCTGTTCAGAGCCATCAGTGACAGGAATAGTTCTAGGCAATTTATGAAAGAGTCATAGAATAAGATAATTGATCTCCCTTTACACTTCTCATTGCACCATTTTTTAACTTCATACACTGACTTCTGTACTTTTTAAAAGAGTTTAATAAGTTACTTGCAATAAAGAAATACACAACTCTTCACAGCACTTTAGAAAGCAGAAAACAAAAGACCTAGGAAATGAACCAAAACTTCGAAAGCACTGCAAGCACTGACTGCTAAAAGACAGGCTAACTGAAGAATCAGCAAGGAACCAGAAGCTAGGAAACACAAAACATGATCTCATCTTCAAAGCAGCAACCACTCCAGCCAAGATTTAGGGAGCTGGGGGAGGTAGACAGACATGCATCAGGTGTCTGCAATAGATCTCCTGTTCCATACACACACACACAGGGGTGCGTCTCTAGCAGATCACATGGTTGTTACCAAAGCTCTCTTGTAGCTGTTATCACAGATGCTTAAATAGTTTCCAATGGGAGCATAGGCAGAAACAAGACAAACTAATAATGCACATGGAACTTGATGATAAATGACCTTTCCCTTTTAGGCATCAAAATACACAGTAGGCGTTTTACAAGTACATTAAAAGAAAAGGGAGTGGGAAGACAGTATGGCCCAAATTTTGAGTTTATTCACCTTGCTCTTGCATTGTATACCCACACAGTTAATTCCAATTCCCTGTCGCTAACTTCCTACCTATAGATTCCATGTTAAAAGTGTATCAGCTTTTTTGTTAAACATTCAGACTCGTGAAAACACACCACAAGTGTGCGGGTTTTTGGCACCTTGGAAAGATTCATCACAATTCCTCCTTCCCTTTCAACAGCCTATATGAAATCTGATTCACTTCTTCATTCTGATCTTTTAAGATACCACTATCATTATCAGCATCTCCACTATCACCACTGGGAGCCTCCTGCAACAATGCAGATGCATTATTAGTCCACAAGTGACAGATGCAATCCATCTATTCTGGAGAAAAGGAGCCTGAGAGGAGACCTTATCAGTCTCTACAACTACCTGAAAGGAGGTTGTAGTGAGGTGAGTGCTGGTCTCTTCTATCAAGTAACTAGTGATAGGACGAGAGGAAATGGCCTCAAGTTGCACCAGGGGAGGTTTAGATTGGATATTAGGAAAAATTTCTTTGCTGAAAGGGTTGTCAGGCATTGGAACAGGCTGCCCCGGGAAATGGTGGAGTTACCATCCCTGGAGGTATTAAAAAAATGTGTAGACAAGGCACTTCAGGACATGGTTTAGTGGGCATGGTGGTGTTGGGTTGACGGTTGGACTCGATGATCTTAAAGGTCTTTTCCAACCTAAATGATTCTATGATTCTATGATTTCTAATTTAATAGAGAGAACCACCCAGGACATTCAAGTCACTGGAGAAGAATGTGGTTGAGACAAAGGGCAGAGTTTATGTGAGCTATGCCCCACCTTCTGGCTTCTTTACCTGTTTCTTTTTTCAAATGCCCCGATTTAAAAAAGATCAAGAGCATAAATAGGAGTTGTAACTCCATACAGGTGTAAAGCACAGGTACTCACTGGGCTACTTATTGCAGATTTCCAAGTGGTGGTTCTAGAATCAAGGAGGAATTATTGAGATAGAACTTCACGCATTTCTTAATCTACTTTAACCTGGTTAAATAATACTCTGTTATTCTCATTTCATAGATGGGAATATGGACACAGATGAATAGGGATTTATCCAATGGCCGTTATCACTCACTGGTAAAACTGCCATTAAAACAAATTGTCACTTTTTCTCTTGTTTTCTGACTACAGAGCCATGCTGTCTCCTGCCATCATTGTCTTCAATAGAACTCCTCCCTTAAAATCTTGTCTGAGCACCAGGCCAACTGACACACAGGCTGGAAGGATCCAAGCACCATGACTCATCCCAAGAGACAGAACAAAAAGGCTGTAACTGACTCACTATGAGATAAGGTAACATTTTTTCTCTGGAAGACAGTCATGGTGCCAGTACATTACCTTAGATGAGAATAAGGCAAAGCCAGTCATCTTAGTCATTGCTTCATAGGGTGAAACAATCCTGAACCACATGGATTTCAAATTGTGGTAAATACCAGTGGTGACTTTGAGGACTATAGCATAAATGAGTCATCAATTTAACTATGGTAAGAGTTCCAGAACTTGGATGCAAGAAGCCAAGATACTCATCCATATCCAAAAGCCTTGAAACTTTTAATGACGATTTACAGTTTGTGCGGGTAATGAGATAACACGATCCTTAGCTTCATTCTGCTTTGTAATTGCTTGCAAAAATATGCAATTCATAGAAGAAATGAACATTTTAGCCATAAGCATTCTTCTGACCAAGTCTCACTGTCAGCACTATAGCATTAGCTGGGTGAACTGCCAGGAATGGGGTTATTAATGCAACGTCAGTCTCGCTCTTAATTCCAACTTGGTATTTTTTTAATACCTTGTATTGGTATGCAAAAGATCTCTTGTCTACACTGTTCAACATAAGATTCAAGACTGCATAACACAAATTCACTTGACCTCAGAACAAAATGCCATGATTAGTGTTAGTTTTTGTCAACACTCACCCTTGTACATTTCCTGGCAGCACCACGTCCTCCTGTCACTCACCTTTCGGGG
The DNA here is from genome assembly GCF_000737465.1 of Haliaeetus leucocephalus. NCBI lineage: Eukaryota > Metazoa > Chordata > Aves > Accipitriformes > Accipitridae > Haliaeetus > Haliaeetus leucocephalus. The sequence goes on from NW_010972676.1 coordinate 970,051, forward strand.
ATATTTGGTTGTCACTCTACTTGCAGAACACTTTGCCATAAAACTCAGCTATAATTGAAGGTTATCTCCAGAATTACACATGTAGCTCTAAGAGTAAAATCACGAATCCTGGCATTTATATCTAGGACATTGGAGTGACACTGCCAAAAATGTAACAGCAGATAATGTTATACTACTTGCAATTAAATGGTATTAAGATATGGGCACTGGAAGAGACAAAAGATTTCAGTCAAGTTAACAGTGAGCCATGTCTCCTCCAGTCTGTAGTTACAAAATAAAGAAGTTACAGGAGTGTTGAGCCTACAGAAAGATTTATGTACTGGGTGTGGCCTTGTGTTCCAAAATGATTTTTCCGCAAACTGATGAAAAATGTGTTGACAGTAATTATTCATAATCATTCAGTAAATCAGTTTTTCCCCTACAGACTCCTGGGTTGTAATGAACTTGTTCATTCTGAGTGCTCTGATCTTGCAGATTGAAATATGAATCTTCTTGTTGGTGTTGTGGTATGGCTTAGGTATATGCAAGCATAGCTTTGTGGGAACTTTCTCCTTAGAAAAAAAAAAAAAATTATTTGAGTACCCACTCTGGACTGGAGTTTGTTGTCTGTCAGGTTGTGGCTGAACCAGCTCTTAAATCCAGGTTTTCTATACACCAGATAGTCTCTTCACTTCATTGTAATACTATTGTGATTTCTTTTAAAAATATTCTGTCGAGTAGGTTTTCATTCTGATGGGACAGCACCACTTTTGCTAAATTAATTTAGCTGAATGTGTTGCACTGAACTGTAGATCTTTAAATTGATTTCTCTTCACTTTAAGAAAATTCCCTGGTGCTAAAATGAGTTTATTACATTTATACATTTGTTGGCCAGGTAAGATTAATATTAAAGGTAGGGCCTGTGAAAGTTGGTGAATTTGCTTCTAGAATTTAAAAGATTATCTGTACCTTGAAAGCCCATACTTGAAAGCTGCCAATGTGGTGGCCTGTGGTCCATGCATTCTTTCTTCTTCCAGGAACTGTTCCAAGTATTTTTTAGCATGCAGGTACCATCAAGGTGATTTCGTGGTGTCCATATTTCCGGGGATTTGACACTCTGCAACTCATAGCCTGGAACATTTTCTCAAGATTGTCATTATGAAACTCCAAGCCTTACTCCCTCCCTCTCATCACCATGAAGGGGATATACTGACAGCAGCTCATTCTCATTCCCATGTGCTTTTCTGATTGCCTGAAGTGCTGCTTACGCACTTCCATTATCAAGTCATCCTTATTCCTCTTGTTGCTTTGCCGTCAAATTCAGAATCTTGTCACTGACACTGATGAGTGATCTCCTTGTTTGCCTGGCCATTCCTTGACAGGTCTAATACTGTTGCACTTGTTCCTGACAGATTGAGGGGGGGAAAAAAAACTGGCTAGTGCCCTTGAAAATTCATCAATTTTGTTTTCTGTCTACGGAGTTGCAAGCAATACCATTGTGCGCTGTTCCCTTTTCTTATTACTGTGCCACAAAACTTTTTGACACTTCTGTAGAGTTATCAACCCAGCCAAGGAAATGGCAAGTGAACTTCACCTTCCAACTATCCCAACATTTTGGTGGATTGGGAGGGAGATGAGGAAGCAATGACTGTAGGGCCAATGAAAGAAAAACAGAGCAATGAGTTGGATTCTGTGGTAATATCTTTCAGGCTGATGCAGTGCTGCAAGATGTTATAATGGTTCAAGTATCAGAATCAGAAATAGATGATCTATTCCAGGCACCTGAAACGGGATCCTCTCTGACAAAGATCTCTGCAAACTCATAAGAAACTGAGCAACGACTAAAGATGAAAAACAGTGGCCAAGAGATGTTTGCCTTATGAAAAAAATTTCAGGAAGTAGTTGAAAATGTTATTGAAATTATTCTGTAATGATATTCCATTTTTATACTCCAGAAACAGATAAAAACTATGATTAAAAAAACAGCTCCTGCATTACTAGTAGTATACCTCAAGAAGGGAGTAGTCTGACATGGTGGTGAGTGTCCTGAAGTGTAGTTATATAGTAACTGAGGCTGGGACGTGATTACAACCACTCTTCCCCCACCCCCCCCAAGATGCTCTTTTGCATTAATTCCTTAGACTATCACTTTTACCCTAGAAAAGTGATTTCCTACAAGCCAAAATTTTGCTGTTTCACACATGAAAATGGGTAAAGCCAGGAAGACTGCCAAGGGCATGTGGGAGAAGCACAGACAAACGGTGAAGAATAGCATACAGGAACATGTTTACCTGTGGTTCTTCCAGGTCTACACAAGTGCAAAGTTGCAACACCTAATTTGTGCCAACAAATATTGCAATGCTTAAACCAGTAGAAGCCATTAGATTTCCTGATTAAAATCTAAAAGTGTGCACAAATCAAGAGCTAGGAAGTAAGTCTGCCTCATCATACTAGTCATCTGATCTTTTCAATGCCATGATTCACATTCACTTCGGAAGGTGGCATTACAGACATTATAGCATTCAAGTCTAACAAATATTATGTTGACACATTTAGTCAAAAGCTAACTGCCAATTTTGATGAAGATGCTGTAAGTCTTACATGTGCTTTGCTCTTCAGTTCATTGGTAAGTGGGGTACCAAGAGATCTGGAATGTTCCACTTAGATGAGATCAATCCTGAGACACAAACTATATATAATTGAACACAGAGAGTTAAAAAAACAATCTTAACATGAGAATGAGGTGTTCTACATGCCCAAAGATATTGCCATGACCTTTCTCTAAAAGGCAGCACAAATACCTTTGTTTACATACTTCAGATGTTGCTGTTGAACTCTCTTCTAGGCATGAAAGATATCTTGAAATTTTAGAAAAGGCAAAAGTAATATGTGTGCAGTTTGCAAAATGATTTAATTACTGTGCAGTTAGCTGGCAAGAGTGATGCTGAAAAGCCAGACAACTAAGTTGTAATCAGTTGTGTGCGTATGCAAGATTATGTTTCAATGAAAGGAAAATAAAATATGGTTGATACAAATACAAGACATTAAAAATGCTCAGACTACTGAAAACTGAGGTCAGAGTTTCTGAAGCTATTCAGGCAATGAGCTGGTCATATATAATAAAGACCAACTTTCAATCAAGTTCTAAATTACTATATTTTATTTCATTATTTCATTTATGTCCTGGAAGTAGCTTATTGGTTTTGTTTGCTTTTTCCTACTCCTTTAGATTGAGAAACAAACTTCAGATTTCTGATTTACAGCAAATAGTGGGGAGGAGGATGACTACCAGGATTTTATTGCTGCAAAACTGGCACATCAGTTATTTGGGAAGGTATTTGCTCATCTCATCAGCTATCTTGTGTACTAATTAAATTGATGGATTATTGGACAGGGAGAAATTTTCAAAGCTCTTTTAGGAATGCTGGAGGCACTTTGTAGAATCAGAAATGCAAACAGCTTAATGGTTAACAGGATATAATTAAATGCACAACTGATGTTACAATACTGCCTGTGTGTTATATCACAGAGCCTTCTCCTCCTTCCCACCCCGAAACTAGGTATATTAATGGCACTACATTAAGGAACTCTTAAACATTTAAGTTCAATATGCAGCTAGCTTATTCTTTGGAGAAGCCTATTCTCTAATGACATTTTTTTTTACATTGCATGCAGTGTTGACATGACACCCCAGCTGAGTATCACTCGCATATGGAATCACATATCAAGTCACATGTAGTGCAATATGCTCATAGACAGCAATTCTCTCCAGTACTGTATTTAAGAAAAAAAAATAAAATTAGAAGAGTCTGATTGAACTTGAAAAGAAAAACCCTACACAAAATGTTATTCCTATTCAAGCAACTGCACAAGCAGTTTGATATCATGGTCATAAAAACATGAATATATTTTGTAATATCTGAACTTATTTGAAGTGTCTGGGAGAATAAAGACCTGTGCATTCTGGCAAGATGAAATGAATCTGACAATTTAATCTTCATCAGTTTACTGAATTCATATCTAAAGGCTACACATTCAGTATAGCTGCAATAAAATCATCTTCACATTTTCAAGTTTTCACTGTGCTCCAGAGTATGAAGTCAGATTTCAGTGCTGCCACCACTAAATCAAATGGGACACGATACCTTTCATTCTACCCTTATTCTCACAAACAGTACCTCAGGTTCTGGAAGGCGTAACCACAGCAGTCTCTTGCTCCCTAACTTCATGTTACAAGACTTACTATGGGTTAACAAGACCTGTAGTAAGGAGGAATAAAAAGAAAATTTTCTGAAGTTCTTGTGCAAGCAAGTCTTATTCCTGAATGACGATTTGTCTAGCCCCAGAATCCAAACTACAACGTACAGGGTTATCAAACATCCTCATGTTTATGAAAATAAGTTAGATTAATGTATTTATATGAAACTTGAGCCCCAGGACCCTGTAGATCATGACTTACTGAACAGATCTGAATTTGCTCACCCTAATAGTATCTCATTTCAGAAGTGATTTGTTCCTAAATACCTAAACTACTCACTTCACAACAAAATGCTTCTGCTGCTTCTTTGACTTGGCATTTGCCCACAAAGTACCAATGAAATGCCACCCTGCATGGAAGTGTCTAAGGGCAACAGAAGGGAAACAGACAAGATAAATAAAAAAACTCCAAAGACAGCAGATTTATGATCCCAAAGTCAAATAAGGGCCAAAAATATTTAACACCACCATCCCCCAAATTGTAGGATTTTGAAACAATGATTTTATTTAATATTTTGGGATTCATTCCTGGGAGAAGAGAAAGTTCATCCAACACCAACTTTCTGGTTGCCCATGTGATACAGAAGCTGCTCCTTGCAGATGTGATCTTATGATGGAGAGGGAATACTGACACTCACCTCTTCCCATATTCTCCTGTAAAAATTCCATAACTTGAGAAAACCCCAGCAGCAAGATGAGATTTGCACTGACTTCACAAATAGCAGTTCTGCCCTTGAACTTAGCTGGGGGGATGAATGTCCCCAGCCAGGAAGGGGATGAAATGTGCTAACCCAGCTGTGTCCCTGAACACTGCTAGTGCAGACCACCTTCACAGCTTCTGAGCAAGGCAGAGAGGTACAACCACATGAGGCAGTGCAGGCACAACTCAGATATGAAACCAGTCAATGATCACTGCAGTATCTTTTCATTTGGATACCACTTAACAATTCACTTTTAGAATCTTGACTGTGATGCCACCTGTCACCCATCAATAAAAATGCAAAACTTGTAGCAGTGATTTGGACTGAAGTGAGAAAAGAAGCACAAGGCTACACAGCACATTCATATCCCAAGACCTCCAATAAAAAGGTCTAGGAATGCATGAAAATTACCTCTTTGCTAGTGCTTCTAAGTTTCCTCAGTAAAACATCTCCAAACACTACAGTTTCCTCCGACTAGTTGGAAACAGTGGTACAATGCAGCTACTAGAGGATATGAATTGAAAACAAGAAAACTTGCTAAAGTAATGTGTTTTTGTTATCAGTCCTCCTCAGAGCAAAACTAAATGACAGTCTTATCTGTTATGTATAGACTAGAAGTTGTGATGGTGTTAGAAATTATGTACAATGAAGCTGAATACTAGTTTAGATGGACCTACTTCATGTTTTCAGCTAAAAACAAAGCAGAATTTTAGTCAGTGCTGGCAGTTGACTCGGAGTTGCTTATTTGCCAGAATGAATTTGAGCCAAGTACTTGATGGTATTCAGCAGTTTACTCTGATTTTTCCAGCCTTGTTTACGAACAATGGCAGTGCTCCAGTTTTTATGAAATAAAGAAAAGAAAGTGACATAAAAGCAGCTAAATTGGATTCTATCTGCCATTTGGTATAAATACAAAGATAACGTGAATGCTATTAATGGATTTAGAGTTTGACGTGTTGGCCCCTGTTAACAAACCCCACCCATCTAAAATATTCTTCTTAATCATATCACTAGCACACAGAACCTCCCTGTAAATGATTACTGTTCCAGGAACTTAACATATTTCAGAGGAAATTTTTATAGAAGAGTAAGTACTGCAGGGTAGGTTTTTCACTACCATAATTCTTGTAAAGAATAAAGCTCACTGAAAGCAGTTCCTTCTGTTAAGGTGTTAGGTCATAGTTAGTAAGGTTAGTTAAGTTACTTATGTCTCGCTAACGTTAAAACAGGAGTAAAGCATGAGAAACCCTCCACCCAAAACCCACACCATAGTTCTAGCAGCACATTTCTGAAGTTTGCATTTTAGGTGTATTGTGTGACTTGTAATTCCTTAATTTACCCAATTTGATCTAAATTCTGCTGCAATGTCCCACATAAGTAAAGCTGACTTTGATTCAGCATTCCCAGGATCAGGTCCCTCCTTTGTACCAATAGAGTGACTGTGGAAATGGAGAACATCTACAATGCCACCATCAATTATACAAATTGGGACTTCCCATCTGTGGACTGATTTTTCTTGTAGGTTGTCACTGATTGATTCAGCTACCTCCATGCCCCCAAACATATTTTGTGCTATAAAGTGGCTTCCAGAACCATACTATGCTGTAAACATTTTAGTTCCAGGAAAATTCAAACCAGAATTGCTCACACAAACCACTGTGAGAAAGACACATGCTGTTACAACTGTATGTAAACAACCAGGTCTTTGTCCCCTATCCCATGCATGAATAGCAATGCAGTGGTCAAATTCACACACTCTGCATGCTCCACCATAATCACGCATGGCTCCAGGAGAGTTACGAGAGGCAATTCCAGCTCTCTAAGGAGACGTGATGAAGCCCTTGTATTCCTTAACTCACTAACGCTGATTTTATTCACATCCTTATGAGGTAAAACCAGCATCTGACCAAATAAGACAACACTATTATGTGAAATTCACTTTCCATTGTGCAGTATGTAGGGGCAGAAACTGCTACAGGAAGAAAAAACCCAAAAGTATAGCTGCTTCCCAATGTCTGAGCAGCATTACCTACTGTGGAGTCCTTGCTACCAGAAAGTTAGAGGTCTGCCTGGGTGCTGTACCTGAGAAAAACCAAACTGCATACCTCAGAGGAAAGGCTGGTATGATTATACTGGCAATGCCCTCAGTGGAGAAAGAATGTATCTGGCAGAAACAGTGCTTTGACAGTATAGTTAAATTGTGATTTAGAGACCTCTTGCCTAGCTCTTATGGCTAAAATTTACTGCTGCAAGGGGCAAGGTAGCCTGTGGTACTGTGTAGAGTTTAATTTTTCCCATTTTAGCAGCAGTACACTGTCTGACGAGACTGTATTAGATAAAACTTACTTCTATCACAAAAATCTTTGGCTGGCTCGAGAATGGTCCTGATATGTTTGCTCTAAAGCAAGTAGTATCTGTAACATGCTGAAGAATGATGCTGAACATTTAAAAAACTTGCAGTGCTCTCATTCCCCTTCTTATTAGGAAGTGGAATTTTCACAAAAAATGGAAAGAATCAGCACAGTACAGCACTGACAGGGGTACCGATTATGGAAACAGGCTCAAGCAGGTATCTTCCTTCATGCTCAGGCTTCTAAAGCCATTTCACAGTTCATAAATCACTGCTGGTGTTTGGCACTTCCACTGATCAGACAAAGAACAGATGACAGGCCAAAGGAATGGCAGGAAAAAAGATCAGGACTATTTAAGGTCAGAAAAGTGTTTAATGTTAATCAACAACATTGTTTTTCCCTTTCCCCCTTGGTAAGAAACAAAATTTCTGCTGAAATAACTCTTTTTGGCATGCCTTGTTTCTTTAGGCCACCAACATAAGAAACACTCCCCCTTAAAACTGGATTTCTAGTTGGAAGCCTTCCTCCTGTTCTCTAATAGTAACCAAGAAAACAAGTGGTCCAGGCCATTTTCTCAGGCCATTAGGTTATAGAAGCTACTGACAGCTTGCTGGAATAGAAGCTTTCAGCAAAAAGCAATATGCAGTATCATTCAGACTTTCAGCAGCCAAACAAATGCATTTTTTAATCCTGTTATTTGAGAAATTCACACACTAGATACACATTAAGGGACTGATGCTTGGAACGGAACCCAAAGGTACCACTTCTGCTTGAACCACAAATTAAATTAAAATAAAAGTGAACATTTCTAAGCAGTATTAACATAATAGGTCATAAATGGCAGAGAACAAAATTATTCCATTCACAGTGGGGAGGACTGAACTAAAATACTCTGTCCGTTTCTGGATATTGGTTATTAAAAAAAATATGCTGTTCTGAGATGTTTTCCTACATTACTTGGAAGAGTGGTAGGTTTAACAACTGTTTTGTCCTACAAGGAAAAGTACAAGGAACATATTTGTAGGAAACCACATCAGTAGTTAAGAAACTGCCTTAATTTTTAAACATCTAGGTTCTAGATAAGGAAAAAGAGAACTATAAAGCCATCCCAGAGCTTAACTACTCTTACATAAACAATTTAGTAATACTTTTATAGGGGATTACTTTGTATTGACTGTAAGATGAAAACATGCAGTCAAGCAGTTACTGACAAACAGTGAATCCTGTAGCACAAGACACCCAAACTTTGATTACTTGTGATAAATTGTTGTTACTTATCTGTGCCACCTGAGGCGTTGGGAAAAAGAATTCAAGTACTCAACTCCTACATAATTCCTTCTCTTCACTATTCTTCTCCACCAAAGCTTTCTGAGAACATTTTCCCATTTTTAACAAGGCCCTGCTACCAAGAAATTTAATATTCCACAAGAAAATTGGACTACATTTTAATTTATTGCTTCTTGATAGGTTTTGCTTATCAGTATTCTCATTTCAGCAACTTCTACAGTTTATGGCAGCATATACAGTTCTGTGTTGTAATAAACCACTCTTCATGGTTTTTCAGAGAATATGGAGTTAAGGATTAGCCAGTAAATATTACTACTGGTACCAGACACCTTTCAATGCCACATGACTGGCAGTTTGGCATAATCTTTCTCTCCTGCCTGCCTGATTTTCATGGAGATTTTTTATTTTAATTCACATGGGAGTCTCTTTTTATTAAATTCTGGGATTTACAGATAAGAAAATTGTGCATTTTGCACAAGCAGCCTAGAAAATTTTACAGGATTTTTCTAGTCACCTAGATTTTAATGTGTTCTCTAGAGCAGAGGAAGCCCCAGATGACCTGAGCTGAAAGGAATGAAAAACTGTATTGAAACACCTTTTAAAAGCTCTCCATCAATCTAAGGGTTGTGAATGATGATTCAGTTACTTCCACTAAACTATGCAAATATGTACTCTATAGCTTAGTAAAATTTCATTTAAATTTTCTTCAAAACATGAAACACTTATTTTTGAAAATAAATCAGGAGCCATACTTGAAGACAGCGTTTAAGTACCTTCTCCAGAAGATTCTCTTGAGTTCATGAACCTCTAGTTACTCAAACTCCTGCTCCTCCTGTTGAGCTCAAGGCTCCAATAGTTTATGATCCTCTACCCTTTTGAGGGGGACTCCACTGAAGGTGTTTTGATACTTGCCTTTTTGTTCTTTCATACAGCAACTACAGAGCACAGATGTATCTTCCCAAACTTCCAGGCTTCTCCTTTTATCTCCCCTGAATTGTCTTTCTCTTTGTTTTTATATATCCCCAAATTAATTTCTCATAAGTAGCTCAGCCTCCTAAAGGTATACAGGAGACTTAGCACTGAAGAAAGCAGTTACATTTACTTCACTGAGTCAGTTATGCTTAATTTCCTGGGCATTGTTTAAAAAAATCTCTGCTTTAAGGATAAACACATTAAAAGATGCTTAGGGCTTTTTGTATAATATTTTGAGTTGAGTTGTTGCAGCATGAAGATGTGGGAGAGCCTTCTGTGGTTTCTGAAGAAGCAGAAGGGTTTGGTATGTGTAGCTTATCTGCAATTCAGCTCCCTTGAATTCACTGATTTTGATTTTCATAATGGATTTGGAAAGGCATGAAAATCAAGCTCTTATTAAACATCAGGCATCTTTTTCTACTTGCTGGTCATCACAAGAAATGCAGATATTCAAGAGGTTCTAATTTTACAGGTTAATTACCATAAACCAATACCTGTAATTCAGGTGTTAGGAAGCATCAGAATGGGGGATACAGGAATGACCCATTGGTCTCTAAATCAGAAAGAAATTGGATCAAAATATCATTCACTATATGCAACATGCATTAGGTGAGTACTAAATATAGCCACAGGTGTAGAATAAATTTAAGGGGGAAATGGTATTTCAAAAACATTTAATTTTTTTTCTTATGGCTGATATTTTAGTCTATATTTGACCTGTACTTCTACATGTTTGTCAAAAATTTTTGATTTACTAAAATTCAATATTGTTAATCAGCTACAAGAGAACAGAGTAGGCTATTCAAAACATTAAAGCTTTGAATTTTTTTTTTTAAACATTGAATAACAGCAACTTGTGATATTTACCATGTTTTTACGGTATATGTTAGAAAGGTCTTTGTGGACTACATTAATCCTTTTTTCTATTAACTATGTACTTCAAAGTTCACTCTGGCATTTCTCATACACTTGACAATATAGGGTCAGGCAAGGAGAAACAAACTTCATTAAAGAGTTATGAAAACTGCACAAATTCACATTCAAAGCAGGGACAGTACAGTTATTCAATCTTTACAGTATTCATCCAGTTTGACATAGCTAATTTAAAGGAATACAGTTTTTCAGCAACAGTATGGCCTATCCAAATACATTTTCCCATGCTCCTGTAACCAACATACACTCTAGAACAGTCCAAGGCTCTCTCTGCCTGTATGTTTGGTATGCTATTAATCTTCTGCCCAATCTCTTGCAAAAATTACTTTGCTTCCTGCTTTTGTGCATTAACCCCAAAAGTGGTAAATAAACCTCATAGCTCAAACATTAAGACCTTATGTAACTGCAATTACAGTGCTGATTCTTTACTGACAGGTCTATTACACAGCTGGAAAGTAGAGAAGATACCAACAACAGCATTTGTTTCCAAGTTTCCAGGTGACACAGTAGGGATTTCTAAATTATATAACAGACACTTAGAATTAATTTGCTCAAACCTTTGCACTGCAGAGCTATTCTCTTCCTCAGAAAATTTAGCCAGACTTTAAACAGTATAGCTGAAGTTTTCTAGCTAGTTTTTGACCCCTTCCTGATTTTTGCTATTCAGCTTGACCTGAATTATTTTTAAAGTTGGGCTGAGCTATTTTCAAGACCAAGCTGTTATTGTGTATATCTAGTATTTAAATACTTAACTATTCTTCCCAAAGAAGGCCATAGAGCTTCTTTGTCTTAGTGCAGGGGCTCTGAACCAAAGGGAATCTTCCTGTTACCATAAATGCAAATACATGCCTTTTGCAAAAACCTGCAGTCTGAAGGGCCTACCTTTATAGTTTTGGGAGGGGGTTGGTTTGGTTTTTTGGGGGTTTGCTTTTGTTTTTTGGGGGTGGTGGCAGTGGTGTTGTGTTTTTTGTTTTTTTTTTTTTTTTTTTTTTTTTTTTTTTGTTTGGGTTTTTTTGAGATTATTAAACTCTTATTCAGGGACCAGTCGAGGCAGATACATCAGAAATCCATCAGTACATGCAAGGCCCTCTCCTAAGGTCAGCAGTAAGTGGAGGGGAAAAGAAGTAGGGCTGTTCATCCGTAGTCAGTGTCCTTCAGAGAAGGATTAAGCCACACAGCCATGACAGCAGAGAACTGACATGCTGTTCTCTATATGACTGAAAACTTGCTGTGAGTGGGGGAGGTAGAATTTTATAAATCATCTGAAGAGCAAAGGTGAGCTGCTGTTCCTTTGCAGGGGTCTCCTGTGTGGTTGGCCTTCACCAGCATGACTGCAAAAAGGGCAGGAGAGAGGAAGAGCAGAGAAGCTGGATCAGAATAAAGGAACTTTGGCCAAGGACATGGAAATAAGAGATACAAGGTCACAAGAGCTTTCCCAAACTTATAGCTAGAGGCCCCACACTGTGCTCCTTCTGCCTTCCAGAAAGTTTCTATTTTGTGTCAAAGAATATCACCTTGCTTCATACAAACAGCTCAGTACATTCTCCAAAAGTCAGGAATCCCACTTTTCCATCTGCCATCACTCTGACATTTCAGGGCCAACTTCACCTGCTGGAATGCAGTCTGACACAGTGAGTAGCCCTCTCCAGCAGTTACCAAGAGTATTGCTATTTTAAATGCAACAAACTTGAAATATTGAATCAAGCTGAAAATATGCATGTGGGACAGATATTTTAAAATCCAATTTAATTGCCCGTAGTTTGTAACCTGCAAGGCTAGATGCTTCACTATCAAAAAGTGGGAAGATTCACAGTTCCCCAGCAAGAGGTTCTAACTACACTGTGCTCAACCTGAAAAAACTGAGAAAATGAACTTTTAAAAAGTGATCTGAAATAGCTCTTTCACAAGGGCAAGTGCCATCATTAATATTTCTAGTCCTTAATTTACTTTTTCTTCCTGTAATCCTAGCACATTATGTGAATAAGTGCCCTAAAATGTCTGTACATGTATTTCATGTGAGGAACTTAACACAAGTTTAACTCAGGATGTTTTTCAGCTTGTTCTCAAGTTTTCTAACTTATCTCAAATTACTAGCAAACCCCTTATACTGGACAGAATCACCAGGGGCTTGCATAAAATTACTGCTTTTAAAGTATGGGACCTTGAAAGATTAAGTTTTCTTTGTGGGGTTGCATCCTTTAAATTTAATACCTTGGTTAAAGTGTTCTCACCAAAGGCCAGCTGTAACTTCCAAGTCCAGTGTTCCCTAGACAGACTTGGCTCAGTACATCACCCTTTGAAACTACATTGGGGTATACTGGCTGGGGGAAGAAGCAGAAGAACAGAACATTAATTTCAGCACAGACTTTTCCAGCACAAGGTAAGCACAGCCCTCTTGAATGATGTGACCACTAATATGTTGGAAGTGTACTAAATCTACTGTTGCCCAGCTAGGATTGAGTTGGAGACTTACAATTCTGACTAAAAATAAATTAAATACCTTTTCTTGAGTCTGCTTTCTTTAATTCTAATTCAGGAAGAAGATATCTTGGAGAAAGGAAGAGACTAGAAAATTCATCTGTAGCACAACAGTATGTTGAAACAGGAAATAAATCTTCACTCTCTTCACTTTTCTCAAGCACAGATAGGCAGCAAATGTAGTTATTTCATCGCATAGAATTACCTGGCATAGTTCTCTACCAAACATTCTACTTGATAGAAAAAAAGATCTTACTTCCATTAGTTGCCCAGGAGAGACAGATGCAAGCACTTGTTTATTATGTTGGAATCTGTACATAATGCATAATTTTCAATACCTCCAGGCAAATCGTATCCCAATTCAAGAACAGAGTATTTATGCACAGGCTATGTTTGCTCAATAACACCACCACTTTTTTTCCTGCTTGGTAACCCACTTCTTTGCAAGTAGATGAAACTTCGGTAATCTTCCTGTCTTTTGGGAATTGTGCTATGTAGTAAAGTGGCAACCAGCCATTCCATATGCTTTTCAACCCCTTCAGTCTGAAGGGTCTTCTCTGTCCTGTTATGTGAACATCTAAAAGAGCTGAAATAGAACTTTTTATAGCACAGATATGAAGATATCACATAACCAATATGCATAGGGAGGGGAAAGAATATATTAAGAGCCATGCAGACCATTTGTTTTTATTTTGGGAGTCCATATTTGTTTCTTTTATGTTCCGTATAAGGCAGTTACAATTATCCAGTGTTTTGGTTTTGGTCTGATCAGAAAAGCCTCTTGCCAGCCCTCCCGGTTACTATTCTGTCTGGGTGGCCTACCCATCCAAGTTTGCCAAAACCATAAGTTCGTTATAAATATTTAGGCTTTTCCTAGCTGCTTTGCAAACAACTTCTTCAGTTAGTATAATCCCATAATACTTCTGAAAAGCATTTAACAGTACTGTTTTGCATATTATACATCAACATAGCTTTTCCAAAGTTTCCTGATTATTCATGAGCGTGCCCTATGTGTAACAGTTATGGAGGCAACTTTGCAGTCAGGCATACCACAAAACAGAGCTGCTGGCTGCCTAATAGCACAATGATGAGGGATAAAAAAAAAATTCAACAGCCTGCAGCTCTTCCTCAGCTTTTCCATTACTTGACCAGATTATGTTCTGCATTCCCAGAAGCTATACTGAACAAATGTGAAGATCTATGCTTGTCTGCATTTGCCATGCTGTAAACCCTTAACTTCAGTAGCAGTGCTAAAGAAGCAGTACTACTGTAGCAACTCGGTATTACACACGCAGCATAATCTTCCTTCCGTACAAAAGAATTCTTTCGCAAGGCACAGACAATAGTAGTAGATAATATTATCCAAATGCAAATCAGATTATTTTAGTACTATAAGCTTTGCTGATTCTAAGCAGTGATGTACTAAGGTCTTACAGACAGAAAATATGTGTTTAGCTTGTTTCCAAAAGCCAATTCATCCTAATTTTTCTCATCCTTAAAAATCTATTAAATACTTATCTAAAGAGATGGATATTGCAGCAGATGAAGTCTGTTTTATGTAAATTGTTTGCCAATCATCCTGACTTTTGGCTGTCTCCAGTTTGATAAGGCACCCCAAGTTGTATCTAAGATGTGACTCTCAGATATGATCCCATCTGGATGATTGGATCAAGTGTACCCTGGTGAAGTTTGCTGATTATACCAAACTGAGTGGGGAAGTAGACACTTCAGAAGGGAGACCCACCCTGCAAGAAGACCTGAATAGGCTGGAAGAGTGGACTAACAAGAACCTTATGAAGTTCAACAAGGACAAGTGTGCAGCACAAGCTGGGATCTACCCATCTGGGGAACAGCTCTGTGGAAAGGGACCTGGGGGGTCCTTGTGGACAACAAGCTCAATATGAGTGAAGAGTATGCTGCTGCAGCAAAGAAAGCCAACAGGATGCTGGGTTGCATCAACAAGGGCATCACTAGCAGAGATAAAGAAGTCACTATCCTGCTCTACTCAGTGCTTGTCAGGCCACAAGTGGAATACTGTGTTCAGTTTTGGTCCCCGCTATGCAAAAAAGATGTAGACAGGCTGGAGAGGGTCCAGAGAAGGGCCACAAAGATGATCAAAGGACTGTGAAGCCTGCCATATGAGGAAAGGCTGAGAAAACTGGGTTTGTTCAGCCTTGAGAAAAGAAGGCTTAGGGGAGACCTTATCACCATGTTCCAGTATTTAAATGGTGGCTACAAAGAAGATGGAGACTCCCTTTTTACAAGGAGTCACATGAAAGAGATGAGGGGTAATGGGTACAAGTTACTTCTGGGGAGATTCCAGTTGTGCACAAAAGGAAAGTTTTTCACAATGAGAGTAATCAGCCATTGGAATAATCTTCCCAGGGAAGTGGTGGATCCCCCAGCATTGGACACTTTAAAGATTCAGCTGGACAGGGTGCTGGGCCATCTTGTCTAGACCATGCTTTTGCTAAGAAAATTGGACCAGATGATCCTTGAGGTTCCTTCCAACCTGGTATTCTATGATTCTATGACAAGATGATGCTCCACCCTTCTATGAGTAATATCTTGAATAAGCTTTCTAAAATATCTTTTAGGCTGTCAGCCGTCCTTACACCTGTCATCCAGTGACTGTATTGCTGATAAGCTGTCAGCTAGAGGAAGTGCATCTTTTTGAACCAATTTCTAAAAGCCCATGGTCCATCTTTCATTCCAAAGTAGATTCAGAAAATTCAATTAAGAATTGACTTCACAACAGAACCCTCAAGACACTTTTACATACGCCCTACTGCCATGAATGAAATTCAATGTTCAAGGTTTTCAACTTCAGTAAAGATTGTAGCCTTTCAACTCCAATGAAGTCAATGGGAAATAGAAGCCCTCTGCAATTAATTGGACATGTCATAATCAAGCCCATATAGTTTGCTGGTAACACTTTGATTTGAAAGTCTAAGGTGAGTGTTAGGCAAGTTTTTATTTACTAAAAGTCAATGCATTATCTAAATAGGGCTTTTTCTAGCTATATTCTTTGTGTTCCTGTAGTTGGGTACATTTAAGTGAAGGTTTAAACATTAAAAAGCCCATCCTTTGTGAGAAATTAGACTCTTAATTTCCAAGCTCTTAACGTGATATTCTAAAAATATGTATTTCCTTCTAAATGCTAATAGGAAGATTTCCATGACCTTCTTGTCAGCATGCTATTTAGAAATAAATCCTGATTTGTAAAGTGTCAGATAAACACAGCTGTGCACATGTGCTCACTTGATTGGAGACTGCATGCACAGCTTTGTTTACATGGGCCAAATCAGCTTGCAATTGCATATCTCAAATCAGCAGAGGCTTTACAGAGTCTGCTGGCTAAAAACTGCCACCATGGACACATTTAGCATATTTAAGATGACCCTGCATAAGGCTATCTTTTGCATCATTGAGATTTGATCCCAGTCATGATGTAAGTTTATCACTACGGTTCTGCCCCAGTTTCCCTTCCATGAAGTGTACAATACCAGGTTTTTTTTTCCCTTCTTTTAGGGTATTCATGCTCAGCATCAAAAGAATTACCTTCCTAAGTTTGCATACAGCTTCACAGCCTACCTGAAGTTCAATCTATTTTAGCAGGATAATTTTCATACACTTGATGTGCAGAAGAAACTCATGCAAGCTTAGCTATTTGTCTGCAGTCTTCTGTAAAGAAGTGTGCTATATGCTTTTGAACCAAACAGGAATCAGACTGCACAGAAAGGTTCATTCTCTCTGCCTCTGCCAGCCCAGATCAACACTAGAAGCAAGCTACTTTCTTATTATTTAAAACATAGCTAGAATCTTTATGACAGCTCAGCTTTTTGTACAGAGAAAGGTTTTCCAGCAGGGCTGAATTTCATGGAAGAACACAAGAAGATAGTTGTGGGACCTGATGCTACTTCACCAGGTCATTTTCTAGGCTACTCCTCTGTCTCTCTCTCTCTCTCTCACCCACTGGCAGCTCCCCAAAAGAGTGATAACTGAGTAAGTCAGTTTGGTAAACTTGGTCCTTGTGGTTCAGGCTGTTTTTCTGTACCTGCCAAAATCCCAGATGCCAACAGGGAACAAGAAAGGCCTTTCTTGGTAACATGTTCATAATCAAGTTGACAGAAGCCACAACACGCAGCAGCCCTGAGTTCTCTATGTTGGAAGCCTTACGACAGGGACTTCAGCAAAGTTAGTGCTGTTTTATTGTTTCTTGCCAATCTCTCTTTGAAATCAACAGGGATGTGATAAATTTGGGAAGTGTTACTTGCTAGTCTGAAATAACTTTTAGTTAAAAATACATGCTGCTCTGTTGTCTGAGTCAGAGGCTTAAGTATCATAAGGTTTAAGCTTTAATTTCAAATTTCTCTTTTGCAGAGCTAGGATTGAACAGTTCCTAAGAAAAGATGATGATTAATGGTACTCTGGAAGGCACTCCTGCTCCTCCTGAAAGGGTGGAAGCAGCAGATATAGCCTAATGATAACAAAAGATTAACCTTGCCTTCATTCACAGGCAGTTTGACTCTAGAAGTCATAAATGAACACAGCTGAGGAGACAGTGTCAGATCAAGTATTTTCATGCAGAATTTTTAATCAAAGACACATGTGATAGTTTCATAGGTTTTAAGGTCAACATGAGCCAATAAATCTAACAACCTGCTGAAGCACAGGTCATTAAGTTTCTTCCACACATTCCTGTATTCAGTGTAGTAATTCAATACATTCAGCCAGTCCTCAGTAGGCTACCAAGTTTCTACCACAAGGAGAAAGCAGGAGGCCAAGGTTGGGTACACTGAACAAGGCAGAGTCTACATAAGAAAGTCCATATCTTTCCAGCAAGTTAGTCTCCTTGCGTCTTTATAGGAGAGACCCTCCTACTTTAATCTGGGAAAAAATTTCTTCCTGACTGCAAGCTGAATTAAAGGCGTGATCTTAAAGAATCATGAAAACAAACCAAGCAGACATGTAAGGAAGACAAATATGTATGATCCATTTTACTATATGCAGGTCTCTTACTGTGCACCCTCATTCAGGATTATTTCCAAAGCAATCTACTCCAGCCCTTGGAGTAGAGGAAGCCTTGGCTCCCTCATGCAGATGATTACCCAGCTTTGCTGTATTATTTGCACAAAGAGCTATCTTCTAGTTCTGTTTTACTCTGAGACCATAACAATTGTTCACAAGGGTCTGGAATTAAAAGAAAACAGGTTTTACAGAAGAGTACAAATAGTACAGAGAAGACTGAATTTATCAATTGCAAAGGAAAAATTTGCTAATCGAACCATGATGCTAAGAGGTTTCTTTTGAAGGTCTCTAAAGGTTAGGTTCCCGGTTTCCAAACTGCTTGATAACTCTTAGCCAAAGTTACCAGGCATTGTTTAAGACAACACAGAAAAAAGATTTTGCTCTGCCAACTGCTGTCCCCACCTGCCTGTTGGCAAGTCTGCATTCAACAATGTTGTCCTGGGTTCAGCTGGGATAGAGTTAATTTTTTACAGGAACCTGGGAGATGGGAGGCATAGCCGGGGCAGCTGACCTGAACTGGCCAAGGAGCTATTCCATACCATGTGACATCATGCTCAGTATATAAATGGGGAGCGGGCCGGGGGGTGCTCTCTACTTTCGGTGGGGGAAGTGGCAGAGCGTCGGGTCCCGGGTGGTGAGCCGTTGCACTGTGCATCACTCCTTTTGTATACTCTTTCATTAGTACCGTTGTTGTTGTTGCAATTTCTTTGTGTTGTTCCAGTAAACTGCCTTTATCTCAACCCTCGAGGTTCCAGTTTTGTTTTTTTTTCTCTCCTCCGTTTTCCCCCCTATCCCACCGGAGGGGGGCGGGAGGAGTGAGCGAGCGGCCGCGTGGTCCTTTGTTACCGGCTGGGCTGAAACCACGACAAATGTGTACACAAAATTGATTCTTTTCTCCATGAAAAAGGATGGGACCACAGCCTTTCTTAATAGTGAATCTTAATTTTGCATCATGCCTGCATTTAGTAGTTTCTGTAAGGCTATTTCCCTCACTGAACCATTTTTCAAGAAGTTAGGGCAACACACTTTTATGCACAATCAAAAGAGAAACAGATTCTTAAGGTGTTTCTATTGAAAAGGTATTAAAGTAAGTTCTTCTTTTGTTTATATCCCTTCCAAAGTTTCTACTTTTGAAAACTGTTGAACTATAACAACAATAGTTGCAGCTATAATCTCCAGGCCAGCTAGAGACTCCTTGATGTTTAGTAAAAATTGAGAAAGGTCTTTGGATGTAGAAGAAACTACTACCAAGCTGGGCATGTGACCTCAGTAGATCAAGAAATTTATTGGCCTTCTCTTCAGATTCCAGAGACATGAGGAATATGAGAAAGAAATGCAAGTTTGGCTGCCATTTTTCTTTTTTTTACTCCTAAAGAAAAAGTTATACAAAGGATCTTTTCCTGCAGTGGCCTACACCAGAGTCTGCTGAAGAGCAGCTTCATACTTTGCTGTGGCTTTGTGGAGAACTGGCAGGGCCAAAGGAGGCTTTACTCTAGCTGCTTAGTTCCAGCTGTTCTGGTACATTACTTTCCTAATACTTCTTTTCCATGCACACAACTAAAAGGCCTTTAAAGGTCTCCAGAAGCCACCACTTGAACAAAAAGGTCTCAGAGCCAGGGGGTGAGTATTCTGAAGACAGCAGCGGTTTCATCAGCTCAGGCACAAAATGAAGTTTGGCTGCTGTCCCTTTCACAGCTGCATGACCTTTCCTGTTCAGCCCTTCAGCACAGAGCCTGGGAATGGAGACAAATTTTATATTTGAGCAGAACACAATAGGAACATTGTTACAGCTCCCATGAGGCAACAACATTTCAGAGTATGCTATATGCACAGTTTGAGCAGACACTAATGCTGGCCAGTCAGTTTGTTAGCATGCATTTTCCCTTTAAGAGATTTTAGGCTAATAATTAGCAAACCCACAGATTTTGGAGTTATGTGGCAGACCTCTATCACTTTCAAATAGTAAATTACTCAATGAGAGTTCAAGTGAAGTGTATTTATTTTTACCCAGGCTATTCTTTATGGTGCAGAAATAAGTGAAAGCTGAAGTTATTAACTGTCGTGGTTTAACCCCAGCCAGCAACTAAGCACCACGCAGCCCCTCACTCACTCCCCCCCATCCAGTAGGATGGGCGAGAATATTGGGAAAAAAGAAGTAAAACTCGCGGGTTGAGATAAGAACGATTTAATAGAACAGAGAAGAAGAAACTAATAATGATAATGATAACACTAATAAAATGACAACAGTAGTAATAAAAGGATTGGAATGTACAAATGATGCACAGGGCAATTGCTCACCCCCTGCCGACCGACACCCAGCTAGTCCCCGAGCGGCAATTCCCCGCCTCCACTTCCCAGTTCCTAAACTAGATGGGATGTCACATGGTATGGAATACACCGTTGGCCAGTTTGGGTCAGGTGCCCTGGTTGTGTCCTGTGCCAACTTCTTGTGCCCTGGCTGGGCATGAGAAGCTGAAAAATCCTTGACTATAGTCTAAACACTACTGAGCAACAACTGAAAACATCAGTGTTATCAACATTCTTCTCATACTGAACTCAAAACATAGCACTGTACCAGCTACTAGGAAGACAGTTAACTCTATCCCAGCTGAAACCAGGACATTAACAAAATAGCAAGTTTCCAAGACCTTTGTTCAGCAGGAAGAATAGAAGTTTAAGCACCTTAATTATTACTTAAGGAATTCTAAGACCCTGTATCAATTAAATACCACACAGGTTCACAATTCAATCTCAGTTTGCAGTACACAGAGGAAGCTGCATTTGGGGGCAGCTATAAAAGCGATCATTTCCAGGGGACTTAGAGCTACAGCAGAAACCTGTCAGCTTGGGCAGAGAATCTCTGCCACATACTCTGATGGGATGTACACAGTTGAATTACTGCCAGGTGACCCATTTTGTAACCATCTAATTGAGAAAATATTTTAATTTTACAGTGGTAATTATTGTAACCTGCTAGTTCACTTGTTTTCCAAGCAGGCAGGGTTTCAAATAAACTAGGCAACTCTGTTCTCTTCCTTCTGAGTTTTGGCGAAAACAGAGCATTTCAACCCTCTCAAAGTTATGCTCTAGCTCTAGAGGAAAGAGGGTGTAAGTATTGCTTACAACATGATCTAGAACAATCCAGCAGACCAAAGTCATCTATAAAGATAAGAAAATCAGTTCTATAATTAATCTTATAAACGAAGACAAACAAAAAAACCCCTGAGAATGACAAGACTAATTTTCTTTTGTAGCAAGGGTAACTCTGGCTTTTAGACAGGAAATGGACTAAACATATTCAGAAAGCTCTCTTTTCACAAGAATGATTAATAGTGGTATTTTCTTTCTTACTGAGTTACTGTAAATACTGCCAGCTGGGTTTGGAAACTTGAAATAACATGAACTTTGAAGTTTGTTCACTGGACAAGGAGCCACGAAACAGTTGCAAAAACAGAGCCCCAAAGCCAAATAATCTGCAGCTTCTGTGCCACACAATTGGTAATTAATAAATTCCACCGGTCACAAATGAGAATGTATCCTATTTAGTTTAGTAGTCAGATTTTTAGTGATGTTAAGCACTTTCAGGTAGGAATCCTCCCAGACTGCTTAAGAGTCCAATTCTATAGAAGTAATAATGAGGAACATTTCAGGAGAAAGTCTGATTCCATTTGTTTAATCTGTTACAATAACCAGATTTTCCAAACTGGTCACACTGTTCTTGAAGTGGGACTCAATGGCCCTGTCATCTCCAGAAATGAAGGTTTTAGGGTTTTACACTATTACAGAAATCCTTATCACTTAAAAAGATACTCAGGAGATCACACCACAATGAAAGCCTATGCTAGTACTCTTGCTGCTCAAGAGTCCCCTGCTGCTCCAGTGAAACTACTGTCACCCATTCCTGGATAAGAATAATTGTTTAAATATGCTATGAGCATTTATTGAAATGACTAAATTCATAATTTCTGTTTTTAGTAAACTGCTGAGCAAAATGTGTTTCACAGATCCCAAGATAACATTCCACAAATGTCTGGCTGAGAGCCCTTAATACAGATACAGGACTCTTTCCTTCTAGTTTGGTTCTTAAACTGTGGATACTTGTACAATTCAATCTGAATTGGAGGAGCAGGATGGGGAAATGAATATCTGCTCTACTTGCTTTGTATGATCGAGGAAGCACACAATTCCTGGAAATGTAGTTGATGATTTCAAAGCTAGTGGGTGGTTCAGCTATATAGCTGAATTAAATCTATATCCCTTCGGGAAGATATTAAATGTCCATCCAGGACTTTGGCAGATGGTGGAGTAACATTGTTTCAAGATTAATTTACAAGGGGGATGCAGGGGAGTTTTGCTTCTGTAGCCCTTTTCTCTAACTGCTTCCGAGCTTAGCCACTGTGTATTTAGTTATGGGCATGACCAAAGGTATGCAGCACAAAGACCAAGTTGTTGCATGTCTTCAGGCAGATCAGAGCAAAGCTGGTACAGATTTGAATATGCTTTTGTGCCTTGAAAGAAAGCAGCCATCAAGACCTGACTCTACCCTCTTAATCATACAAATTTTAGGAAATGCAGTGAAAGTGACCTGTGATAACTTATACCCTGCATAAACGGGTTAAGGACAAAACAGATCTCCTTACAAATTCACTCAAACTAATTCTCCTGTACCTCTACAGCTTGATGCATACAACAAAAGTAAAAATGAGCACAGAAGGAGAGCAGGCAACAACTCAGATACCCTACTGCTAAGAAGCAGCTCTAAACCCACATGAACTGACACAGAGTAGAGCCTTTTAAAGACATTGCCGCTGGTAACGTAGACAGCATTACTTTATGCCTTAATTATCTTGACAACTCTTTGTGCTTCAGACAACTGGTGCATAACTCAAAGCAGCCTGAGATCAGTGACATAAGGGCCACTGCTCATCAGCTCTGTTCCAGGGTCATAGGAATCAGAAAAGGTCTGAAAAGTCAACTTTGTGCCTTTCAGCTATATATTTACTGACTAGAGACAATACAGCTTCATTTGCAACATGGCTATAAAAGTGTCAGGCTGCAGGTTGCTGAAAAATATGGTGGAAATGCTTGACTGGGGCTCTGACAGAGCTCAAGTTGGGTGCACTCCTAACCTTGTGTGAGAGATTCACTGTCATATAAGACTTCTCTGAAACAGTACAACACACTAACATCTTAACAGGAGATGCAGAAAGCTCAAAAACCTGGTAATGGCTATTCATTCAGTAATTTCAAACATGTTCAACGTCCCCTGCACTTTTTTTGGATATAGTCAGAAAGAAACCTTAGAAAAAATTTGGGCCGGGGGGGGGGAGTGGGATGCAGCTCGAAGTTGTTGCAGTTTGTCAGAGTCAAGAATCAGTAACACAAGTGAAATCCAAAGCACATGGAAATTGCTCAGCCGCATTTGTTTTATTGTGGTATTTTTGAAGGTCAGTCAGCTAAACTGACATAGTGAACTGTGCAAAAACTTGGTATATTTATGTTCCAAGGCCCTGAACAAATGGAGAACTCTAATACACATCCTTATTAAACTCTCAAGTTCATGGGTCTCTGCTTAGGTATCCCGTTGCAAAAATGAAATCTCAACTGTTTTAACGAAATCCATTTCCACAGTTTCCTTTGAGGGAATACTACTGAGTCATAGCTGTAACACTAGATCTAATTAAATGGGATTTTGTGCCAGCACAAATGTCAAAACAGCTGATACTTTGATTTTTGGCTGTCTGTCCTCTAAGACTATTCAATAGGTAATAAACTTAATTACTTTCTTAAAATTCAATTATGATTTAAAACAAATGCACAGAATTAATTTGTATGCTGTGACTTCACTTAGTTTATCTCCTTGCTCTGTTATTGCTTTTAAGGATAAAGTATCATGACAGTAGTTGCACATAGTGTGCACCTAGCTTTTAAAAATACATCTATGCCTGTTAAGAAAAAACCCAAGTACACTGTGACAAATACGTATCTGTTTTGTTTAGCTCTGTACTTTATATTTTAGAAATGTGTATGTAGATCGTATTACATTTTGCTTCAGTGCTATGATGTAAGTTTGGACATGAGAATGGACTATATCACTAACACAGTACTAGAAAAATTCACTTTAATATACCTTAGAAGTAAACAGGTACACAGCTACCTATATCACTGTTCCCTAAATATACCTTTTGCATCCTAAGCAGTTCTTTTTTTTTTAACATCTTAATTCAGGAAGGTATTTCAGAGGTGTTTTTAAGTTTTCCTATTAACACTTCTTACTTGTACACTTATAGCTGGACATGTCTAAAAGTACTTTCCTGAAAGGAGGTCTTCTTATGTCACTACAACAAAACCAGCCAAGAACAAAATCTGCAAGGGAAGTGTCATGTCTTACTCAAGTATCTTGGGACTGATACTAACATGAGGCTAAGTGTTGACACTTCTCTATTGCTGCTAAAGGGCAAGTGGAAATTAGCTGTGAACATGAAACTCCTAACAGGTAAATTCTGATGAATTTAAGTGCTGACAGCACAAGGCCATAGTTAAAACTGGGGCTGTACTGTTTGGTACTGTCTACTCATGTGGTAAGACAGCCCCCACTAAACAGTTTACACTTCTTTCTGTCCCACAGTACTAGATAGCACCCCTTTTACATTATCCTTTCAAACTAAGGTAAACAGGATAGAGCACTGAAATAGCTTTTCTATTCAAGAGCAGGTAAGACTTCTTCAGACTTTGAGTATGACACAGCTATAGAACAGGGTGGAGGAGTTATTTTCAAGCACTTCACAAGTGACCTGTCCATTTTGTTTTATTTGTTATGAGGCTAGCCTGAGGCTAGACACACTCACAAGCCTCATCAGAGAGGTCAATTTCTGATTTGCATGCACCATATGGGACCAATTTTTGACATTAAGCTTGCACAGATAGGCAAGCATTTCACTTCAAGTTGGAACATTTTTGGGACTCCTTTGCACTGCCAAATCTGGCCCATTTACCAAGGTAAAGCAAAATTCCAGCAACACTTCCTGCTCCATCTTGCTTTCAAAACCCCACTTGCCGTCTCCCTGTTCTTGCCCCTTCTCCTAACTTTGCATAGTGTTGGATGAAAGAAGGTCGGTGGAGAGGAAGAACCTAGATAGGGTATTTTATGGTCCCTTTTGGCTACCTAAACACCGCAATGAAGCTTAATCAGAACTCAAGATCAAGCCATACTTCTATTTACATAAGTATACTCAGAATTTACATTTCCTCAATACATATGATAATTAGAATTCATCCCAGAATCTGACCCACAAAAAAAAGCGTCCTCTCCACTGAACTAAAAAAAAAAAAACAGTCTAGGAAAAGAGAATCAATTTGTTTGTGCAGGTCACTTCCATTAGTTTTGGTTTTATAATTAAAGCTTACAGGAAGACTTAAGTATAATATACAGTTTAAAATAAGTGAAAGCCTACTGGTATTACCCTAGATATATGGAATAATTTGAACTGCTTCTACGGGCATAAAAAATAATCTCCAATATCTCCACAATGTTTGATTATGTTCAGAATTTAACTTGTATATAAAAATAGCAAATAAAAGGGCTTTGCGTAAATGACACACACCTAACTTAGCAAAATTAAAATCAAGGAAGCTCCTTTGCTATGAAGTTTTGCTATTAGATAGAGGACTTTGCCTCTATTCCCCCAAATCTTAAAGCTTTTAAATTATTCTATCCTGGATTTTTTTTTTTCCTAGTAAATAGGATTGTTCATATTTTGGTCAAGATAACAATTCATAAATCCCTTCATAGAAAACCAGTTCTGTAGTTGTCTCAATAGTTTCACTGCAAGATAATAATGTTTTAGCTCCCAAATTAGATTTTAATCCAGTGACACTCATTTCTAGATAAGTATTACTTAAAGTGGTAATTCTGCTCTCATTTACACCAATATAACAACATAAACATCAGTAATCAATCTTATATCACACTGGGATGAACAAGCAAAGCTCGGCCAATTCATTATTTCTGTACCATGTGGAGACACCTACACTTGTTTCAAAAGTGAATGGCATACTGCGCTGTTAAAATCTGCACATTTTGTATCCAAAGTCTTTTTACACATTTATATTCAGAAAACTATGGAAGTACAAGCTATAACAGACAAAATCCCAGTGGATAAGCCATCCTACTCATATCCATTTAGCAGTATTTTGGCATGCCTGAAGAGTTCATTGCCATTGCTGGCATCTTGTCTGTCATTTTAAAATGCACAGCTAACAGCCAGGTGCTAGGATATTGTATCATTTTAATTAAAAAATGGATTAAGAAGTGGTCAAAGGAAACGCCTACCTCATGCATGTATATTTAGCTTCAACTCAAGATTCATCATGAATGTTTCTACAACTTCCAGTATAGTGCAACATAATTCTCAATAGATCAAATCTTTTCTTGGGTATTACTTAAATATTTAACCCCCAACACCAACCACCTTATCTGATTCCTCTAAATATGCTGAATACACAGCAAATCACAGTAATTACACAGTGAAAAGACAGGAGTGCCAAAAGATTTACAGTCTATTTCACTTATTTCCCCACCCTAGTATTATGACCAGATTTGTGGATATTTCACTCTTATTCTTAGAAAGTCAGTGACCTCCTGGTGTATCCCCTTTCATTCTACCCTCTGTGAAAGTTCTAGGTCTAAACTAATGCTCAGGGGGGCAAATCCTCACCCAGTAAAAAAACTAAGCTGCAATTTAATGCTGCCTGTTCTGAATGACCAATCTGAGATTGGAAACAAGATACAAAGATATGCAAAATTATGACAGTCAACTCTACCTACTGCTGTATGTGATAAGACAACACTCTGCATAGTAATAGTGATTTCATTTTCCTTACCTCCTTTTGAAAAAGCTTTGCATAGGGTCATATTTTTATGACAGTTTTCATTCCAGCTGTGCTGTGATATTTCTGTACTTTATCATTACACTGTCCATGCTTTTGACAATATGCACTGTAATTTTCATGTTTACTTCACCTTTGCAATGAAGTTATAAATGTAAAGGCTACCAAATACTGCAGGATGCAAGTGTTAGTTAAACCTTTTAACACCATTTATCAGCCTTTTTTAGTTATCTCCCTTTACTCTTCAAAAGCTCATACCTCCCTAGAAACCACAATACCTGGTGTCAGCCTTAAAAAGCATTATACCTTCTTATCTTCCCAAACATTCAGTACCAAATACAGTACTACTGCCCGTGGTTCAGCATCACTGCCTTATGGGAGATCGCCCCAAAAAGCTGCTTTTCTAATTCAAGCTTCAGGCGTAAGGTAATTTTTTTGCTCATCATCATTATTTTGGCTTTGATCTGCTTAAGAGAATCATTTATCACCATACCCTGATTTCCAGGTGCATAAGACAGCAGCACTAATTATGCTAGTAACTTACAACTTACTCTTGGCCACTCACTTCACTGCAACTACACCAAAAAGGTGGTGAACCACAGTGTGCAAAAGATCTCTTTATGCAGAAATATTCAAGTTGCTAGCTGTATCCCACTATCCTTCACTTTGGCTTTTTTACCTTAGACAATTCATCTGACTTAAGCAGTGATATACATATGCTGATGCAACCTGACTCACTAGTACCACAGCAATTTATCCCTGCTAAAGCTCTGACGTAGTAACTTCTGTATTAGAAATCAACAATGCACATTTTCTCATTCTGTAATGAATGCAGTATATTGTGATGCAGAGTCACAATGAAAATGCCAAGAGAGGAGTTTAACCCGATCCTTGCATCCAACTAAGCTATATTCAGGGCAAAGCTAAAAATATGGGTTGAAAAACACTTTGTCAGCTGCTCACAGTGGCAACAGCTGGTAACAACACTCTAGCATCACTCTGAAAAGGAAGTAAAACCTGAGGCATCATCACAGCCGGCTGTTCACCATTTGGGATTTCCCCCACATTGGCAAGAACATTTAGCTCTGTATTTCAGGTGGCTTTATAGCCCCCTTGAGCAGACATACACAATGTAAAACAGAACTAAGTTGCAGAAGTCAGAATAGATCTGTCATGTTTTGGATCCACAGCTTGGTCCTCCAAGTCTGAATGAGCAGTTCAATGGCTTAGTCTAGACACTACTCCATTAGCTCTTTCTCCCTGCTCAGCTTCCTCTTTTGTCCTCCCATCACCTGCATCTCTCCCCCTTCCTCTGCACTACATTACAAGAACAGTCAGGTTGCCAAGTTTAGCCTCAGAAACAAAAAAAACCCAGACTCAAGCAGATGCTCAGGTATAGAAAATTCAGTTCAAATAGTTACATTTTGGCAAAGACCTTATCTTTAATTGTTCACAATAGGAAGCCTCAGCAGTAATAAGCAATTCTGTCAACTTCAAGAATAGTAAGTACATCAGTAGTGCTGTGCATACACACACACACACATATCTATTTTCCTACTGTGCACAGCTTTCCTGCACAACAGACTAATTTCAGTTTTCCCATGCTTCACAGCTTGGTTTTGATCAGTTACAGAAAAGTGGATAAAATACCTGTGTTGAATATTTGTCAGCTAGCTTATTTCAATTCAGTCGTTAAGGGGAATAGTGTGTGGTTTCCTAGACAATACTTTCATCAAATTGCTTCTCAATTGGTCTGATGTCATCCAGAGTTAATGTGTTCAGAATGAATAATGCATTAGGAAAGGATATTTTTCACAGATACAATAAGGAAATAATTTTAACTCCCTATCAGCACTGTTTTAGACTTTTCAGTATCTTTGCACAGTTGGGTGGGTTGTTTTTGTTTTGTTTTGTTTTTTCTATTGCAGCATCAACAAGCCAAAAGAAAAATCTCTGTTGCAAAATGACAATACACTGAGCTCAATTTAATCTTTGTTAAGGTTTGTGGTTTGGAAACTATGCACTTATGGCAAGCTCCTAAGAATTGACTGTAGAGGCTTCTAGTCATGGACCTCCATGCATGAAATCCTGTAACTTACAAAACCACTCTTACTAATACAAAACATGGCTGTGCCTTCTCATTGCTGGAAACCCAGAACAGATTTGGGCTTCCTGATTCTGAAGCATGCTCTGAAAACAGCTATTTTGCTTGTGAAATAATTCATAAGCTGTTTTCAGGAGCCTCTGTCATAAAGGTTTTTCCTTGTGATGAACAGGGAAACTGTTCATCACAATTAAGTTTGACCTGAAACCAACACATTGTTAGGAACAAAAAAAGATTAAAAGCCACATTTCTCAGCTTGTGCTTAACATTTTAATTCCCACCTTTTTTATTATCTACTTATGAAGAGCTAGAGATTGCAAGTTTTGTGGGCTGGCCATCCTTAAATGTACTCCTCAAAGTCATAATGAGCATTTGATTTACAAATTCTTTGAATTAAGCACTTTATTCAGACTGGCTTTATATCAGTGCAATACATTATAATAAAAAGCATTAGTTTACGCATACAGAAAAATTTTAAGCACTAGCTTGAATAAAAACTATTTGTTTATTTCTGCCATGAGTTCCAAGGAGATTTAGGAAAATTTGCTAACAGATTCCACGGACCAAAACCAAGCCAAAGAAAAGTTTTCATGGTCTGACAGTTTCTGGGTCAAAATTCTTAACATGTATATGCTAGAAGTAGACTGGAATAAATTAGAATATTCACATTTTACAGGATAAATCCATCTTCTTACAAGGATGTTTGCAAAACTCTGATATCTGCTATTAGTTTTCAGAAGCATATTGATTTTTAGAAAGGACAACAGCACGACAGAATTGTCTTTGGGACGGAAATTTCTCAGCACATAATTCGAGTAACAAATTTCCAAATAGTACTCCTAAATTAGGAAGAGCTTGTGAAGAAAGCACTCTTTCAGTCCTCTTCTCAGCCAAGCTATTTCCAGGCAAAATACTCTGTCTCTGGAAAGTCAGTAGCATAGCTAGTAAGATACCATAGAAAACAAAAGTTTAGATCTCTCATATAGGTTGTCTTAAATGTTTTAATTGAAGTTGACGGTTAGCTGCAAATGCCTCAGCTTTAGGAAGCAGGTGGCAAAAAGGGTGTCTAAAATCCAGAGTAAATACTAGCTAAATGCTGCATGGTAAAGATATAGCAGGAAAGACCTAAACACAGACCTTGTAACTAAGTAGACATTCCTGTGGCATAACAGCCCTGTCCTGAATCTCCAGAAGTTGGTAACAAGCCTTCTTTTCCCTCAGAGTGAAAGTCTTCCTGTCTCCCTCCTATTCCCTCTTCAACTCTAGAGGAGTTGCAGCTTTTTGCAATTGGTCAGCATGCTGTGCCTGAACTCAAATGCTAAACTAAGTTAACTGACAGGAGGGAATTTTGTTAAGTCATTCTAGGCAAGGAGTTTATTACAAAAACCCAAACTGCCCCACCCAACATTCAAATCCTTCTCCCAAAACAATACTTCCATACATCTCAGATGGCACTAATCTAGCATATGGACTTCATGGCTTGCCCAGACATCCTATAGGGACACTGCATGTAACTTGGTTTTGAGTTTGGACTTCTAACAACTTGAAAAGAGCCTTGTTCCAGAAAGGAGAAGCAAGAGCCTTAACTTCTACAGATATGTTTATCTGGTTGCCCTAAATTACAGAATAAACCAGATTTTACAAGACACTACCCTAACCAAGTACTGCATACCGCAGAAAAACCTGGAGACTTTCTACTTTTAAATGAACAACTGAATTCTTTACAGACATCCAACTAATGGCAATAGACTCTAAGGTGCTTGGATCCTACATTCACAATGCAGAGGTTTTCAAGTTGTTATTTCCCTTTGGAGTGAAGATCTTCATGGAAATATGAACCTCATAATACAATTCTGTTCTATACTCCCCTCTGATTTTTATTTAACCCTTTTAACTTGGACATCTTCAAACTATCCATCAGAGGGGTGATAGGAAGCTTAAAGTAAATTAACAAAGGTAGCCAAAGGCTATACAGCTCTCTATGATGGTCTCCTGGTGCCGGAAACCTCCATCTGTAACTTTCACACTCTGATATGATGGTAAAGTTGTAGCTTAACTTTGAATGTCTTCATTGTTTCCTCATCTCTATCATGAATACAGATGTTTCTGAAGAATCCAGCCATTTTCCAGTCATCTTTTCTGCAAATCATAATTAAATTGGTAGCTCATGAGTACAGAGAAATTCCAGGTTTGAATGGCTGAATGTATTCAGACTAAGGCATCCAAATCAAAAGAACATTTAGGGACATTTAAATCCTCCCAACTGCAACTAGATGTGGGTCTCATTCACCATAATGTATATGGTGATCAAATCAGGATTCCAAGCTTATTCAGATACATACACAGGGCAATCAGAATCTTGTTCATTCTCTGAACTCTCGGATATACTATTTATCAGGTGAACTGTTACATAACTAGTACTCTAGGAGATCCATGTAAGGCAGAGGAAAAATCTAATACTTCCATATCAAAACTATCAAACCATTTAGGGAAGCAGAAATATCTTAGCTGCAGAGGAGTAAATTGTGTAGAATAGACTACAGCACCAAGCATATAATACACAAGAAACCCTAATTTAGATGCTAATTAACCCAGATGTAAGAATTACAGGGTTAATTAAGTAACATATCCCTCCCACAATTTTATCTGCTGCAGACACAGGTGACAGGAGAAAAATCTTACCATTTGATCAAATTAGCCACAAGCCACAGTGGGAAGTTTTGATAGACATTTTTGGAAAGCATTTAATTTTGAGTCCTAAATAGGATGGATTCTGCATTTAGATTACATCCATTTTTATTATTGAACATGAAATACCAATTGATCGAGAAAACAGTCACTTCAACAGCTATGTAATAAATGCTTCTCCTGCAGCACAGTTGTTAAACCAAAACATACATTTCTAATCAATTTAGTTTTAACTAGCATGCAAGAAACTCATTAAGTATAAATTAAATCCTTATTTCAGGCACAGAGCGTGACCACTCTTGGTACAGTGGCTTGTTACATGGCAATTTTCTTTTTAAGCTCTGTTCTCAGTTATCCTGTCAGTTGCCTGTGACACCACCCCAGGTACCTGAAAAGCATTATTCTCTGCTTAGACTCAGGCAACTATTTTGTTGGTTAATGGTAAGAGAAGCCTATGTGTAGGTAAGATTCTTGATATACTAGGTTTATTCTTTGGGAACTGGGAAAATTCCATGAAGTTAAGTTTATTATGATCTTTCTTACGTAAGTATTGATTCTGCAAGAACCATCAACAGCTACTCTAACCTGTAACATCTAAAGACCTTCCATCCCTATGAAGCCACTCTACAAACAGAAGCCTTTGTGTTGGGAGCAGATCTCAGGCACATCATTCTAGCTGGGCAAGTCCCCATTTTTACCAACTGAAGAGTAGAAAGCTAAAGGAGCCAGGCAGGAGACCTTCTTCCAGACCTCAATGGCATCCAATGGCACAGACAATGTAAAAAAACCAAACCAAACCAAACAACCAAAAAAACCCCCAAACTATCAAATAACTCATTAGAAGAGTGGTTAGAAAATATCATTATTATAGGCACTTAGACCCAACTGATATCAGTGGGAATCAGGTACCTCAATATTTTTTAAAAATAATGTCTAGAACCTAAGTTACTTTCTTCAGCTGTTTCATTCCAGAGATTCAGCAAAAAAGAGGCCCTGGCAGAGAATTGAAAACACAACTCATGGCTGACAAATAGTACTATTTTATCAGCACTGCAAATCCCTAGAGGAAAAAATCCTCATTAAGAATATCCAGAATGCTGCACAGGATTTCCAGATTAGTTGAACTTTGAATTTTAAGTGGTAACTGCTGAATTTGGCCTATCAATACTTTACCAAATGTCAGAGGCCTAGACTTGGGATGCATTGGGGATTTTACAGGAAGTCAAAGAAAATACCTGCTCTAATATTCAAGGAAAATTTATAACAAGCTATCCCAATGTCTCCAGTGCAAAAGCTATCTTGGCAGATGGGCCAAGGCCCCAGTTTAAAAAAAACTACACAGAGACAGTAGTTAATTTTCCAAAGATCATCCTGCAGAAAAGAATAAAGTAGTATTTGTCCTTCATGGGTTCCAAATCCAAATATTCAACAGGATACATTTGACCTTGCCACTGTGCTGTACCAAAGCAGCCAGGATAGGAAAAAAAAATAATTTCTTTGGCTGAGATGAAACAGGCTATCACTCAGGACTGCCAGAATTCACATTGCAGTATTTTCTTCAGATGTAAAAATCACTCTTCCATGCTAATTGGGATAAAATACTTCACTTTAAGCAAGGCACGCTGAAGACATACAAGAACAGGGTTGTAAGGGCATAATAATTAAGCCCCACATATATTTCCAATGACTTGGTGAACTCTGAATACGGCTTCTAGCAGAAAGTACAGGGTGGAGATTCAGGAACATCTAATGTAGAAAGGCAACACAACTGAATCTTTCATAGCTGCTTGTACAGAATGGTCCTAGCTCAGGTTATTTCCCCATGGTTACAGGCAGTAATAAAACCAATTTAAAGTGTTCTTCTGAATCTGTCCCCATGTGCAGCAAGTGTAAAATACACAAAGCATGCATGATATAAATTGTACCTTAACAATAAACATTGATTTGTTCAGAACTAACCTTCAAAATATTGTACATTAGTTAAACTTACCATTTCATGTTAAAGTCTATTAAGGTATTTGAACTTTTAAGATACTCTGCTAAATACACCAATATGGTTGTACAGCACTGTTGCCTATAACAGCAAATACCAGACAGACACATAGTGGAAATTTACGGTAAAATCTTTTAAACATTGAAAGGTTTCATTGGTTTCTTGGGATATTGAAGTGACAAAATTTTCAAGTGTCCATCTTTTTTTTTCCAGTATTGAGTTCTGATGGCCACACTGGAGAAACAATGCTGACAAAATGAAGTGTTCAGAATTACAATGAGACAGGAAAATCTACTTTACAGAAAGCAGATTTTAGAGTTACTTTGCTGTGAATATTGGTGCGTGGTAGTCACAGGACAGAACCTGACCAATCTTGTTCACACTGAAGGGGCCAAAGCAAAGGTTAAATATCCATCAGCCAGAAAGTCTCAGTACCATCTTCTTACAACAAAAAAACACCTCCTTCAATCCTTTCCTGTTGCACTTGCACAGAAAAGGAGACAGCTCATTTTTTAATAATAATTTAAAAAAGGTTTAAAAATTTATGTGCCCATGATTTATTCACAATTGCTGTCACTTACTGTGTTCAACCTCTGCAGATTAAGGAAGCTAAAATGATGTAACCTGGCCACAAATGTCCCTGTTACCACTTTGCAATTCAGAACAGGAGGGAGGATCCAGGGAACTACAGGCCTGTCAGCCTGACCTTGGTACCGGGGAAGATTATGGAACAGTTTGTCTTGAGTGCGCTCACATAGCAAGTCCAGGACAAGCAGGGGATCAGGCCCAGTCAGCATGGGTTTGCGAAAGGCAGGTCCTGCTTGACCAACCTGATCTCCTTCTATGACCAGGTGACCCACCTAGTGGATGAGGGAAAGGCTGTAGGTGTTGTCTACCCGGACTTCAGCAAGGCCTTTGATGCTGCCTCTCATGGCATACTACTTGAGATGCTGGCGACTCATGGCTTAGACAAGTGTACCCTTTGCTGGGTTAAAAACTGGCTGGATGGCCGAGCCCAGAGGGTTGTGGTGAATGGGGTGAAATCCAGTTGGCGGTGGGTCACAAGTGGTGTTCCCCAGGGCTTGGTGTTGGGCCCTGTTCTGTTTAATATCTTTATCAATGATTTGGACAAAGGGATTGAGTGCACCCTCAGCAAGTTTGCAGATGACGCCAAGTTGGGAGGCAGGGTCGATCTGCTCGAGGGTAGGAAGGCTCTACAGAGAGATCTGGACAGGCTGGATCGATGGCCTGAGGCCAGTTGTATGAAGTTCAACAAGGCCAAGTGCCGGGTCCTGCACTTTGGTCACAGCAACCCCATGCAGCGCTACAGGCTTGGGGAAGAGCGGCTGGAAAGCTGCCTGGCAG
>NW_010972676.1:1005088-1055377 GCF_000737465.1 Haliaeetus leucocephalus
CTCAAGTTGTGGCAGGGCAGGATTAGGTTGGATATTAGGAAAAATTTTTTTACTGAGAGGGTTGTCAGACATTGGAATAGGCTGCCCCGGGAAGTGGTGGAGTCACCATCCCTGGAGGTATTCAAAAAGCACATAGACAAGGTACTCCAGAACATGGTTTAGTGGACATGGATGATGGTTGGACTCAATGATCTTGAAGGTCTTTTCCAACCTAAATGATTCTATGATTCTGTGAAGACTAGCTCTATTTTTTTTTTTTTTTTAATGACAAAGTAAGTTTGGGAAAATTTGTTTAGACTTCTGAAATTTGTAATCTAAGCCACTATTAACATTGATGCAACTTTGTTTTGCAGTACTGCTGAATTTTGAACAACACAGCTTCAATTTTTGATGGCCTAGTTGTTTCAGTATCTATGCATCCCCATTAAAACACTAATGTTCTTCATGTTATTAAAATCATGCATGCACTATGTAATGATTTTAATTTTGAATGTTTACTTTCACCTGTTTTGTAAAGTCCAGCTGAGATAGCCTTCCAGCTGTGGAATTTGAAGAAATTGGCATCTCTAATTTTAAGTCCCATTAGATGAAGTTTCAAATTAGGCTTTTTAAAGCCTTATTTACAGTCATTCCATGTTTCTGAGCCAGCTATAACACTATAGCTTCTCTTTTACACCCTATCAAGATGCACATGCTTAAGGATACATCTTGCATCCTGACACAGGCTGTCACAAACTAAGAGAAAGCCAGTTTGTTGCTTTTACATGGTTCTTTCCATATTGCAGGGTGGTAATATAGTACCTGCTTTCTTCACTCATACTGAGAACTGACACAGAACTTAATTTTTGTATGAGTTGCCCTCAATATAGAAATAGTCAAACTTTATTCAAGTTGCTCAAAAAATGCAATGCTCCTTTTTACATACTACTGTCCATTTTATTTTATTTTCCAAATATGCTATACATCTTTCTAAGCTGTTTCTTCACCAGTCACTTATCTCAGTTCATTTAAACTGGAAAGTTTATTAGCGTAACATTAGAAATTCTAGTTTGGTTCTTGTGCTTTCTGGATATACCATGCTCTGCAGGAAGGAATCAGCAATATTTTCACTGCTGTCCAGTGGAGCAGTTGCTTCAATAGTCTGCCCCGAGCTTAAATCCTAGATCATTGCTGTTTCCAGAGAACAGTCCTGTTTGAGAGTATTCATGCTGCAGCTATTGGTTCCCAAAATGACGCAGATTAATATTTACAACCTAATGCTCAAACTACCACAATTTGTCACACAAACTCACTTATGCCAAAAGAGTTAATGACAGAAAAATACTGAATTGAAAATCCTTATCCTTTTGACAAAAAAAGCAGGGTAGAGAGATGACTTACACCAGAGGCAAAAGGAGACTCAAGACATGGCAGACTAAACCTCTCATCATATTTTTCTGTCAGAACTTCAGAGCTTACAAACATTTATCTACCCATTTTATAGGGCTCAGTCACTTCTCAGAGCTGTCCAATAAGCCAGTCATTTTAATGTTAACCAAATATTGAACTCCCTGCAAGTCAATAAAAACGTTTATTGACTAAAAGATTCAGTCCATAAACACACACAATTAGAGTACTTCTGTTATAAAAGAGTGACAAAGTAGAAAGAGAAACTGGCAGGTAATGGATTTGTTTGGCATTAACTTAAAAATAATAAGTAATCCTCTGATGTTACTGTTAGTAGCATGCACACTTCCTATGACAGAGCTTCAGGAATGTCAGATAGTACTTAATTTTATGTTCACTGGAATAAAGCTTATCTGGTTTTAAAATAGATATAGAAAAATGTGTATTTACAAAAGTACACAAGGTGCTACTCTGCACACTTTAGAAAGAAGTGGTTCTTGGTTCTTATTGGCATCCTCAGCTTGGCTCACCTAAACCTCTATTTGTTTATCATTCATATTACATAACCAGATGCCTCAGATTAAACCCTTACTGCTCTATGTCGGCAGCAAGATTTTGCACCTCTTGAAGTTTAACCTCTAAATATGAAATGTACGAAAGCAATGAAGGGTCCTACCTCTGTTTAACAGATAAGAAAGGTATAGAAAATCACCTAGTCTCTAAGGTCATACAAGGAATGTCCAGCAGACCCAATACCCATTTATGTTCCATTTATCACTTCTACATTTCTTTTCAGTATATTTTTTTCCATTTCTGGTTCTTTAAGACTATGGAGTGTGTTGCATATTGCTCCTGGAAAGGGAGGACTGCTGCTGTAGCAAAACTTCAACCCATTCGAAATTTGGGCACAGAACTAACCCCATGTTACTCTCACTAGGTGCTGCAGAACAGTATCTTCCTGTAATACAACAAATGTCATGCAGACATGATGAGATGCTCTGAATGACAAAGAAAGTCTGCAACAGAGCACAAAATGGAATCAATACTTGCCAAACATCAGGCAGTTTATTTTTAGCCAAGGGTGAACACAACTCTTCCCTTACCACAAAAACCCAGATCTTGCACTCTTAACTGGTGCTCTGTGTCAGTATTTATTAAAGTAAATTTTTCCTTACAGTTGAAAGGGTCTCTACAAACAAACAAAACCCAACTCCCTCTCTTTTAAAAACAAAAACGAAGTTATCCTTCTCTGTTGAAGCACTTTTTTTTATGCCGTGAAATCAATTAACAGTAAGGCTATATCTGATTGCTTCAAGAATCCACACGTATGTCAACATGGTTACAAAAATCTAGGCAAGCACTGTTCCTTAAAGTTTTGTAGTCATTAGAAAACATCATGTTAGGGTGGATATCTAACTGTGTGCTTTTTCTTTATCTAGTAATTTCAGATTTCTTTCCTTCCCAAAGCCACAGATATTCAGAACAGATCATTTTAAGAAATATTTGGCAAATTTATAATGGATATGAACCAAGTGTAATAAAGGGGAAAAGTTAATTGGTATTTTGGAGTACTAGACAGCGTGAACCCTGCCACAGAGAAAGCAGAACTCAATTGAGATTTAAAATCTTTCTAAGAGTAGTTTAATTCACTTGTGATTTCTGCATAACAGTTATTAAATCTTCATTTGCAGTCTAGATTTCCATATCTACTGAGAAGTTTTATAGATTCTATGTGCCAGCACTAGAATCAATATAACATTCTGTAATGCACTGGCAGTGAATCACTTACTCTCATTGCAAACATAATTCATCAGGATTCTGACAGCTTCAAGACACATAATGGATTCCATTAAAACAGGGATTCATGTTTTATTTCCCTAGAACTCTCCAGATCTAGTAAAAATTGGCAAAACCCCAGTTATTACTCTTGCAGCCTAAGAATGTCTTAGTCTAACCAATGAAATTGTCTGCTCTTCATGGAAATGTCATTAATCATGAGGAATTCTTTGATTATCCACATAAATGTTGCATATTTTTCTACAGAATCTTCAGTATGAATGTAATATTCTCAATTATATAAAGGACCAATCCTGCCTCTGTTGAAGGCAGTAACTTTTTTTCAATATAACCAAATAGCAGCAGAATCAGGGCTTAAATCCAAACACCACAAACAGCTGAAGTACACCACAATATTCTAGGTTTAAGCTTCACAATTTAGACTTCATAATACTTAAATTTAAAATTCTGAGAAGCAACCTGTACTGTGAAAATGAGAAGACATTTGTTCTAGCAGCCTAGAGACTAAGTTAGGAATTTAGGCTGTTCTATAAAGCAACTGCTTCATCTTGGCTGTAAAGGTAAAAAGTCAGGTATTCTCTGCATAATCGTACTGTATTAGCACAACAAGAATTTCAGGTATATAAGGAATTCTGTGCAGTATAACACCTATTTGAAGCTTCTCCCTGGCCTTTACGATATCAGATTTTTTTTACAGCTGAACTTTCACACCTCTAAGAGTGAGACTTGAGTTTTCCTATTTCTTAACTCTCCTCCTCTCCTCCCCACACCTTTTTCTGCTAGTTACATAATCTCCCAACCACTACCTCTTGCCTGCTGAAACTAAACTTTGCTTATTATCTAACATTTAGCTAAACTCTTCTACAGCTAGTCATTATGTCTAGCTACATAGTCTTTAGGAAGCATTACACTTTAACTTGAGGCTGTTAAATTACACCCAGAAACCTCACTTTTCAGAACACAGGTATGAAAATGCACCTGACAATAAGAACAATTTAACTCCAGAGAGGCCAGGCTGTAACCAATTACTGCCTCCTCATTGTGAACAGCAGTAACATGCATAAAGGTAAACTATATAAACCAAAATATTTTGAGGGCATATAACTAGAAGGTACTTGTTTGAGTCAGGAACCCCTAGATGAATTTCTGTAGCACTATGGTAGCAAAATCAGAATGGGATCATTATGACCTTAAAGGCCATAAAGCACAGGCTTTTTTTTTTTTCATGAAAAATAAACAGATTTCTTCATCTGATAAGCTTGTGTTATCAGTGTTTCATATAGAGTCAATGGAGCTTAATGTCAGAAAAATAACTATATAAATTAACTACAGAGCAACTATAGCTTTATATTCCTGGTTATAAGTTTTATAATGAATCTTGAAAATTAATTTTATAAGTTGTACACATGATTAAAATAGCTCCAGCTTTATAACCCTGATGAGATAGTTAAAGTAATTAGAAATTACACCTACTTGAACACTCAGTCAGTAAAAGCACCTTCAATCACAATCAAAACATTTTCTTCCCTGAAGAAAGAATCTATTTTCCACATTACAACTTTTTGGTAGTCTCCCATTCATTTTCTTCAGACAGTGATTAGAATAAGCGTTGTCAGTGGCTGGAGAGAACACATTAAGAATGATTTTACATAGATAAGAAAAAAAATCAATACCTCATTCCTGGCACTCAGAACTGTTTTCAGCTGACCTTTTATTCCTCAAACCTGCTTTCCCTTTTTTCTCAGAAAAGCTCTCTTTCCAGAAAGATCTGCCTCAAACAAGACATTTTCTTGTACACTTAGAATAAAGGTATGAAATTTATAACACAGTATGCTACCAGGCAGTTTAACAGAATTTGTTTGCTCTTGTACTGTCAAAGACTGACTTAATAGTGTTGCAAATGAACATTCTGAACACTCCTTTCTCAAGCATGATCTCCTTTTCTCACCAATGTTTCAAAGACTTGCAGGGAATGTCATTTAAGACAACTGTAAGATTTTGATCTTTGGTAATTCTTAGAAAAATTCCAGAAAGAATGCAACAACTAAGATGGATTGGATACATGAGCAGACCAGACTTTAATTCAGTTCTCAGAGGGAAGAAAGCTAATATTTCATGTTCTACTCTGAAGTTCAAAAAAATTCCATTGTACTATTTTTCAATTTTATTCTTCTTCAAGATGTCAGCTTCTTGCATTTTTATTTATTTATTTTTTATTTCTGGTCGAGAAAAAGAGTTTGCTAATACTTATACTGTACTTGCATATAGAGGTGCCAGCCAAATCACAGCTTATTTATACTGAGTACAAATATCCTAGCCTAACAGTTAATGAGCAGTTAAGACAAGAAAATATATAAGGGGTTTTTATTGCATTTAACTTGAGAGCACTGAACCGAGCTCTGCCACATCCCGAATTCAAAATAATCTCTATTAAAAGGCTTAAAAATTGGCCAACACTTCTGTGAGTAAAAGCCAAAGCCCAGAGAAAGCAGCACCCACCCAGAAAGCCACTTCAGCATCAGCTTGCCTTTTTCTTGCCACAGATAGCCTGTGAAGCTGATTTGATTTTGCTGGAAGTTAAGTAAAAATTTGTCTTGATTATTGATAACTGCCAACTACTGGCAATTTTGTTGACACTTAAGACAGGTTTTCCCAGTTTAGAATGCTGTACTTTAATACCCTCCCACAAATTCATCATGGAAAGTCACTATTAAGCCATGCTAGGGTCAAACTGCCCAATCCTCTCAGGCTGGCACTTGCTTGTGTCAATATGTACTGTGTTCAGCAAAAGGTTTCCGAGAACTGGGACAGGCCTTGAAATATATGTTATTCAATCAAGGCACCATCTCTTGCTGACAAGGAC
This sequence comes from Haliaeetus leucocephalus, assembly GCF_000737465.1. NCBI lineage: Eukaryota > Metazoa > Chordata > Aves > Accipitriformes > Accipitridae > Haliaeetus > Haliaeetus leucocephalus. The sequence continues at coordinate 1,011,135 of NW_010972676.1, forward strand.
AATGGGAAAGCTGCTTTAGCTATCAGACAAGAGAGAATATTTGCTATATGATCTTGCTGGGAAAACTGTTTACAAGCACAGAATCCTTAAGTAGTTCAGACTTCAAATTAAATTCTTACAACATTACACAGATTCTGACAGGAATTTTCAAATTATCAAAATATATTTTGTCATCTATTGGTGCTCTCACTTTAGAGGCTTTGGCCAAGATCAAGAAAGGGACTTATTTTGCCGTACAATACCTCATGGTACCTTTAACGCTAAATTACAAATACCTCAGAACTACAGATCTATTACATGTTAACCAAGACCAAGATCACATTGGAGGGCCTGGATATGTGGTAGTTCTCTGAAATAATTTGTTAAAATGCTGAAGCAAATATAATTATCAATAATAGCAGATGACTAAGGCCCCAATCCAGGCCTGTGAGTATTTTGAAGTATTTTACTTCAAACTTTCACACTTAAATTGTTAAAACAAGGCCCTAGGCCTGTCGTTTTCAAGCATTCAAGATTTTTACTATGAAAAGTTAAACTCCAATGAATGTGTTTTACATTACATAGAACTTCTACAAAAAAGCTGAAACACTGAGGTTATACACCAATGAATTTGCAGTCTGAAGACAAGTGATTCAGAAGCTTAGATCGCATTAGGGATATGAAGTCAGGCTCCTATTCCTGATAGTTTCTGTCTGAGTTTAAAATAAACATACCATATGTAAGCACAGTAAAAGACACATTCTTCAATTACAGAAACTCTGTTTTAAAACAGATTAAATGCAGCTAAATATAGTCACGAAACCCAGTTTTAGCCTTTTTTTTTAAAAAGGCTAGATAATCCTTTCTGAGAAATACCTTTACAAAACAAGGCATTTAATTACGACTAGCTCGTTCTAAACCACTGTAGTTTCAGTTGCATTAATGTTTCATAGCAATGAATTTTCAGGCTTGATCTACTCATTTTCAAATAAATCAAAAGTGTTTGTTTCTTCTTCCCAGACTTATGAATCACTTCATTCATCAGCAAAATAGGAGGAAATCTTATCTTTGGGAAAGGTAGCATTGGGGTAGATTACATCAAACTTCCTGTCTGTTCGTAGGACCACTACATACAGCCTTCTACTCTCCCTTCCATAGCTTTGGGGAAATATTATGGTTGATGCATAGACCTCTAGTTCTCCCCATAGAATCCCTTCTTTTCCCCCACCACAGTGGCTTTTAGAAATTAAAAATAAAATACATTTACTATTTTGCACAGAATACATTGCTTTTTACTCCCTGGAGTCTTATGTTTTTGTTCCTCATTGAGGGTTTATTCATTTTTCATTCTTTTAGCTGCACATGAGGCATGGTAGTTCAACAATAGATACAGAAATACCATCAAATTATGAAACTCTGTATCAATGCAGCCACAAAAAAAGCTGCAAATCTCTAGTTGCGGTGAGTCATGTAGGTTATAGTAGTATGGGCCTAACTAGTCATGACTTGCAGAAGCTCTTGATTATTGCCTCACCTGTGCTGTGGCTGGATACTGTCTTTGATTAGGAGAGGGTAAGTGTGAAGGAAAAGAACAATTCATACCAAAGTAACAATTATAAAAAATACAAGCCTTTATTGAAGAAGGGATGCTGAAAGAGGGATCTTCAGCTCATCCAGCTCTCAGTACTAATTTAGAGTTCAAGTTTAAGAAGGTAAGATAATCTTCCTGTGTTTCCTTTTCAATGAAAGGAAAAAGGAAAAGTTTTCCACAGGAGGATTGCTTTGAACCCTTCCCTGCCCCTCACCCTCTTCTTCCCAGCAGGATTCTGCATTTTCTCACTGCCTGTACAGGGGTGATGCACATTCTGACATCAGCTGCAAAATATCAGAGATGAGCTCCACAAACAATGCAGTTTTGAAGACAGACAATAGTCCCCAACTGTGCAGTCACATACTGTTTGCTGCAGAACAAAGAGGCCATCAGTAAGAAGTCAGCATTTTCTAGACAACCTCTTCCGTTCCCCATTTAAGGGAGAGTTTGATATTAGAATATTTATTTAGATGCAAGTCATGGTTAAGAGGGGTCACTTATTTCTCATGACACTACTTTATTATAAGCAATATTGAATTATGAGTAGAAAAGCACTATTGTAAGGCAGATCTGAGTAAAAAATTTTATTTTAATCATACAGGAGGACAGAATAGCGCACACACTATTTTTCTCCCACTTATTTCAGACTCCAAAGAAAGCTGTTGTTCTTCAGTCATGATAGAATTAAATAGCCAAACAGGTCTAAACATACAGAACAAGCAAAGCAGTTAAGCTGACACTGTCAGAACAACTTTAACTTCTGAGGTGTAGGGAATTCCAGTACTTATTCTTAAAAACTAAATGTTAAATTAATGTAACTACTTGGTTGTGGGGGTTGGAAGATCTAGAAGAAACTAGTTTCAGCAGAAGAAAGTAGTTACCACCTGGAAAGTGAGAAAGACTTTTACAGAACATAGGTTGAGAATTATGCAGTTTTGCCTTGACCATCAAAGTAGTTAAGTCAGTATCGCAGTAACAACTAGTTCAGGCTCAAAGGTGCTTTTGATATACAGATCCATTTCATTCTATATGCTTTTTCATAGTGAGGTGAACAGCAGTGTCTATTGGAGGGGCTCCCTTACCTTCTCCACCTGGTGACAGAGACGCTTAAACCAGGAAGACTCCACCCATAAAGTCAACAGGTCTGCTGCAACTCATATGCAAGAGCCACACGGGGCCTAGTCATGTGTGCACATGCATCACCCACTGCCTTACATGCTCTCATGGAAGCAGGTTTCTGTGCTACTTCAGGCTTCCTGTACTCTACCTCTAGAATATGCTGAGGGTATCTTCCATGTCACAGGATGAATACCTTTTGCAAATAATTCATGTAGCACTCTAAAAATACAGCCAGAGTTACTAAAAAGGGAACTTAACCTGTTTGAGCTTACCTAACATTCCTGTATAGCATGTTTACATTTCCTTAAAACCAATTAAGCTGTTGAGATGTGTACACTCTTACTGTGTTGTTGCTTCTAGAAAAATTATAGAACATTTTAGCAAATAAGCTTGATCCCTTTAAATAATAAGATCAAGGGGGAAAATGGCATTTTGCCCAGCTTGACAAAAATCCTACCTAAATCAGCTCCAACCTCTTGTAGTCACGCACCATCCCATGGAACACAAGGGACTCCCTTGACACCATATAAAGATAATCATGTTTTTTGCAGAAGTGTTCTGACTAGAACCTTGCTACTGGCTAAGGACTCACACTTCAGTGATTATCACTACTGTGAAGCCAAAAAGAAACTAATTTCTGAAACCTAGACCAAATTTGAGAAGGACACTACAGTGAAATCAGGAAGATGATATGGCCTTACACACTTACCTAAGCTCAAAACAGCAACTAGCTACTGATTAGGTCAGAATTTGTTCATGTAAATCAGGTTGCATTATAAAAACTGGGTATTTAGGTTAGATGGTGCTTCTTAACCAAGGGCATTTAATTTCCCACTCTCTATGATCCAAGAGGTTGTAATTTTTTCAGTGTAAGTTTTGCTTAAGAACATCTATAGAAGAATCATACACATATATCAAATTGTGACCTGCTGCATCCAGACTCCTGTGTGGTATAAAGACTACAAAACCATCAAAGACAAATTTTTTCCTCCTGGCTACAGAACCCAGTTCTTATTGGGTGACAATCGGAAACACAATTGCCTTCCTTTAGCTGTGATACAATTAAGCCCATTAAAAAAAAAAACCTGTCACATTTCCAGATATGTTCTTACATTCTTAGCAGTAGTTGTTAATGTTTCAGAGGTAGTCAGAGTACAAAACTAAATTTTACAATCCAAAGATGAAAGGTGAAAACATAACACAAGCTACCACACTACTAAACTAAAAAGAAATAGTATTTTGTGTATAAATATACTTCTATTTCTCTATATGAAAAGATGTTTTCACAGGGCTTGCATTAAAAGCATCGATAGTGAGAAGTCCCACAACCCAGGTGTGGGACATTGTCATTCACAATAGCCAACATTTCTATGCCAAGTAGGAGAAATTTTAAGCAAAGCAAAACTGGATCTCTTCCATGGTCATACCAATTTTTCCCACCAGGATATGGAGTCTGAGGGCTGCCATGACATCAGATAACATTGAACAGTTGCTGACAAAACCTGATTTGAATAATTTACTTCATTTCACAGCCAAAGCATAGCTAGCAATAAGATGACAATAATGTACAGTAATGGGTGGCATTTAGAAAGGCATTTTATATTGTTTTTGTATTGTAAAAGCTATCATACGTTCACAGTAAAACACAGACAGATGAAACAGGTCTCTGAAAAATAAGCCGTAGTCAGCTCTGCTTTTCAATTAGTCCCATTTGACCAAGACTGAGGAGAGACTTGATAACCTACACTAGCACTTTAAAGCAAGTAGCTTATATTACCTTCAAGAAACCTCTCCAATGTGGCTCCAGCATTCCCTGGTAGGCTTGCATCTCAACTCAGATCCTACCTGCCACAGCAGCATGCACACCCAGGCTGAGGAGAAGCATCCCCCCTCAAGGTTTCTGGCAGGCAGAAAAAGGCCACCCCTCACAGAGATCACCTCAGAGCTGTCATGCACTGCAGTAGCCAGGAGGCCCGTGCCCGTCTCTTCCCGCCCTTTCCACTCCACTGACAGGCAGGGGGGTCTCCCCGGGCTCCACAAGTTGCGCGTGCTGCCGTCCCTGTCGTGGTGGTCACCTCGCGCTTGCTAGCTGCTGCCTCTAATGGTAGTTTCTAAGATCTGCCTGCTTAGGAGGTGCCTGGCTTTGTTTGTAGTTGTTGAGGTAAAGTTCTCTAAGTTTTGTGTCATATGGGGTTCTTCTGGGGCTTGCTGTCTAGCCTCTCTGGGTTTTTGTTTGGGTGGGTGGGTTTTTGGAGGTTTTGTTTGTTTGTTTGTTTTGGGCCACCACCATAGCAGTTCTTGCCATTGTCTTAAAGGAGCTGGATGTTATGTGGTTGCTGCCCCCTGAGGGGCTCGTGTCCTCACACTGGTTACAGCTGTGAAGCTGAAAACTCTAACCTGTAGCTGTAACATGCTTACTTCTTATGATGAGGCAGAGAGGCTAATGTGGTAAAGGTGTATCAGCTTCCTTGAGGCCCCTGCTAAGAGAGAGCAAGGCCTAGGCACAGAGCAGCCTTTTTCTGTGGCCAAACATTCTTTTTGGATGATGGGAGATGGCTATATAGTTGATATTTACTGTGCCCTGAATTTCTTTATTGCAGGCAGTGTAACAAGGAGCTGTGGCTGAAGCACTGTAACGTCTTGATGCTTTCCAAATACAGTGTTTGATGCTTTTCAGCTTTTCCACTATAGTGTGTAGTGAAGCAGTGAAGTGTTTTACACCCAGTAATGTGAAACACTCGTTTCATGTAGAAGTGACCGTTATTTCCTTCCAGATGGAGAAAGGGAGTTACAATGATTAAGAGCTGTTGTTGCTTTGACCTCTTTGCAGGTTTGAGTGTTTAGGTTGTACTCGGAGCAGCTTCCAAGCTTGTCTTGCTCATTGTGAAGACTAGCAGAAGACATTGGTGTAGCTGCGTGGCTAAAAGTGCATGGAACTTTCAGTGTATTTCAGCCAATGTCCTCTGGAAAGGGTGGAGGGCCAAAAGGAAGAAAGAAAACCTTGAAGTACTGATTGTAGCCAAACCAGTAACAAGGTCATTTTTCTTTGTTACTAATCTAAACTCCTTGAGGGCTTCACCTAGGCTGGACAGTCTTCTGAAGTGCATTTGTTAAACATGCAAGTAAAGGAACTAAACCATAGTTGCCACCACATGATTTGAATGTGTTCTGGTATGTCCTTCAAATAACAGCACTTACATTTTTCCGTTTAATGTTGTGTAGTTTTTTTCTGCTTTTCTTGTCTATAAAGCATATCTGTTATTCTACTACTGTGGTGACTATTTAGGAAGATAGCCTACACATTTAATTCTTAGTCTTACAAACTTCTGGGTATCCTAGATCTAATAAACCATGCATATAGTTCACCGATTTACCCATTTAGCTACAGTTACACATGCATATGAATAGTGTGCTAAACTGAAATCACATTACTAGGTAATCTACGTATAAACATATCTTTATGATCAGCAGTAGAAAATGTTGACCACTGCTACTCTTCATTCTTGGAGGAGCTATTGAACATTTTCAATTACATCAGTTGGGTGATTTTAATATCAATGTTAAGGGTATTAATATCAAACGATGCAGTTTTGCTACTGTGAGCAATATGATCATTTAAATTAATGCCAGGGAGATCTTTACTCCCTCTGTGCCAAAGCGCATAGTAATCATATCCAGAGCTATGCATCTTTTATATATTCTGGTTCATGGGTATTCTGCCGGGAAAATTAATGGATATTGGTTTCTGCAGTGCAACTGCATATTTCTGGCAAGTTCTAATTTTTGTAATGTAAAAACTTAAAGGTAATAGGGTGTGCTCAGTAAGTAATGTTAGCAACTATATTCAGAATACACAAATCATGATCTAAAACTGAGATTAGAAGGAAATGGGCTGAAGGTAGAGGGAAAGGTCTCCCATTTCTATCACTGCATTACATTTTCAAATGTCTGTGATTAGGAGGGTAGGAAAGCTCAGGCTAAAGCAGATATGAGGAGCTTGAAGGCCAGACATGTGGCTGTGAGCTATATGAATTGAAGTGGTAAGCTATGTTTCTTTTGTTGAATTATTGAGTGACTACAGCGTATGTAAATGACTGCCCAATGTGTCAGAAAGGTGTGTGTGGTGCCTAGCAAGGAAGAGGTTTTCTACCTTTATTATAATGCATTCATGCAACTTTAGAAACTCAATTCTTTATTCAAAATGTGCAGTAATATGATCTTAATATGCTGTAAATGGTGATTAGGTTACAACACTTTGAAAAATGTAGTTTGCATTGATTTAGAAGTCCTAGACATCTAGAAAATCCTGCAACAGCTATCATATGACATCTATTATTTGGTGCTGCTGGATGTAGAAGTATATCTAAAATTTTGAGTTACTCTGATGATATTAGGTCTGTGACTGTCTATGTTATACTACGCAGTACCAGCAGTGGTTAAAAAATTTGCACTTTAACACTGCCTACAAATACACAAAACTTAAAAATGCAGGTTTTTGTAGTCAGTTTTTTCCAGATTATAATGAATAAATTCAGCTTAACAATTAATAAAACGACAAAGTGCTTAACAGACATTTGTTGTATGCCATTGGTATGAGTGAAGAAATTAACTAATGCATAAGGGAATTTCATTTTATAATGTCATTTTATTAGCTAATTGGCTCAAATGTGAAAATTAATGGCAATTCATCTGCACAGTCTTAATAGCCTAATCATTAATTTGCATGGGAGTTACTCTAATAATAATTAGAGAGAACTCATTTGTTACTAATGTGGGGGCAGTGAACATGTCCCTAAAATAATAATCCAATTAACATGCATTAAGCGGAAATTTTATAGTTACCCACAGCATGAGTGGCTGCTGCTGTAATTTGGAAATAATATTTCATAGCATCAAGTAACAGATCTCTAACAGCTACTGCCTGGTGAGCCTGGCCTCTGTAAAGGATTACCTGTAAGGCTGTCACCATGGTTTGAGGCTGGGCATGTGTCCTGTAGAGATGCTGCCCTTCATAACCCCCTGACTCAGTACAAGCAAATGATTTGCAGCCTCACAATGGTTCATCTTGAGCATCTGTATTTGTAATCTGACAGCGTTTACTCCTGTTTTTGAAAGCTTGTGTGGTATGCCCTGCATATAGATGAGCAATAACCTGAAATCCTGTGTGTTTTAAAGCACAAGCCAGTGAATCATATTGGATGTCAGAAACTAAGTGTGCTAAGCTGATGGCAGGAAGGAGGAACCAGTGCTACTTGGCCTTTGCGGCAGCTTTCTGCAAGTTTCTGCAGTGCTTAGTATGTCTTCTGAGAGGCCACAAAAAGTTATTTACACAGGGAATCATAATGATCTTTCTAGGTATGAGGCATCTGAAGTACTGACCAGGGCAGGAAGGGAGGGTAATTGGTGGATTAGAAACTTTGTATTGATAATTTGGTCAAGAAGTTTGTGCCCCACACTAGAGCAAGCTCCTTGATACGACGAATAAAGATGAGTTGAGAGGACTCTGTCCAGTCTGAAACAGGCTAGCTACATAGAGGCAAATTAAGGCAAGAAGAAGATACATTTCATAACTAGTTTAATGTTATGTTTATAATTTGGATATTTAGTGAATGGAGTTTAAAAGATCCTACTGTTGTGCTGGGGTTACAGGCTTTTCTGATACTGTATTAAATGTATGAAGCAAAAATATAAACCCATGTATTTTATTATATGTATTACAAATATAATAAATCACAAGTAGAAGTTTTTTAAGAAGGTGTCTAAATAAAAAGCCTGGGTTTGGAGTCTGTCCTAGTGAGACAGTTGGATATGGAGCCTAGCTGCTCCCTGGACCTGTTTGGCTTGATAGCCCATAGGAAAAGCAAACAGATCCACATGTAATATACTGCTCAATGGAAGGCTGGGTAGGCAGTAAATGATATCTTCCTATGAATTATTATACTGTGATAGGCTTGCTGCAATGATCTGTATTGAAAGTTGGTTTTAATAAAGAAAGAAGTCTCCCCAGTCACTTGGGGGATTTAGACCTGGCCCTAGGCTTGTGTACTGCACTTAATACTTGGACTGCTTGCCAGATGCAGGTGTGGACCCTTTAGGAAGAGCTGACTGGCAATGGCTAGGAAGAGCAGCACAACTGCAAGCAAGAATGAAATGACCTGTTACCTTTTTTGTTATTGCTGTTAACTGACTGATCACATTAAATCCAACAGGAGCTTTTGGTTTAGTCATTCAGTGAAATAATGATGTAAAGGCAGGCTTACAGCTAGATTTGCTGGCAGCCCAGTTCTAAGTACCGGAGGTGACCACATTATCCAAAATCCTCTGCCATTGTAAGTTGGTACAGTGCTGTTAAATGGTCAGTAAGTTGCTGTTATACTACACAATGTAGTTGAATTTCTCTTGCATAGTTCCCGATTGTCTTGTATTTACTTAAAGGGAAAACTACCTTTTTCAAAGAAAAAAAGGCTTTAAAATGAATGTTCTTTTGCTGAAGTTATTATGTCTTGTGATAGTTACAATCATGAGCTGCTTCAGTGAATACCAATGCTGTCTTAAGTGTAGTTACTGATACTTTCAGCTGATTGTTCAAGGAGTGTCCTGGGTTCAGCTGGGATAGAGTTAATTTTTTTACAGGAACCTCGGAGGTGGGGGGGGGCATAGCCGGGGCAGCTGACCTGAACTAGCCAAGGAGCTATTCCATACCATGTGACATCATGCTCGGTATATAACTGGGGAGCGGGCCGGGGGGTGCTCTCGACTTTTCGGTGAGGGAAGTGGCGGAGCGTCGGGTTCCGGCTGGTGAGCAATTGCACTGTGCATCACTGTTTTTGTATACTCTTTCATTAGTACCGTTGTTGTTGTTGTAACTTTTTTTTTTCTGTGTTGTCCCAGTAAACTGCCTTTATCTCAACCCTCGAGGTTCCAGTTGTTTGGTTTGGTTTTTTTTTTTCTTTTCTCTCCTCCGTCTCCCCCTATCCCACCGGAGGGGGGCGGGAGGAGTGAGCGAGCGGCTGCGTGGTCCTTTGTACCGGCTGGGCTGAAACCACGACAGTATGATGTACCTTTTGCATTATAGTAGATAACGGACTGCTTACAGTGGTCATGTAGCCCATACCTTAACAGGACACTGTCTTTTCTAAATCTAGACTTATTTAGAAGATCATTATTATGTTTCCAGCAGTCACTCCCCTGTGACTAGATGTGTGCTGAATGTGTATGTCTTTGGTCAGGACACCTTTAGGCAAAAGAGGTCACAGCTGCATGCTCAACTGATGGGCACATGCTTTGTGTCAGCTGGGAGGAGAAAGTTTACTGTATTAGTGTGGTTTGAGGTGTCTTGCAATAACAAGTCCACCTGAAACATGGGCATTGTTGCTATTGCATTTGCCTAAAACCCTTCTGGCCCTTCCCAGTCCTCAAAGGTAAAGCAGAACATTGTGTTAGCACAGGATATCAAACAGGAGTTGCGCAGTTGCTTGTCTCATGTGAATTAAACAAATCTCTGAACCTGGGAGATTTTCTGGGGAAGGTGGCATTTCTTACTCTGGAGGAGTGAAAGCAAAAGAGTATGGGACATCAGAACACTACACTAATCTCATAAATAATTGATAGAGTTGACCTGTGGCAAGACCATTTTTAATAAAAACTTAGAATCTAGGCTAATGGTGTCCCTGAGAAGTGAATGAAATACCCATGTGAATTCTTGCTACTTCCAGCATCCATATTGAAAAAAACATTAGCTAGTGCTAAAATTTGGGGAAGCTAATAGAGGAAGAAATAATGTAGAAGAGTCATAAATGTTGATCTGTAGCTGATAGAAACTGATGTCTGGGTTAAAGTAGAATGTGCTGCCTTGAGTTGAGCTGAAATTTTTGCTACCAGTCTTGACTTTTCCTGATAGAGATACATATTCAAGCCTTGACACTTCTACCTTCCCATATGCCACCGATTTTTTAATCCAGGAAAAGTCAGGCTAAAAATCAGAGCCTTAGTATGTTAAAATTCCTCCAGCCTTTCCTGTGGATATGAAAAAGTAGAGACGAAAGGGTGCACAGGATGAAAAAATAGGCAAAGGGGGGTGTTAACCTCACTTCTCCAAGGCTAGCAGAGCCTGTCAGATCCTGCTTATCCTGGTGTTAAATATATATTTTGGGGTAGCACCTCTACAATGAAACTCCATTTCCCTGTGCCTTACTAACTCCTTATGTACTAGAGGAAATTATATGGACTCAGGTAAGTTTGAATAGGGTGCTCTGCTAGTAGTGTCTAAGCTAAGCTAGTTGTACTGTAGCATGGATAGCACAACAGGTTGGATCCTAAACCAATACTTAGTAGTTGTACTGTTTTGAACTGTTCTTAGTGTCTTGAATGGCTCAGGATTTTGTCCTACAGTTAGCTCTTTTGATTTGACGGGTACTTGGGAGGCAAAGATCATTGCAACTATTGTTTGCAGGTATTTAAAGAATGACTGCATTCAAGGTCTAGTGTTTATATTTGGTGGTGGGCTGGGCTTCCATGACTTCTGGAATATAAACAATATCTCTTTACTGTATTGTTATGTATGAGCAACAAATAATGCTGATTACTCTGGCTACTTTTCACTTCACAAAGTCTGGGCAATGAAAATGCCTTTATGCTAACAAAGGAGACTTGACATGGTTGTACTTAACCATGAGAGCCAAACTGCTTGTAATCCTTACCTCCTGTGCTGTAGTGCTTCAGATTTAATCTGAAGGATTTTGTGTAAAAAGAGCTTGAACATGAACGTGTGTTCTTACGTTAAAGGGGCATATTAATGCTGCTGTAATTTAGCAACAAGGTTTGTGAACAGCTTTCACTGACTGTATAGGACTTGTAACAGGAGGGCCCCTGGAGGTGAGGCAAAGTAGCCATCCCGGAGTTCTGTACCAGTACCCCAGGGAGCTTGTTCAAAGTTGGTTGTGTGACTGCAGTGTGTGTATATAAAAAATAAAAACTTGCAGAAAAGCAGCTTGGAAAATGGCAGTGAGAAGGATGACAAGTTCTATACCAGTGACTTCTTACCCGCTACAGAAATTACACTTAGTAACAGAATTCAGTTTTGTAGTAGGGCTGGCTTAAAGGCTGGTTGGCAGTGTTTTGAAGGTAGCAAGTCAAATTTGTAAAAGCTTCTCAACACATTGTGCTGAAAAGCACGTTGAACTGTGAATGCTTTACCAAACCCTACATTGCATGAAGGCAAGAGGATTTATTGCTGAAGAAAGAAGAAATATTAACATAAACTGAACAATAAGAGTCAAGAGAAGGGGTGGTTCCCACGTGGGCTGAAATGTTTCTAGATCAGTGTGTCAAACTGCTTGGGTAGTGCAAAAATTCAAAAGTCATAACTGTCTTTTCATGTTTCTCATTGAAGAGGTAGGTGGTGGTATTCAAGTACTTTGGTGTTGACCTAGAACAGTGTGGCTTTATTCCCTGTTTCCTTCTGCCTTTTATATTTGAGAACAAAGTAGAGAGGAGACTTTTCTACTAGGACTACCACACTTCTGGAGAAAAGCACTTGAGAGAAGAGGCTCATCTGCATTAATCCCATGTGTGTTTTATTAGGCTGAGTAGAGATACTATAACCTGCTTAGCTGAGAGATAAGAGCACTGTTCTTCCTGTTATATTCATCATACCTCTCTATCATGCTCTATGCATGCAGTAGTAAAAATACTTTTGGTTCCTAGCTTATTAGTATTTGCAGTAGCAGAAGCAAGTACATCTTGGAAGTACGTAGCATTCTTGGAGGACTTTTAGATAAAATTGTTGTGAGGATAAGTACATGCTGTTCTGTAGTAACCACCCATAACTCCTCCTCAAGCCATCTGTCAACTAATTTGCAGCTAGATCCTGAAGTACTTGCTAGAGATTAGGGAAAAATAGAGAAGAAATTGTTAGATGTAGGCCTATCTTCTGCCCAGTGAACCTTTGAAAATTGTGTGCAGTGTCCAAGGTCAGAGCAAAGGTGACTTTGCAGGCAGCCATCCATACCCATCTTCTATGGAAATTCATAGCTTTAAGGTGAAGCTTTTGTCTTTGTGCTCATGTCTTAGGAAGCTTGTTTGTGAACCTCAGTTTTCACTGCTAGATTTAATGTCTGAAGTAGAAGGTTTCCAGCTATAGCCAGTTTATGGATGTTAAATACAGGACAACATTGCTGTAAGAAAGGTTTTGGTGATTCAGACCAAGCTACTTAGGACCACTGTAAAGGACTAGCATCCTTTAATCTGCATGTCAGGACTGAATGTGCAGAGATAATATTTAGGCAAAGTCATGGAAGAGGAAAAAAAAAATCATGTAAGTCTTTGATATTCACAACCTTTTATGGCAATACATTTCAGTGAAGTTATAGATAGTGTCAAAAAGTGCTTTCTGAATTTTTAAACCTTCTGTGATAATAGGAAAAATAAAAGACATGCAGTAAAATTATGAAAAACTAGTTGTGCCTTGGTGAAGCTGTTCATGGTGTTACTTTCTCATATCCTCTTCTTTCCAGTTGACATGTTCCTAGTCTATAATCTAGCCTCATACAGGAATTGATTGATATCTTTCATCCTTGTTGTATTTACTGTACTGGCTTAGTTCTGTTATACTCATTTTGAAAAGAGGAGAACTGGAAGGGCTCAAGATAAGATTTGTTCCATGAATTTATACAGAAAACATTAATATGTCACTTTATTCTCCATTGTTCTCTATTCCTCACAGCATTTTTCAGATCACTTCTGAATACTTTGAATAGTGCATGTTCCAACACAGGTCCATGTGGGACCACACTAGTAAACTTCTGTAATCATGAAAAATTGCTTTCCTTCCTACTTTGTTGCTTATCTTTTAGTTGGTTATTAATGCTTGAATGCTGTCTCCTTTTATTTGCAACAGCTATACTTCTTTAAGAGCCTTTGAGGTATCTTGACACAACTCTTTGAAAATCTGAGTTTGCTTTTGCCCTTGTTCACATGCTGTCTGACTCCTTCAAAAAAAAAACCCAACAACCCAACCCAATAAACTTTGTTTCCTTCCTTTGGCAGAAGTATGCCTCTTTTTTTCAAAGCTGGTTTAGCCAAGGTACCAGATATAATGCAGAATTACTATACAAAGCTTTATAGAGTGTTATGTCAGCATTCAGAGTAGGTGGTGGGGTGTGGGGTGTTACCCTTAGAACTATGTGAGTGTCTGATCAAAGCCTGTACAAAAGCAGCCAGAACTCGACTGATTCTCTTTCCTTTTACCCCTTACCATTATGGTTTGCAGCTTTGGTTCTGCTAGCACCTTTGCTTGGAACATCTTGCTAGTGCTATCACAGGCTGTTTTCTTCCATTGTGAGGCAGCTGAGCACTCCAGGGAGGGCTTTTTTGTGGGCTTTTCTATAGTTACCTACGTTCTTGTCATCTACCAGCTGTAAAGTTCCCTGGGTTGCCACCAAAGAGCTTTTGAGAAACATTGTAATGCAGAAGAAACACTTCCTTTCATAGTGGTATGTTCTATGCAAGCTGAATAAATAACCAGAGTTAATTCAACGGTGTTAGAGAAATTTATCTCAGGTGCTGTTACCAGAACATGGAGCCATGGGTAGTAGTTACACTTAGCCTTAATAAAAATTACTGCCTTTATTGAGTGACATACTCAGATTGTCAGTCTAACAGAATCCCAAGACCTGAAAACTAATAACTCTGAAAAAGTACCTAGCTGTGTACCTAACCCTTTGTGTCTTGCTGTCTGCTGAAGACCGGATCTGATCCTCAATAGCATCAGTCTTCAGTTGCAAGTTTAAATTCAGTCTAAATGTCTAGCTGGGTAAGACACCTGGATGCAGAAAGGCAAGGCATTTGAGGCTCATTTGAAAATGGTAGTAACTCAGGTTTATCACTATGTGGATTTTTATCCATTAGTTTATCAGTTTCTGGTGGTACTGGCCTAGTAGTATATGTAGTTCTTTATCAGATTTGTCATGCAGGTCATGCCTTTCTATTTGGCATAATGCACTGTTTCCCTGGACACTCCAAAGGCTGACTCTGTCCTTGTCTGCTCTGGGTTGGAAAAGTCTGTTTTCTGGTCAGATTCTCACCAGTGTTTATCTTAAGTCCCAAAACACCTTCAGATCGTGAGTCTGATCCTTCTTCCCTAAGAGGCAGTGGCCAGAGGACTGAGCTTGCCTGCTTGCTATACTTGCCAAATGGTCTGCCATATAACTGGCTAGAGCTCTGATCACTTTCTTGACTCATCTTGTGAGGAGATACCATACTGTGACATCACCTTGTCACATAAAGAAATAGCTTCACTGAATACAGAATGGCTGGATTTCACAGTCTTTAAGGTCTTTTGGAATCTTGGCAAATGGTCACATGCCCCGTGTCGCAAAAAAGGAAAGTATATTATTATTTCAAAGACTGACCTTTAATTGAAAAGTAAGTTGTTATACCTTCTGGCTAAGGAGGATTTCTTGTGCATGTTTTGCAATGAATATTGATACTGGCAGATGTTTATCTGCAGGATAATTGATGAAACTTTTTGAAAACTTTCTAGAAGAAAAAGTGATTTGCTTACATGCAAGACCAGCATGTTCATTTACCCTTGGAGGCAAATAAGGAACCAACCTCTCTGATACAGAGCTATTTTTGTCTTTCTCTGAACACTGCTTATTGTGCATTATGCATGTTTGGGTTTTTTTAAATGCTGTCAGCAGATACAGCCAGCCGTTAACCTTAAGTACTTCCTATTTAAAGATAGGACCTGTAGTCAGTTCATTCAATTGTGTGGGACAGAGGCCTTAGGTCACTTGCTGATGATGTCAGAGGCCTGATCCTGAAATGATGTGTCAGCTTTTTACATCCTGCTCTGTTGGGAAGACTGCAGCTCCATACATCTGGAATCTATTTTTGTCAGGGTCTTCTTGTTCTTGGTGCTGCAGTGAGTTTTTGCAATATCACCTTTTTGTATAATACGGACAGGAAGAAGGGACTTGCATATAAAGCAGTAGATCAAGTGGTGGAGGGAATAGATTTGCACCCCTCAGGCAGAGTGCCCTTGGCAGAGAGGGGGTAGAGCTCCCAGTTAATGTAGCATATTTGCTGCTGGAAAATGGAAGTATCTTCATAGCATAATCCTCTCTGCAGATTAGAAGAACTAGCCTTCTGTCCTGCTTTGTAAGGCTAATAGGCTAATGAGCTGGTTGAATATTTTTAAGGTAGTAAAGTTTAAGTCACTTTCATTTAGAAAGATTTTTATAGAGGCTGATATTCAAATTACTGACTCGCTGTGAGAGAGGATGTTGGTACAGAGACGAAGGGATGAGCAGTTAGAGAACTTGATCTGCCTGAGCATTTATCGCCTAAGTTTTGAGAATACTGTTAGTTCCAATTAGAGCGATCTATTCAAATTTGTTCCCCGGCATTCTATTTTACCTTGTGTTAACTACATTTTTGCTGTAGACTGACAAGATGTTTAGTGGTCCTGGCAGAGTTGTGGTTGACTGATGTAAATGTTTCCTGCCAGCATATGTTGAATGGCTTACATTTGTCAAAGTCAATTGGTCCTGGTCTCTTCCTGTCTGGATTAGTACCAGAGCAGAGTCTGTACTTGCAGGAATGAACAGCTAGTCAGTTTGTGGGAACTCTCTTATTCACTGTATCTCCTGAACTATATTTGCTGTGTCTTTGTTGAAAGTATGGTCTTTTAAATTTAGAGGAAAAAACCCCCTCCTGTTATGATTTGGAACTGTTTGGTATAATTCTGGTAATTTAAATTTTCACTTGGTACACCTTTTGGCATATGAGCAGTGTCTGCAGTTAACTTGTTTGGTGGCTCTCTTACCTTGTACCAATTGGGAGGCTAACCCAGTGATTAACAGATGTCTATTTCTGCAGAAACATTTTTCTCCAAACCACTTGTGCAAAAAAATTTCAGAGATGAAACAGTTCTGTCTTTACAGATAGTGTACCTAGGCACATGAATTATGAACAGGCCTTTAATGTGTTTGAGAATGTCCATTTTGGTAAGTTCATTGCACTAGATTTTTAGCTAGTATTACCTGAAAGTTCTACCAACTCATATCAGATCTTGACCACTTAAAGCTGTCGAGTTCATTTTCAGAGGAAACACATTCTGAAGTTACCAATAGCTCATTTCCAGGATAATATGCTTTGAGTCTTCCCTGTATGAAATGGATGTTATTTTATTTGCATTTAGCAGTTGCCTTTACTTCCATGATTAACTTGAAGTCAATGCATGTATATTGTGGGCTATTAAACTCAGGGCATCTGGACTGAGGCAATAGCTGGTTGTCCTGTGTTCTTCTGCCTCATGGTTGTGTATGAATTTCTTGGATCTTCCTGAAGCCCTCAGCCTTTCAGGACAGGCTGCAGCTAGCCTGTGCTCTGACAAAAAATTAGCAGAATAAATGTAATCTCAAAACAAATTTTCTGTCAAAAAGAATTTTGTCTGATGCTATTTGTAGTGTTGCTGTTATGCAAGTGGATGTATAGTGGAAATAGGCTCCTTTGTCACTGTTGAGCAACTGCTACGTATTTGCTACCAACCTGGTGGATACTGTAGTATCTGCTTATGAGTTAGCAAAAAATTGCATGTTTCTTTGGGAAATTGTATTCCAAATACTAATGCTCTAGTTTGTGTACTGCCTCTTCCTCAACTGGTTAAAATGTTAACTGGAAAATTTAAAATTACCTTCTCTTGCAGTGGAATTTGCTTTTCTTCAATAATGGATAGACATGTAGCCAGCATTTACAGATGTTCTATTGTCTGGCTCCAGCATCTCTATTTCATCTCGTGATCTGCAGAAACATGGTACTCAAGCATACAGACCACTTGACTTCTTGCTTTTCCCCAGCTCTGCCATCGGAGGAATTGAAAGGGTGCTGTCATCAGGCCTACTAAAGGTAAACTTTTCCTGTGATGGTTGCTGAAATGCCATTGTACTTCACAAATTGACAACGGTCCTAGTAGTGGTCTCTTTCTGATACAGAGAGCCAGGAATTGAAGTTATTGGACTAGTGTATTGCAAGACACCTGTGTCTCTGCAGAAAATGACCAGATTGAGATCTCAAGCTATGGGACCATTTCCTTGGATATAGAATGGATAGGAATACTTGTATCCTTAGTCAAGTGGCACAGCTACATGGGATATAAAGAAGGTCTGGTAATACTTTTTTTTTTTTTTTTTAAACGTGAAAAATTTAGTAAGAACAGTAGAATTGGCTGTAGGCCTGGAGTCACATTTATCTCTCTCACTTGTGGGAAAAGCTTATTGATTGTGATAAGTTAGTGATCTTAGATGAATTAAATAAGCATTTCCCCTGTTGCTGGAGAGCAGTGATAATTATTTTCAGGACAGGAAAACTTGACCATAAGCAGAAATTAGTGCTGTACCACTAGCCCTTTATCTTCATAATGAATAGTTATCTGATACTGCCTGCTTAGGAAAGAAGGCTGTTTATTTTCCTCCCACTGGGTGCAACATGATGCAGTTCTCATGTTGTACCATGTCAGCGAGCACATACTCCTGTCCCACAGCACAAAATGTTGTCATCATACTGCCCACTGAATGTGCCGGTTGGCTATGTAGTAAGCCTGGGACAGCTGTGCTGTTGATGAAAACAACTTAGTCCAGCATCAGGGTTATTGTTACTGCATACAGCTATATACTAAGGGAGATGGAAAAGATCTTTGAGCTGGAGGTCACAGGCACAAATATAGAGAATTTTGCTAAATGAACCAAGTGATCTGTCGAATTATTGGGATGGGAACATCTCATAATGCAATTTTTCAATGAAAACTTAGGAACTTAGAGAAAGAGTTGAGCTGGATTTGAGGATATTTTTTTTCTTATAAATTGGAGGAGTCTAACCAGTCACTATTATGTAGAACTTGGCTGAGAATAAATTCCTCACTGAATCTAGGTGATGCTCTTGCAGTAGAGTGGAAAAAATTAGTGCAGTAATATTAAGTTCTCTAAGATTCTCATCTTGAATATGATGTACAAGTTCTGGTAAACTATTTTCAAGAATTGAAGTAGAATAAGAATAAGTGAGGAGAAAAGCTGTTAAGATATTATAGGGAACAGATCTGTTTAACGAAGAGAAGATAGTTTTGTTTGTTGGAATGTTCAGCTTAGTGAAATGAATGCTGGATTGCGGACTGTAAGCCATTAGGGGTAACTGAGAATGGAGGAGATGTAATGAAAGGAACTGGTAAGAAATGGCCTAAGAGCATGCATGTGCAAACGCGTATGAAGACTCAACTGTTGCCAGGTTAGAAGACTTCTACCTAGCAGTTGGTTGACTTTGGAACAATTTTTTCATGGTAAAGTGGCACAAAACCAGCTGGTTGTAGTGTGACACATTTAGAGAAGCAGTTATATTGCATTGTTGCCTCTAACAGGACTAGTGATCCAGAAGGCCCTCAGTACAGTTTCACATTATCAGTGGCTCTTGGCTATGAGTTTTACTTCATTAAGTTAAAAACTGTGGATGTCTGTTGCCTGGACTCAGTTAGTTTTGTTGTACCAGCAGTAAACTAGGGAATAGTTTAGTGTATCTTCTAGAAAGCATACTGTTTAAGACGCATTGTCCTGGTTTCAGCAGGGATATAGTTAACTGTCTTCCTAGTAGCTGGTACAGTGCTATGTTTTGAGTTCAGTATGCGAAGAATGTTGATAACACTGATGTTTTCAGTTGTTGCTCAGTAGTGTTTAGACTACAGTCAAGGATTTTTCAGCTTCTCATGCCCAGCCAGGGCACCTGACCCAAACTGGCCAACAGTGTATTCCATACCATGTGACGTCCCATCTAGTTTAGGAACTGGGAAGTGGGGGGCAGGGATTTGCCGCTGGGGGACTAGCTGGGTGTCGGTCGGCGGGGGGTGAGCAATTGCCCTGCGCATCATTTGTACATTTCAATCCTTTTATTACTACTGTTGTCATTTTATTAGTATTATCATTATCAGTTTCTTCTTTTCTGTTCTATTAAACCGTTCTTATCTCAACCCAGGAGTTTTACTTCTTTTCCCGATTTTCTCCCCCATCCCACTGGATGGGGGGGGAGTGAGTGAGCGGCTGCATGGTGCTTAGTTGCTGGCTGGGGTTAACCACGACACGCATGAAGGCTGTCACCCTGTTGTACTCAGAGTTAATACTGGCTTAATCTCTCAGAGAGAGAGTTAATCTCTCAAATACTGCAAAAAAAGCTACTTGGGTAGTTCTGCTGTACTTACTCTCCTTCTTGTAGAAGGAAGAGCTTATAAGTTTGTTCTGTTTCCCCTAAGTTTCCAGTATAAGAGAAGCTAAGGAGAGGGCAAGCTTCTTTATCTCCTGCTTTCAGGATGGAAATAAGGACCAGAGAAGGGTGGTCTGATATAAGTATTAGACACTTGCCTGATGTTACGTTGATCTGCTTTTGTGAACAAGAGGAACCTGAAGCCCAGTAGAATCCCAATTCAAGCAGCAGCTCCTCTTCTTACTGTAGGGTCTGCTAGATCCTTGGGCTGCCTTGATGCAGTAAGAAAAGATGTGCTTGACTAACCCTTGCTTGCCCAATTACCCTCTGGTTTTGTGTGCTCATCCTTGAGATCTAGGAAGCACAGCAGTTCAAGACTACTCTGTGTAAGTATGGTTTTAGTGCGTTTGGACCTCCCCATCTACTCAGACTGCATGGAATTTACAGGTATTGTGCTACTTTTTTCCTGTACAGATCATACTATTGAAATATTTCAATGACGCATCACAACTATGTTGCAGAAATTATTCCTCTACTTCCAAGTTCTCTTCCTTCATTAACTATTGTAGTTGACTTGTACTTGCCTTGGTACTTCATATACTGTCAGATACAGTATATACCTTCTTTAGCTGTCTGTCAAGGATATTTTTCTATAACAACTATAACTTCAGTCTGTACATTCTGATAGCTGTGACAAAGCTTGCTGCAGAGCAACTAATACCTGTGAAGGAGGTCAGAAATTCAGGGTTTGACTTGAGATTTCCTTATCAACATATGCTTTCCTTCAACATCTAGGTCAAACTGTCTCCAGAATTATATTACACCCTGGCACCATTCTTAAACCTTCATGACTGTTGAACCTTCCACCATTCTCATCTCTGCCTTGCTGTGACCTCAGTCACTGACTGTTCAGATGACTACAAGTGTATACCTTCCTGATCATTGAAATAAGGTTTCCAGATTCTCCTCTGTACATTTCTCTTTATCCTTAGTTTTAGTAATTGTGCTCCTACTATATCTATTATTAGTCTTGTCACCTATCCTCTAGATAAGCTGGTCTGTCAGTAATGTATTAGACTGAATGAATGGAACACCTTTAAAAAGGTCTTACCTTACCTGGATCAAAGCCAGGGAAAGCATTAACACATCTACTTTGATCTCTACTACATAAATTCAAATAAGTTAATGAAATTACTGTAGTCAGCAGCTATTTTTGTGTACTACAGTTTAGGGCTGTCCCAGCAACATGCATTTTCACCATATGGAGAAGTGCTTAGAAAGTAGCTCCAGCTTCTGCATAGGTGAGAACTGTCCAGTGTTTCATATTGCAACCTCATTTTGCCAGCCAGTTGATTGGACAATCCTGTTGTTGGATGAACTTGTTATTTTGGTTTGCTTTCTCTGCAAGTGCCTCTGTACTATTCCCTTTCAGACAAAATGATTAATTTAGCTGAAAGCTGGAGATGCTTTCATTTAATGCAAAGCTTAGCTTCAAGGAGAAATCTGAACAGTTAGCTCTGAGTAACCAGACACCACATCCAAAATCAGTTGTTGTTCCTAGAATATGTATATGATACCTGAAGGACCTGTGCATTGTGTGTCAAATTACATAGCTCTGAAGCTGACTAATCTGCTATGGTTCTGCTGTAACTAGATGGGGTGGGAAGGGCATATGGATTAGGTGGTACATAAACTACAGCAACAAATAATCAAAGAATTAAGATTGCACACTAAATCTGTGGAAGATTCTCATCTTTGCATCACACCTTGCACTGAGCAATTTATGTAACAGTAAAAAATGTTTTTAAGGTCCAGGCCATTTCTGCCTTTCCTCCTGGAAAAGGTAAGCCTTAGTACACTTGTGAGGTGTGCTTCCCACTTTGCACCCAGGTAATATGAAAACCTATGTAAAATTTGAACACTTGAAAAATACTGCAATTTATAAGTAAAAAGTTGTCTGCTGCTGTGCTCCCCTAGTTGTCTCCTAGGCATGCAGATAAAATCTTCAACAGATCTCCAAGGACAGCGTTCTTCAACAATCTGGGCTATACATGGGCTAGTAAAACCTGTTAGTTTCCCTCTGTGCTGCTGCTAACATGAGATGGATTAAGATATGCTAACTTCATTTTCACCTGTGGTGTTTTGGGCAGCAGCTGGAGCAAAGCTCAAATTGCTTTCAAGTATGTGTGTGATTCTCTTATTAGCTGTCAAATTACTAGAAACACTTATGTGGCAAATCAGCAAATTTACAGTGCTACTTCTGATTAGCCAAAATCAGGTTGGCTTTGTGGTACAAGGTCCAAACTTCCTCTTTCAGAAAATACTTGCTACTTGAGGGATGATTCAGGAAACATGCTGCATTGTGGTAATTATTTATAGCAAACTATTTCTGATGCAGTGGACCTAATCAGCTGTACATCAATGAAGAATCTCAGAAAAATCTACTTGTATCAAGAGTGTTACTATTTATGTATATGGAATGTAATTGTGCTGAATCAGGAATGCTGTGCTACAGAAAATAAATTTAGGTCATACTGTATAGAATGAAATAAGGATGTTGAAGCTGTAGGGTATTTTGTCAAGAATATTTTTCTTTCGCGGGATCTCTGAGGTTTTATTTAACAATGATTCTGTAAAGCCACGTGTTTCTTAGGATAGTAGCCCTTAGTGAATGTGGGCCTTGGCATTTGTGATTGTCAAGTGAGCACCCAAGCCAGCTGTGTCTGCCCAGTTAAGCTCTGCAGTCAGCACCATGCTGCAGGGTTTGCTAGGAGTGGGAGTTTATCTTCCTGTGGCTCTTCATGGGTTGCTGCTCCAGGGAAGTAAGTCAAGGGTTCACAGCTCCTTCTGATATGTCTAACATTAAAACTGGTCACACAAATAAACTGCTGCCTTCAGTGGACCTGTGATGATTTTTCTTACAGCTTGTGTATGCTTGCAGGAAAAGTTTAATTTGCATGTGCATAAAGTCAAACCATTGTTTCAGCTTAGAAGCAAAGAAGGCCTAGGGACAGAGTTTACCACAGTTCTTATATTAAGTAATTTGCTGGATGATAGCCAACATGGTTTACCATTTAAAAAAATGCTTGTGATGTTAAATCCTCGTCAGCTTCCTCCTAGCAATGCAAGTAGTCTCCTATAAATTCTCAGATCATTCTTTGTACACAAGAACATAACTTTGACTGAAGTCCAGTCTTGTATGCTGAGCTAATAAGGCTATGTGTCAAAGGCAAGGGTAAATTGATATAAACTGGTATCAGTCGAAGCAAGCTATATGATCTGCTGGGATCTGACAGTGTTCTGTCACTGTAACCACAATTTTAGGATATTTTCTACCTGTCTATTAATACACATTATTCCTTTACAGAAAAATCTTCTGAAGGTAGTAGTCCTTTCTTTCTGTAGCTAGGCAGCAGTTGGGGGGAATAGTTGTTTAAATCTAAAATGTAGCTGTTGATGAAGTATCTGTTGATCTTGGATTCCCCCAAGGAGATCATATTGCCATGACGGTAACCTGGCTGGCTGAAGAATTGCAGCATTTTGGTAACAAGGGAATGTACCACACATTCTTGGATCTAATCCTGGCTTTACCCTTCTGTTCCCCTAAGATTTAGAAGTCAAAGCTGGTTCAAAATTGATCTCTGCAGGGGGAGAAGTGGTTTTGTATGCTTTTCAACTTATTTGTTGCAGAGTTTAAGATTCCCTTCTGATTTTCTAGGGAAGCAGCAGCAAAGGGATAAAAACTGGCATTTGATCTCTTGCTTGCTTTTGGTTTCTATTGGTATATTTTATATGTACAATTTCAAGGGAAACAAATCCGAGAATTTGCATAAAAATTGGTAACTATTGGGTTTTGATCTGAAAAGAGAACTAGTGTTTCCAGTAAGTGTGCAAACCTTGGCCTCTGGCAAACTTCAGTGCAGTTGCCCATTAGGAATGCTTAAAATTAAGCAAGAATGTTGGTCTGAATGAGGTCACTGTTAAAACAGCTTCAGATATTGTGTAATCTAAAGGATTTCAGTTTGTTGTTAGGGAAAGAACATGGATAACCAGTATCTTTGTTGGAAGGCCAAATCTTACCTCATTCCATGAT
Organism: Haliaeetus leucocephalus; assembly: GCF_000737465.1. NCBI lineage: Eukaryota > Metazoa > Chordata > Aves > Accipitriformes > Accipitridae > Haliaeetus > Haliaeetus leucocephalus. Next base: position 1,035,161 of record NW_010972676.1, read on the forward strand.
TCTGCCTTTCCTTGATGCTAAGTAGGCAGTGATTTGACCCTGCAGTTTTCTTTCGCTAGAAGTCAAAGGCCAGTAGCATAGTGCTACTCACCACTGTGAATGCAGCTCTTCATTGCTGAAGCTCCAGTTAGCGTGGCCAGTCATGCGGAAGTAATGGCAAGGGAAGAAGGCTTTGCCTTCTGTTGGTGTTAGCGCCCAGCTGTGGCATGCTTGTATGGCATAACTGATAGCCTGCAGGCCAACAGTAAGATGTTGAGTATTTGGTCATGTCTGAAGGTTTTAATACACTGCAGTGCTGTAGAAACTGCCTTATCAGAGCAACAGCATCAGGGTTCTAAATACTTCTGATTATTTGTCTAAATAAATCTACAATAAATGGTTTAAAATATGTAGAATTCAGTCTTTCTCAGGGGATCTTTTATTGATTACCCCAGGATAGCACAGAAGTCCTAGTTCTCCCTATAAACTATCTACTCACTTCTATCTTGTTTCCCTTCTAAAGAAGAACACTTTATTTTGTTAGTGTTAGAAATGTCAACACTTGGTGACAGTCAATGTAAGACTACAAATGATTGGTAAAACCATCTGAGATATGAGATACATGACAGAGAGCTGTTGAGAGAAGGGAGTTAAGGAGTAAGGATAAATTGGAAAGTTTTATTATGAAAGGAAAACTATGTACTACAGTATGTGACCATTCATCCATAGCCTTGTTTTAGAATTTGTCTTTGGGAGTTGCCTGCTTAGCAGCTCTGCAGCATTATTTCAGGTTCTGCTCAATTAATGTTAACAAGCTGTTGTCAGCCTTCATAAGAAGACAGAACAATGCCTGTGAGGCAGGCTTTTTTTGAGGAATTTATGTACATATTCTTCTAACCACAAAATACAGGCAGCGATAGTGAGTTCTGGTGTATCCCCTTCTCAGAACACTGAAGTCAAATTCTCTTCGTTGCCTGATTTATCTTAGAAGCAATTGTTTAGTTTCCCTCACCTTGAGACCAACATACACTGAAATAAGTCAACAGCCCCCAGCAGATTAAGCCCTGGCAGCAAGGTTATCCAATAGTACTAGGGGAAGAGGGAGAGGAAAGATGTAAAATAAGAATGTTTTTTGGTGTGCAAAACCCCAGCTATCCTAAAATCTCTAGAAGAAACTTGAAGATAAAAATGGTAAAGTCAGAAACAGCATATGGGAAACTGATAAAGCTGTAAGGAGTAGGCTGTTTATAAACATGACCTCAAAGAGAGAGAAATCCAGTCTAGAGTATATGACTTAGCAGGCAAGCAGAAGTTGCTAGAGCTATGGAACAAACAAGTTTAGCCCTCCCTTTCCTCTGTTCCCACAATTCACACCCCTCTCCTACCCCTAAGTGGCCTGTAATTGCTGGCATAGAGAATTGGAGGCAGAAAAGCCACTTAGTAAAATAAGCAGAAAAGACATCATTTAATTAATTTATCAATAAATGAATTAACAAAATGGTTCAATGCTTTTCAATCTGTCTCCAGTCTAGAGCAGTGGTCCACAAACTTTGAACTATACATGAAAATGAAAGCTTTAATGTACCATCTAAATAGTATAGTCGGACTTGTGCTCTAAAGCTATATGGTAAGCTGTGCTTCTGCAACAGTAATGTACATATGTATGAGTATGTTCATCATTAAAATAGCAAAAAATTCTACCTAGTACAATCTATTCTTACTGCTCTTGCCTTTTTAGCAATCTCGAAGTTATAAGATAATGATGTTCTGACACATAAATCAGATATGTAATGTGAGTTTGTCTTCTCACTGTGAGGGTATGAAACCAGCTTTGTATGAAAAAAACTTTGGATGTGGGGCAGGGTATGTGAAGGGGATCCTATGTCTTGACTTTTGAGGAAGTTCTGAAAACTTCAGTTGAGATGTATATCTCTAAGCAATTGTAAAACTAAATGGTGGTTTAGATTTTACCACTTCTCTACAATGCCTTTCCTAGCTAGCATTTAAAAAGTGGAATTTCTGTACTAATGGTGTGTCATGACCCAGACTGGACAGACCAGGGAGTCCTGTTTACTTCAAAATTCCCTCGGGCTAAGTTAAGCTGAAAGGACACCAAAAGATCAGTTAAAGATTTTATTCATGATAGAAGCAAACTGAACTGGGGAGTCATGGTAGTAGGTGGCAGGGTTTCTCACAACAGGAATTGGCATAAGACTACTTCTGTAAACCCCGTAACCTAGGGTAATCATATACATCAATTCAGGGAATAAGGAGATCCCTCCCGTTGAGTCATGAGGATCAGAGCAGACCCCCTTGCTTTCTAGACTCCTCCTCAGAGAAGGGCCCAGGGGCGGCTGGATCCACTCGTAGTCCCAGACTTGGTCAATGGTTTTATGTCTTAAAGGAATGAGGTGCAGGGACTGTGGAAAAGGAAAGAGAGAAGAAGACAGAGAGAGAAAAAGGAAGAGAGAAAGATTTCACCAGTCCTGGGTCCAGCGTTGGTTCGGTCAGCTGAGGCGTCCAGTTCCAGTGGGCTTGTGCACCTGGGGCTTCAGTTTGTGTCCTTTTATCATCCTTGCCCCTCCTTTGGGCAGGCACCTGAACTCATCAGGCTAATGAGCAGTTTGTGAGCCTTTGGGCCTGGGCATCATTTGTGCAGTAACTTCTCCTTCCCTGCAGACATGGCCATTGTTTGATCTTGGTATCCAAACAGAACAGCATATCAGAACAGGGAGCTGTGCACACTCCAGCATGCCCTCCCCCTCCTGTTGCTGATGTCTTAGCTGATGGGCTTTTCACCTTGGTTCCTTGCTGTGCAGGGTTTGTCTTTAAGCAGAACTTGCCCCACCACAATGTTTGAGACACTAACTCTTTCAGTCTTTCACATGGTGGAGTCCCATTTAATAACAAATAGCTATGTTCTAGCTCAGAAACGAACGAACATTTACCTTGGCTAAACCAGCCTATGAGTAACTATTGCTGAAGACGCATCTCTTGCAAGGAGTAATGTCTTAAGTTGGACTGTTACAGTTTGTTTCATTCCCCTTGAATGCCTTTTTGACTACATGGGAAAGGGGCTTTATTTTTAGAGATAAGTCTTCTGCTATAAACCTGCTGATTTTAGCTGCTCTTTTGTTTAATTTTTAAATTTTGGTCTAATTAATAAATGGTACTTCTAATAATCTTTGAATTTCTGAAGTAATAAAGCATTTGTCTGTTCACTAAGGAAAAAGCAAGACACTGAAGTGTGCCTATTGCTTATTAAAAAAAAAAAATCACCTTTGTTGCTACTGTTAGGAGTAGTAGTAATAACAGATTAGCTTTTATCTATTTAAGTTATTAAAACTGTCCTGGCCAAAATGATTACCAGGCTCTGATGTTTTGTTGAATTACCGTTACCACTGAACTCTTAGCAAAGCTCTGAAACAGTTTCAGGCTTTCATTGTACAAATTATATAGGCAAGACTGACCAAAATAATCAGCAGAATTCTTCAGACCATTTCTTGTAAAGTGGTCTGGAAACTCCTGCTGTAACTGAGGGGTTTTTGTTTTCTTACAATTGTCCAAAAAAGAGCACAAAGATTCTGAGCTGTTACACAAATACTGAACAAAAGCAATATGCCTGTCTTTCTAGGGAATGTTTTCTAGCCAACAGAGGGGCCCATATATGTAAAAGTCCTTCAGGTCCTGAAGTACCCTGGGGCTGCCAAGGTGCTGGTCTCAGACTTCTAAAGGAACTGTGTCTGTTCATCTAGGGTTGGAGTTTGACTTGGAACATGTGGAGGTGGGTGAGACTTTTTTTTGCTATTTTGGCTTCCAGCAGGTAATACTCTTCCGGTGAGGTGTGAAGCTGTTTCAAATGAGGAGGCAAATGAATCTCTGCAACAAAAGTAGTTGCTGAAATTCACCAATTTCACTTCCTTGACTGTGTCAGTGAGGAGTTGCTCTATTATGCTGATATTTATTGACTTGCTTTTTTTTAAAAAAAAAAAAAGCAAGAACAGTGTTGCACTGGCACAGAGGCATGGGAATTTTGCGTTGCTCCTCATACCCCCACAAGGAAGGAAGAAAAGTAGAAGGGCAAATGATTAGGATCTCCAGGAGTTCCAAGAACATAAGGGAAAGATGAGATCAATGGCATCTGATGAGATTTCTTCACTTCTATGACCATGACTAACACTTTGAAGCTTTGTGCACTGTGTGTTATTAGAAGGTAGTGTGATAAGACAGAGACAAATCACTTGTCTATTTGTATATTTTTCTGCTGTGCTGCTTCTCAGTTTCTCTGTTTTCATTCACTGCCACCTTGCCCCTTATCCTTTCACAGAATCTGAGTGGAAATCAAACTTAACGCTTGAATCTACTTTTTTTGAATCAGCACTTATTTCTGTCAGTTAAGCAAAATGAAATTGAACGTTCCTGGCACTGAGAGTGATGGACCAGTTATGATGCCTGTCCCTACTGTATTTGCTGCAGACTGCAAGATGCCTTCTCCGTGCAGTCATTTTCTTTGTTGCATGAAGGGGACAGCTGGAATGAGAATCCTGCTCTGGGCTGCCTGTAAGTCTCCATGAGAGAGATTCTTCAAGGAATAGTTTTGAACACCTTAATTAGTTCTCTCTAGTAGCCTTTTTCTACTGACTGCATGAAGTCTTAACATCCTGGGTTATGGTGTAAAGGCTCCCTGCCCATTTTCAAGAGTTTAAATGAGAAGCCTTCCAAACTGTAGAGAAGAGATTCCTTGAAGTTTTCTAGAAGTGCCATCTTAAGACCAAGACCTCTGATGCTGGAATCAGAGATCTGAGTTGAGTTCTCAGAAATCTTCTTGTGTGACCTTAAGTAGGTAGCTTAAGGCCAGTCTTCCAGTTGTTGCCTTGAATTGCAAGTAGTGGTGTTAATGAGCAGCAAGCTTTCTGAAATGCCATATTAAGCTGCTGAGGGCATACTGTTCTATTAGTAGTACCTACTTTAACACAATTCATGCTTACTGCACTGTTTCTGATTTGATACTACTTCCTTTTGAGGGGATAAACCTTAGCAGGAATTTGTGCAGTGTATCTTCCTAATATTCTTGCTGTGTAGTTTCTTCCTTCGTCTCAAATGCTCCCAGGGTTCACCCTAAACTTATGAAGTAATAAAATGATTAATAGAATACCTGAAGAAAGAGTATAAAGGAATTGCTTGGTCTTTGGGTATTCAACCTCCAATCAGTCAGAACTAGGAGTGGAAAATACCACTGGAGGGGGGAGGGTGTGTATATATATGTATAAACTAAATGTATATAACTTTTTCATTATGTCAGCTGAAGGCCCTGATTTGCCAAATGAAATTTGGCAAGCAGACTTGGGGTCCTGTGCAAATGTACTGGTTAAAAAACAGAAGTGGATTTTCCACCCTGTTCAGGGCATCAGACTGGGACAGCCAGGATGGGACTCAGCAATTTAGTTTATTTGCCTCAAATTCTGACCTTTAAAACTGGCATAACAGCAGTTTCTTACCTCAGAGGGATTTGTGAGAGATTCAATAAAAGATTAAGGGTCTTTGACATGATAATATGAGGTACCTATAATAACCTATCCAAGTACTTGTTTTTGTAGCGGGTTTGTTTATTATAGGTATGATTGCTCTGTAAATGTGATAGTAAGGGAATAAAAGAAATATGTTCTTTGAATAGTTAAAAATATTTCTTAATTTACGCAAATACATCTTTGCACCAAAAATAATTACATATGATTAATAAATCCTTTTACCTCTATGGAGTAATTATGGAACATTCCAAATGGATAATAAAAACAACTTGTTATTTTATGGAACAGTTTAAACTGCAACAACTAACAGACAACATACTTAAACATATGTACAAATGAAAGAAACATCCAATTTTACAACTCACTGTAGTTTGGGGATTTCTTACCACTCTAAACTCGAATTATAAAACTTCAGGTGTTTCTCAAGAAAGCAAGTTTGCATTTTCTTGTAGTTCAGTAGGTCTCAACAGTCTTCCAGCACTCTTAAGCTAAAAATGAATTTATCTGAATAAAATCAGTGTTAGAGTGCCTTAAGGCTCAAGCTGATGTTAGAGCTTGATGATGACCTGATTTTATTGAGACATTGTATATAGACATATTAAAGGACAAATTCTATCTGAAGAATGTACCAGCTAAAAAGTGTGTGTGTGTGAGGAAGACAGGTGTGAAAGTGAAGTGTTTTGTCCAAGGTCACAGAACTTAATCAGTAGACATGTCAAGCACAAAACTGACATTTCCTGAGCTCCAATCCAGAAAAGATCAATCTGAGACATGTTCAGAAAATTTCAGGTTTTTTGCCTTTTATCGCTTTTTTATTTTCAGAACAGACAAATCAAAAAGTGTGAAGCTTCTCTGTATGTATGGGTCAACTGTTCTTACCATCAGTGCCAGCACTCCAGCCATGCATGGTGTATGAATTTGTGTTTTCATTTGTGTTTGTTCTTCTGGGGCTTCCAAGCAGATTTACTATGGGCCCTTAGTGTTTGAGGACCATTTAAGCTAGTATTTCTGATTATTCTTGGGATAAATTTTCATGGTGGAGGGAAGAAAGGGGTCTTATATTAACTTGAAATGTTTTGGATATGGGACCATAAGTTTAGCTTCTGAGTTCAAAAGAACAACAGGGACTGTCTGTTTTCAGTGGACAACACTGAATTCAAACTCTGTTGCCTGGTCTGGTCTGGCCACAATCAAAGGCCAAAAAATATTTTATGCTTCAAGCTGACTACTAAATCTTATATTTTCCCTAAGCTCTTATCTGTTCTGAGCAGATATGAGTAAGTGATGGTAAGAGCTGTAGATCTTTTGTCAACACATTAGGCACACATTTAATCCTACGTATAGAGTGATGCAAGGAAGAGAACCTTTCAATTCTGGATGCTGATCCAGACTGTAGGTTGTATATATTTTGTGTGTATTTTGTATGCTTGATTAGTCTGAATCCATGTGGGGAAGGGAATAGAAAGTGTGATAGGAAACCTAATTTCTTCAAAGCTAAAAAATATAACCTTGTAGAAACATTTTATTAAAGCACAGGAGGAATTTTGGTTAGCTGAGATAGACAGACATTTCTTTCATCAGCACATGTTACTCATTGCAAGCAAACGCTGTGCTTAGTTATGTGCATTGTTTTCTTGGTGGAAGATAACTGCTATCTAGAAGGGGCTAATGTGGCACCATTGATCTCATTTCAAAGTAGCTGAAGGCATGGTTCTAGCAGTAAAGTCACAAGAACAGCTGACTTGCAAAATTACTTTTATTTGGGGTTTTTGTGTATTCTACCTGGATTCAGTATTGACAAGAGAATTCCATAATAGTAGAAAGGATTGAGGCCACTCATTTATGGTGTCTATTAAAAAAAAAAAAAAAAAAAATTCTAGCATCTGGAATCCAGGCTTTCAGTTTAGTTTTTGTCCTTTCTTCCTTGTGGATTTAGAGGATGTTTTCATTATTAGTCTCTGCTGCCTTTTTCTTCCTGAAACTGAAACCCATGTTCTCAGGTTGTGTCTGAGGACAAGATGTGACTCTAGCTGTATTAAGGGTGTGAAGAAGACAAATTTGTTAGACTTCAGCTAGAATAAAATAACTGACCTCTTTTAAATACTGTCTTTTCTGAAGACTTGGTCTGGAATGATGAAGTGCTGTTTTTCCATTTTACATAATGAGACCTTACTAATTTTGTCAAGATATGCTGTTAAACAAGAAGGAACTTGGACATTATTCATCCTAAATACCCTGTTGAAAGTTTGGAGGGGTGGGGGGGATGGGGCAGAAATTCTGTTACTGAGTTACTGAACCTAGAAATGAAGCTAGCTGGTCTCATCACAACATAGTAAGTCTTGGATATGAAATGGAGTTATGGGAGAAAGGAGAGGTCTGACAGCTGCTTGGGAAGAGAGCTATTGGCCTGCCCACAGGTCCTGCTACTGATGTGGCCAGCCTCTTCTTGAGCAAGTGATCAGGGAACCCCTTAGGAAGAGGGATGGTGGTGAAGTGTTTGCTAACACAACTGCTGACTTTCTAGATATTTTAATCTCTCTTGTGCTGGTATCAGTCTTGCTGAGCTATTTGCAACTCTGCTGGTTGCAGGTAATACCGCATTGCTCTGTGGGAACCTTTTGTTTTGCTGAGGATTCTCTGTGGTGCCTAACGCTGCTCATGGTGAGTATAAGTTGTTTTTTTTTTCTTCATGTTACATATATCTAATGTGAATGTTGCTTGTGCTCATTGGCTAGCACAATATCCTGTATTTCCATGAAGCAGAAAATTTCATACTTTCAGAATTGTGGTCAGGTGAATAACTAGCAACTAACGCTTCCCTAACTCCTGTTGAAGTGCAGCAGTTTGAATATCTGGCCCATATGTTCCCTTCCTCTCCAGTAAAAATAGGTACAACTCATATAAATTATTATTTTAAAATTATGCTAAGCTGACAGACTGGCTGAGTGATACAAACATAAGCTGACAAGAGCCAATTAAAGCAATTGTGTAATTAGAAATGGATGCTATTGTCATCAGTAGTTCTGTCCCTGAAACTGTGTGTGCATGTAACTGGGTTTAATTGCATGCCTTGAAATAAAAAGGCTGACTATTACTTACTTTATTGAATTTTACTGCATTTTCAAAGCTCTGATATCTGTGTACAAAACACTTAAAAGAGTTATTTAAGAATTTACCAGCTGACTTACAACCTTGTACTGGTGTCCATTGCATAAAGGCTGGAGAGCAAGTAGCTAAATGCAGTCTCTCTTGGTCTTTGGAGGAATTTAAAGTGATTTGAAAGAACAAAGGAATAGGAAGATGCAATTGAGAAAGTTAGCTTTGTACTCAGACTCTGGTTTATGGTTCATGAAGTCTGTTTTTTAATGGATTTGCACTTTCTCCTGTGCACAAACAGGCAGAACTTTGATATGCGTACAAAAATGCATAACTCCAGTCTTTTCCTTAGTCCAGCTTGATAGGCACTGAAAGCAGTAACTGTGAGGAAAATGCTACTCGGTCTTGGATTGAGGAATGATCAGGGCAGATGGTAACTTCAGGAAACTGAGCTGCCAGATTCTAACCTGTCAGTTCAGAGCATGGGCAAGCTGCAGCTTTATAGAGGCTTTACACTGCCAAACTTGAAAGATTTTTATAGGGCTGAAAAAGAAACATTCCTGACAGCTTGATAATTTCCAGTCTCTGCTCAATAGCAGATGGATATAAAAGCTTTTTGACTTAACAGTTGTTTAAAAATGTTGACAAAACAGTATTTTTTCATTGAGCAAATAAGCTTTTTCTTCATGGCTTGAAGAAAAACTCCAAGTCTGAGACAGTCTTTGTGGGAAATGTCATCCAAAATGACTTGGGAAAGGGAGAATTGATTAAATGATGTCTTAAACATGGAAAATGTTAGGTTGCTTTGCCTATTAGTGCTGCAGTTTTAGCTATGTGATAGTCAACATATCATAGGGAACCTGTTGTGGCAAGGACTTGTTTGTCCATCTCTTGCTGGCTGTCGAATGTGATCTGCCAGCCAGGATGCTTTGAAAGTGACTTGGATACTTTGCTCTCAATGTATGTATTGCATCAGCTGAGTGTCAGAGAGATTTTCTACAGAAAGGCTAAGAAACAGGTGAGACTGCAGTATGTCATTATCTTCTACTCAGCCTTTTTCTGTAAGAGGTTCCTACAGCAGCAGAAGCTCATGTAGATGAGATCAGTAAACATTTGTAACTGACTCCCAAAGAAGTACAATGGTTGTACAGCTGTATACATTAACATGCTGATTGCAGACACCAGGGACACTTGGCTCTGGTTCAGGCAAAATGCCTGCATAGTTTGAGGAAGGTTAAGGGTTAATTAGAAGCTGCCTGCTGAACATGAGCTTGGGCAGTGTTCACAGGGATTGTTTTGGAAGGGGGTCTAAAGAATGAGTGAGAAAAAATAGCTGCTGTTTAAATGGGTATGTGTGTGTGTGTCTGACCTAGGACTAATCAGAAGTCTAAGATAGCAGAGGGACATCAAGATGGAATTGAAGCCTGTTAGTTCTTCATGGTGACATCTGTATGTTGTTACTGCTTTCTCCCCTAGACTACAAGGGGAGCAGAAAGTTTCAAGACCAAGTTTGGTATAGGTGGAAGATGCAAATCTGTACAAGCCTTGTTTTTTTCAATGTTGGGACCAGTTTGTGCAATTTTCTCCCCCATGCAGATTGAAAGATATTCATGGTTTCTATCATTGGCGCCATGCATAACTGGATGTCCTGTAAGCAACCTAAATATCTAATGAGGCGAGACCCTGTCTTGGATTCAGCTTTGTGAAGAGGTTAGCACTATTGCCTTGCACTTCTGAAAGTGTACAAACAGGTTGCAGCTAAGGTTGATTCATTGAATGCTTTCATATAGGTAAATATTCAGCTATCTGCCTCTTTAAACCCAGCCTGTTAGCTGCCCTTCCAAATTCTAGTGTTCTTAGCAAGGCAGGGTCCCTGGAGCATTCCATACATCTTTGATCTGTAAATTTTTGGCGCTGGGGCATGTTTTCTGATGTTTTAGTATCTGGTCAATTTGTACAGGAAAAGCAAAGATAAGCCACAGGGTGAAATAGTTTCCTGCTATTAATCATGCATTACTGCATTTTACTTCTCTGATACACTATTTTTTTTATTTATCTTCAATTTGCAGTTTGTTCTGTGGATGTGGTTATTCATTGTCATGAAAGTCATTGTGCTCTGAGATCTATGTGCAAAGTGAAGTGTAAATGGTCTGCTTACTAATATCAAAGTGCAAAAAAAATTAGCTTATTAGATTTCTTGCTATTGAATTCTGTCCACATACTCTTTCATGCCTCCACTTCTATTGCGGAGTGCTTGGAAGGGGAGTTGTTCCACCTGAAATCTCTTATAAAATACAATATGGTAAATTTTCTTCCCATAAGGCAGGAAAATTCAGGAGACTTTCCTAATATTTAAATCGATGTCAGCAAGGTTCAGTCCTTTCTGTAGATTTTATGTCTTGTTGACTGCTTGGTCTCTGGAATTTTGAAATAGTCAGTAGCAAAAATGTGTCAAACTACCCAGAACGGTGTTTTGCAGGTTTCAAGGAATCTAGGAAATCCAGTCAGTCTGTGCAATTATGAAAAACCATGACTGCTGTTTAAGGCCTTCATAGTCTTATGTGCTGTTGTGCTTGCTTAATCTACAGGTTTGTATATATCCCTCTGCCATATGACTACCAGGTTCCAGCCCTTGAGTATTGCATTGTCAGAGACCATTTGTCAAAAGTCTTTGGCTGAGCCCTCTTCTACCTATTGGTAAACTGCAACATCCAGAAGGAAATAGAACTATAGTTACATGCCAAATACTGAGATCACTTTCAGGACTCTTAGTTGAAGCAGTTAAATGAGCTCCTGAATACAGCCTCATGTCCAAAAAGCTTTGAAACTTGCTTCTGGTGTGGGTGGGAGAACAATCCAGCCACATGTATGTTACGTTGGTCTCTGCCAACATGTGTGAGGCAGAGTACATAGCAACTCAAGGCCTAGCAAGCAAAACACAGCACCTATGATATTACCTAGTAGAGCAAAAGAACGGTGCTTCCCTGCTGCAAGGAGGAGGATGAAGAGAATAGCCATTCAGAGCGTAGGCAGCTCTCCTCCCCCCCCTTTTCTTGGGGCAGATCTGCAGCAGCTGCTGCAAAGTGTCCTAGCTCCACTGAAGCTAGTGACAGCCGTGCAATGACACTTCCCAGCAGCTATGGATCTGCCTCCAGGGAAGAGTAGCATTGGACTTGGCAAGCTGCATTTAGCAATATTTTGCAAGCAGGTATCCTTATGTAACCAGTCCCCCATCTGGGATGTTTAAATTGCAGAAGCTCCCCTCTGCACCCCAGACACAGAGCACCCTGGCAGTTGCACTTCCAACTGTTGATGCTTGGTGCTTTTGGCTTTGCAGGTTCCCAGTTCCATTCCACCAGTACTGGCTTGGAAGCCACCATCTCACTTGTACTGCAAAACTTTAAGGTCTTGTAAAGATGGAGCCAGCCTTTTAGACTAGCAGAGAAGGGTAGAATAAACTAGCAAGCAGTGACCAGTGTGCCAAAGGTGGAGGATACAAAATGTGCTGTCTGGCAGCAGCATGCAGCTTTGTGTAAAATGTAGGTACTTGGATGCAGAGAGGTTATGGCCTACAATGGTTTAAAGTATGTCTTACAGAAAATAGTTCCTAAAAGCTAGTAGGCCTAATCTCAGTGTCTTGTCTCCTTTCTGTTTGCTCTTGTAGTTCAGCAACAACTTGCAAGATACCTTCTGTCAGTGACAGTCTGCTGCCTGAAACTTTCAGCAGTTTTTCAAGTGTTTTAACTTTTATTTAGTTGTCCTGGAAATAAGTATGGGTTGTGTGTGTGGCCATGGTGTTATGAGGGTGTTGGTGTCTGTGCTACTACTCCCTTGGTAGTCAAAGTGAATTCCTTCTAGGTCTAATGGTTTTATGGTTAAGGTTTCGTGGTTAGACAAACACAATAAATCTGGGTAACAACTCTTTGTATTTTCATCAGGTTCTCTATTTTTGGTTGAAATTGAAATATCTGATTGAAAGACTTAATGACAGATATATAACCTTTTCATTTTGAAGTAAATTGTATTTTTTTGGTTTTAAAATCATACTGTTCAAAAGCTTTGAGCTTTTCTTGCAAACCCAGGTAGTCTTACCATAAGATAACATTAACGATTGGTGTTGGAAGACATTGGCTGTAATTATGTTTCTTAAAACACCCTAAATTGGGAGGTAGTCTAAAGAGATACTAAGAATTGCACAGATACTATCCACTGACCTCCTTTTTTGTGAGAGGGGAAAAAACCCCCAACCAACCTATATTCAATGAACTTGATTCAGCTCCTTAAAGTTTCAGCAGCTCTTCTGTAGGTTCTTGAGAGGAAACCAGAGAGAAACTGGGATTCTTCCGAAATAAATAGCTGCCACAGAAGAGGAGCAAAAAGTTGGGCTTAGCTCTCTGAGACTACAGAAAAGGTTAGTCTTTGTGTTGGTTCAAGGAAAAGGGTGAAGGTTTGGCTGAACATTATTTTATCTGAATCAGTTCTCTCAATCTGGCTATAAATCAAGGCTTCAATAGTGTACTACTGAGTATAAAATACTGAGATATAAATCAAGACTTGAACACTGTACCTGTGAGTATAAAACACTTGATGTTGTACAAGTCAAGGTTCAAAAACTGTCTGTATGAAAAGCTTGGAGAGATAAATGTTAGCACTTGAACACTGGGTGTTTGGAATATAAAACGCTAGGGTTGTGTGTCTCATTTTGACATTACTTCCTGAACACATTGTACATCACAATTGCCAACTCAAAATGAAATACCCCAGTCTCATATCTGCCTGCTGAGATGGCAAGCACTTCAAAACTTATTTCCTGCATGCAGTCTCCTTACAAATTAATTTCTTGGTGTGTATCTTACTTTGCATGGAAGAGAGAGAATGTTCTTTTGATACCAGAAGAAGCTTCTATATTTTGGTATCAAATACAATGAGCATTTCTTAAATAATTTAAACATATATTGTATTGATGGAAGGTGGCTGCTTTTCATCTACTTACAAGGTGACATGTTTTCAGCTGGGGAATATGTTGACCTAAGCTTTGTAGACAATCTATTTTGAAGAGGGATTGTGACTTGGTTGCCAAGCAGTTTACTTCTGTGGGCGGCGTTGTTTGCCCACTCTGCTGAAGAATACTGATCAGGGATTTTATCTTTGTGTCCTCCTTATTCATACTAAGTCAACTGCTTGTAAGGACCCCATATCAAATGAGTACGGCATTGCAAATTCTGGGTGGAATCTGACTGATGTATAGGGTCATGGAACAAATGTAAACATCCCATAATTACTCTGAGCCTGATTCATGGCCTCATGGTCCAGGCATTGTTAAAGTTGTCAGTTTCCTTGAGGTGCCAGAAGAGGCAGTAGAGGAGCCATCATAATTTGTCTGGTTTTAATTCATTATTTCTTCCCTTTCTAGAAATGGCCCTGGTTTGCTAAGTAAGGCTTGTGTGATCACCCAATGATTTAGTAAAAATATTATGGAAAAGATCAAATACCTGTGCTGGTATTCTTCCTGAAAACTTTCTGTATGTTAGTTAGTAAATCTAGTTTTACTTCCATATTGTTGAAGGATAAGTCATGACAAAGTTCTGTTTGTTAGTAAGCCAAAGATGTTTGCCATCTTTCTGGTACAAACAAGAGTGAGATTTACTGTGGTGTGTCATCTGTGCAAGGTAGGAGACATTAACTTGTTTTGCTATAATATCTCTGCTCCAAGTTGAACTATACTCCAAGTGTTGCAGATATGCGTAATAGTCTTTGCTCTGAAGAGTTGTGGTTTAAACAAGGTAAATAAGAATAAGGTGAATAAGGTAAATAAGTCAGGACAAGTGTTCTTTGTTTAGGTGCTTAACGTCTTTGGAGCAGAGGACAATTGTCACAGTACAAAAATCAGGGAAGCCTAAATGAGATTACTAAGTAGCAGGGTGAAAACCACAGTACCTCTCCATCTGTGCATAATTACATTTCCAACTCTATCTCTTCTCAATCTTCTCAAAAGGATAAGTAGTTTTCTCAAAGAAAACTTCAACTTTTCCTAAAAGTGCAGAATGGAAATTTAGGGTTAATTATATTGCCACAAAATAGTATAGTGGCATTCTTTAGATTGGTAAATATGCTACTCCTATATATCTGAAGACTTTTGTGCTGATAGTGGCTCAACTTACAGACAGAAACAAGTGTATCCCTTCTGTTCTGTAACAACTATGGAACTAATATTAGCAGTCTTCATTCTGGAAGACGTGAACTACCTAATTTCTAATGATGGAGAAGAGTGGAAATGACCTTGAGGTTCATCCTTTCCTGATATGCTAGGTAAATGTTCAGTTCTCTGAAGTACTCCATAGTGGAAATCAGTAAGAATCCCCACCGCGCTGTCCTGTTCAGCACAGTAGTAGAAAATACTGACTTCCATTTCTGCTGATTCTGAGCACTGAAGTTGTGGAGTTTTTGATTACCTATTGCATAAGTTGACTTGCAGATAGTTTATGTTCTCTGTACAGCAAGCTGTTGCCCAGTGGTCCACAAAAAGCCGATATCCCTCTTCCCCAAATTGGAAAAGTGCTAGGTTAGGGAGAATTCCATGTGTTGAAAGGGATGGAGCTGTGTTTAGTTATTGCTGAGTAAGACTAAAGTCACTGAAAACGAAGATGGAACACTGTCTATAGGCTCCTATCTATTCATTGTGTACTCTGTGAGGTATGGCTTCTGTTAAGGAAGGAGGAAAAAAACCTGATTATGTAATTAAGAACTAACCTTGTCTACAAACAGACAAGGGATGATTTGTAGTTGCACATGTACTTGTAAAGCAGTCTGGGTCTTTCCTGACTTCTGAATTCTTGTCTCTAAGTTCTAATATTGTAGTGTAGATTTAGTGTTATCCAGACACAATTTCTTTCAGTAACTTATTTTGCATACTTATAAATTTTAAAACTTTTTTTGTATTTCAGACCTTAGTTTAATTTCCCCCTTGTTCTTTCCTTCATTGTCTCTTAATCTCACTGGTGACCTTGTGCTGAGCAAGTAAATGTCAAATCATAATCAGTTTCCCACTTTGTGTCGTGAATGTGATCAAGTTCTTCCTTTTTAGAAAATCTCATTAGTTAAGAGTACATCTTTTTATAATTGCTACACTGAACCCTTATAGTAGGTATAACTTCACATGCTTTAGTTACAGCCCTCTCCTGTTGCGTGTTTCTAACTTATGGATATCCTAAAATTTTCTGTTTACATAATCTTTCTCAGATGATCTGAGCTGAATTTAAAGCTGGGGGAAAAATGTATGTGTAGATTCTTCCTTGCAGTAAGGCTGCCAAGCCGCTGTCATTTGTGTAAAGTCATTCTAATATTGAAAGGTATCTAAAGAGTATGACAGCAACTCTTCTGCTATATTTTCCTTCTTTGCTTCCACTCATGTGGTTGATACTAGGGGTATGGCCAAGTTTCTGTGCATCCTTATCACTGGGCTCTAAAAGCTGTTAGTAACTGGCCTGAAAAATAAAACCACATTTTCAGACCAGTTGGAATAAACACAGTGAAAAAGGTAGCTCAGAGAAGTGCTTGTATTCCTGTGCTTTTCCCGGAGAGGTATACTTTTAGAAGCAGTAGTGTGTCAACTACTATGTCACAAATCTCAGCAAGACAGGCTCTAAAGTAGCAAAGAACACCAGTTATTCTTAGACTGCTCAGAGTTGGAATTTTTATGTTTTTTTTTTTTTTCAAGAATGTAGTTAATTACTCCACCAGGATCTACCTTGGTTTGTGTTGTAAAACAATAATAGACTGCTGCTGAAGCCATTGCAAAAGCAGGTATTGTTGCTTTTTTCTGGTTCACTGCAAGTAAAGGGATTGTCACTGTTCTTTTCAGCGAGTATAGTGTCCTTCATGTTTCTGCTTCAGTTTCAAGCAATTTGGACAATTACATGGAGCAATTAAACTCTGGTACTAAGCTGGTTCAATTCCTTCTGGCAAAGTTTAGTCCTCACCTGGAATTTCTAACTGGAGAAGACTGACCTGCTGGCATCCTTATAATGGTAATCTTTTTTCCTTGTTTTGGGTTTTTATTTTCCCTATCAGAATTTTGCCAGAGAATTGGCTAGTGTTCATGCACGCAAATTACAGCTGCCTAAATATAAATGTAGGTTGGGTGTTTTTTCCTGTTTGAATTTTTAAATTAACTCTCTTCCCTACTCTCCCCTGGGCTTTTACAGTATCTAAATGTGACTTAGCTCACTAAGAATCTATGCTAATGTCATCTTGTATTCATGGACTCAAGTGTCTTTATGCTGTATAGGTTAATTCAGATTAGCCCAACTGTTCCAGCCATTGGTGTTCTCAACTAGGAAAATCTCATTCAGCTGGCACAGTGCGATTCTATTAGTGCAACTACTGAAGCATGAAATAAGCCCCTTGGCCTCAGTTGAAATGAAGCAGCAAGACCTCAAAATCAGAGTTTTTGTTTTCAGTGTAGCTTTACCAAATATGCAAAGGCATCACTGGCATTATCGACCTTATCCCTCCTCTTGTGTGGTTATTAATCTGTGAGTTATGTAATTATGCAGCACCCCTGATAATGCTGTCTCAACGCTTTGGGGAATTACGGTAGGATTATAACTGTATTTTACTTATACATCATCCTAACAGTTGAAGAACAGTACACCTTATGGAGAATCTAGTTCCTAAATCTGAAGCACATTTTATTTGGAGTCCTTAAGTGCCCATCATCCAACTACCAACACACAGTTCAGATGCATTGTAAGGGCTTGCAAGTCAATTAAGCTTTGGTATTTTTTTAACTAAATGACTCTTCTAACACACTGTTCATTCTCACTTGTGATCAGAAAATGAGTGAGCTGAATTTTCCATTATTGTGTGAAAATATTTGACATACCCAGTAAAAGGAGATTAAATACCTTCTATTGCTTTAGCTAGTTTAAATGTGTCAAGGTGCTCTAGGTTTAGTGGGTATATCTACTGTATGTGATAGAAGTTGTATGTAAGTTGCATAGCTGCATACTACTCTGCAATTGGATTGCTACTGTACCTTTTTTAACATGCAGTTGGAGCTGGCTTGGGTATCTTTCTGCAGCAGTACTGGGAGATGTCTCTAAGGAAACACTAACACATGATGAGCGGCAGCATCTGATCTTCATGCCATGTTTCCATGTGACAGCCCCTAAAGACAAAGCATAACACAGAGAGCAGAGTGCATTCGAGCCCTGTTTCCTCTAGTCTTATGTGAAGTTCTAAAAAGAGCTATTCTCTTGAGCTTTGTGCTACAGCAGGACACCTCAAGAACATTGGGTGCCTGGACTTGACCTCAGAGAAGGAGTCTCATGTCTTTGTTACACAGTGGAGCTGCTTTTTCTTTTTTTTCTTAGTGTAGCTTGCTTCCTTGGGAAGACTTGTATAGCCTTTCTAGTGCAAATATGAGCACTAACCTGGACAAAGCTTAACTGCTCTGTGCAGGCAGAGAATCTTCTGGGTGAGAAGGCCTTTTAGGATTTCTGTCGGTTTTTCAGCCTGAATGATATGAGTTGAATATTCTGCTGCTTTTATTGTTCAGCCTATTAACTCTGCTGAAAGTGCATGCTGTGTTAAAGAGGAATCCAGCTTTTTTACTGCCTTTCCTTTTCCGCAGCTACAAATGGACCTATTGTCCAAATTTGGTAAGCAAAATTCACATAGAGTTCATGACAAGTTTTGCCTTCAAGTAAAGACAGAGCCATATGCATGCTACTCAAGGCAAAATTTTCTCTCTGGGGACCTGTCCTTTATGAAATCAACCTTTGTATAAGTCTGCAAAAAGCTACAGGAAATTTTCGTTCCCATGGAAAAATAAGCTTTTTTTCCAGTACTGGAAGATGGAAAACAGTGAAGTCCAAGGCTAGAGGGTCAAAAAAACCAGATTTGAATAACGGAATGCAAATGGTATATAATTTCAGCTAAAAAGGAGTTGTTGCTTGTAGAAAGTGCTGAGGCAAATAAAAACTGGCCATCTGAGATGAACATTTTGATGCTTCTGTTAATGCAGCCTGACCTGCAAGGAGGACAAATGAAGTTGTATGCATTCAATATAAATATTTTTGTTCAAAATTCCATGGAATCTAGTTTGCATCTGCATAGAAATCATTCTCTCCTTAAAAATAAAGCTTGCTTGTGTGTAACAGCTTTGGTCAGACTCAGAGGGGAAAAAGTGTTTAAAAAAACCCAAACAATGAAAGCTATCACATCTGGTTTCTTGTGCAAGTGCTCCTTTTTGCCTTTGGATACTGCTCTGGACACTTTTTTTTGGCAGGGGCTTCTAGTGTCAAGATTCTTCGGTTCATCCCCATAAGCAATGTCAGGTCTTTCTGCAAGAGCAGGCAGGCACAGGGCTAAGCTCAGTTGTCTGTACCCAACTGTACATATTTAGAGGTAATAAGAACATGGGATAGGCAGGTTGAAATTTTCATGACTGCAAGAGAAAGAAAAAAAGAAGCTAACAAGTCTAGGGAGGGAACTGAAAAGCCTAGAGGATGAAATCAAGAGAGGATAGGGGTAGGGAAACTAGTGGCTGTGAAATGATACAATTAAGGGCCATGAAGAGAGAGTTGTGGGAATCTTTCTCCCTTCCTCCAGGCATGTAGGTCTGCCCTATATACTTACCCAAGCAGTGGGACTGCTGCTCCTCTGTTTCCTACTGTCATCTTTTCCTTCAAGCTTTGTATTTATGTCTTGAACTACTTTTTTTCTGTGCTGTGATGCTACAGTACTCTAAAACCTCCCTAAATTGTCAGTTTCTCTTGAAAGGGGGAGAGACTTAAGTGCTACATGGAAGTTAAGTAGACTGGGATACTTCTGGAAGTATCTTTCACATCTCTAAGCAGATGTGTCCTCCACTTGTCTTTTTTTTACAGTTTATGCCTAAATAGTTGTGAGGGGGTACAAAACAAGGCAGATTCATCATATATGTCTTGTTTTTCCAGCTGTTACACTGCAACACTACAGGGTGAAATAGGAAACAAATAGCAGCCTCATGTCTGATTTTTCATGCTTTTTTTTTGCTTTGTTAGAAGTAAGGATTTAACTTAAACTACTTTAATGAAGGCTTATTGCCCTTTAATTCTTCACCTTGATGTCTTGGAGTCAGCAGCTCTCATGTAATAAAGTAAATTGAGAGAAAATAAGAAGATCCGATTGATTTCTCAGATGTAGGGCTAAATCCAGCTTGCATTTAATTATTCCTCTGATAATAAAATGGCCACTATTGTTTTTCTTCTAATGTTCTTTGAGTGGAGTTGGCTTTATCAAGATGTTTCAGGCAAAATCCAGTCCCTACTACTCCATTTACCTTGGAGAGATGACTAATCACTGGGGCATTTGAGCTACTGTATGGCAATGGGAAAGCTATAAGCTGATTACTGAGAGTGCAGAAAATTAATGTTTTTGTTAAATTGTGAGCAGAGAGATAAGGGCTTCCTGAAGATATGCTGAGATGTGATGTTCTTTCTTGGCCTTATCAAATTGTTGGTAAAACTGTCCCTTCTGTACTGAATCATGATGTAATCCTGTTCTGTTGTGAAAGATGTGAGCTGTCGAATTGGTAATCCCCCCCCCCCCCCCCCCCACAACTAGTGTA
>NW_010972676.1:1055387-1062793 GCF_000737465.1 Haliaeetus leucocephalus
CTTACCCCCCCCCCCCCCCCCCCCCCCGAAGTATTCTGTAACATACAGCTGTTACGGCCACTGAAAATTCAGCAGGTGGTCACAGGTTGGTAGGCCTTTAACAGGGCGTCTTAATTATCCCCAGCAAGAGACATCTTGGCTTTAATAATCTCCATGTAAAAGATGTATACGTTAACGACCTTTAAGGTCTAGCTGTTTAAGTTGCAGCACAAGGAGGTCTCAGACAAGTGCTATTTCTTGCTGTTCTAGAAGTCTCAGCTAACACTGAATATAGGTGTTCTGAGAGGGTGTGGTGGTTGTTTGGAAGACCTTGCAATGAAAATGGCAGAGGAAGAGATGGAAGAAGGGAAACGATGCACTCAAGGTTGCAGAGGTCAGTGTCAAATATTCCTCACTAGACCTACTCTTGTTCTGTCCTTCCATGTTCTCAGAAGACTTCTGAAACACTAATTAGAAGAAGGCATCATTATGATCTAAAACTAGGATACTGCAGAACTTGTAGGTGTCCAACGCTAGTACTAATCAAATGATATTAAGATGGTGACTTAGCAGACATATCCATTGTGCAAGTTGATTGATGAAAGAAAAGTTTCCTAGAATTATGTAGATTCCTTCAACTACAGAAAGCATGGGTCTGTAGGGATATCCAGTGCAAAGTTTAACAAATGGAAATAATTACAAGTGGTTATTCATGAGGTTCTGAAATGTGAGGCTTAATTTAAAAAGTAGAAGAACTGAGACTTCAGTTGAACATAAGCTTTTTATTGGTTAACTTGTGATTTTTTTTGGCTGTACCCATACACACAGGTTCCTTGCCTCTGCAGAGTTGTTGTTGGCATTCTGACACTGCATTCCCACTACCTCATGATTTGTGTAGCGTACTCTGCTGTAGTTGTTATTCAGAGCCCTTTGCTTCTCTCAGTCTTTTAAAACCCTGCTTCATTTCTTTAAGTGATCAAGATTCTTTTCTGGTATTTGGAACCTGGGACATGCAGAAGATGCTTTCTTATTCATGTGTCTAAATATTCTACTCTTTACCTTCTGATACTCATGGATTTGCCTATAAAGTAGAAGGATGGACACCATGTGTTTGATCAAAGTCTCACCTAGCTTTGGAAATATCAGTGATTGATTATATAGGGAAGGGGAATTTGGCTGTTATAGATGGCTTGGATGTCCAAAAATGCTGTAGCCAAAGCCATTCAAGTGCTCCTAGAACTGCTGCCTTGTAAGGGGATTAGTGTTCAGATGAATAAATGTCTAGTTAAAGAACAGAAAGGAAAGATCAGTTTTGTCAACAGAATGAGGTCATTACTGAAATACCACATCATTCTGCTAGTGTCCAGTGTTTTGCTTAATTGCCCTGGAAAAAGAGATTATTTTGTAGATGGAAAACCTATTCGGAGTAGTCAAACCGAAAAATTGCCATAGGATGTCATGGGTGCCAAAAACTTATAAGAATCATCTGAATCCACTTACATCTCTGCAATAATAATCTATTTAGGGTATTCCATGAAACTGAGTCTCAGATTCCAAAAGGCTGAGAGAATGTATAGGGAATTACATACTTTCCCAGTCCCTTTGTAGGTGTCTGCTATGTCTAATGTTAGAGAGAAGTTACTGCATGGACATTTGGTCTGATGTCATGCAGCAGAACTGTCTGTTAAACTTGGCTCTAACTTGGATAAATAAATATCCAGGATTCTATTTGTCTGCTTTTAAATCTGGGACATGGAGTCATAGAAACAGGTTGTCAAACATCTTGGCAGATTAGCATTTTAGGACTATATCCATGTACACTTTGTCTACATGTTTTAAAAAAAAATCAAACACACAATAAAGCCACCCCACCCCATCCCCTACCAATGCCTACCACCACCGGCAAAAAAAAAAAAAAAAAAAAAAAAGACTACTGCGGAACAATGCCACCTTGTGATAGTGACCATTATAGTTTGGATAACCTATGCTTTAAGATCTATCGCAATCCCAACTTGAATTTTACTCAACCCTAGTATCCACATCAAAGCTGATGTATCATAAAGGCAATTTCAGTACCCTCTCAAAAGCTGCCCTAGCAAAACAATTTTTCAAATCAGTATTAGCTATTTTCAGGTACTTGAGGGTAATAAACACTGAAGGGGAAAGGAAATTGTTCAGAACAACCAAAAAGAATTTTTTCTTTATGTGACTGCCATCTGGATTCATTCCAGAAGTCATGCAGCCTTAATTCCTTGGTAAGAAGTAAGTGAATCTGCAGCATATTTCTGGATGGGGATGGTGGAAAGAACTAGCTCTGCTTACTACTGAGGCCTAACACCTTTTGCATCAGTCTGAAATCTGAATTGCAACATATCTGCTCTCTAAACACAGAAGTGATTTGATGGTGTTATTTTGCCAGCTTCACAGCTAACATATGAAACATGAAAAACATGTAAGACATTTTATAAATTAGAGTGTATAACTGGGGGGCAGGTACCTCAGAATGCTTAGTCTCTGTTCACACTGAAATTACCCTAAACCTTCAGCTCATGTTGTAGCATTCTTTGTGTCATTTCACTATCCTTTAAGGGACATGCAAGTTGTAAAAGTTTTTGTATTAGTTTGGCCTAAGAAGCTTGCATTTGTTCACATGAAGCTTACTCATCTGATCAGGCTAATGATATTAGCATTTTACTTCCTGTCTCATCTCTGTTCTATTCTACTCCAAAGTATTTTTTTCATGTGACCTTTAGATCATGTGGCACAATTGCACTAATGAGGTTGTGTAATAATGGGCAAGAGGCCATTTTTTGTTATGAGTAGTATCATGTATACCTGACATATCCCACCTCTACAGCGGGGCATACAGCCCCAAAGAGTTCTAAGCATGAGGCTTTTTACAGTGAAAGCAGAGTCGTGCATTCAACTTCTGCTTTTTAGAGCCAAAGGTCCTGTCAACTTACTGGAGTGTTAGAGTCTGAGGGAGGTAAGTGTCTGTCATGAGTAGGTATGCTATAGTGTATAGAACTGATTAGACTGGTATAAGGACTGGAAAGAAAAGATGGAAGGTTCTTACCCTTGATCATGTTTTGCTTCTAAGCATAAATATCCTCAGAACAGAGATCTAGAGCTTTATTATATTTCAGTTCTGAAATCGTAGAGTAGTTTGAATTGGTAGGGAAGTCTGCATGTCATCTTTTCTGTTCCTCTGCTCAAAGCAGATTCAGTAAGATCACGCTGCTCATCAACTTGTCCAGTCAGGTTTTGGATATCCCCAACGATGGAGATCATACAGCCTCCCTGGGGCCTTGTTTCAATATATCGCCACCTTTGTAATTATTTTTTTTTTTTTTTAACTAGGAATAGACTTAATTTTTTGCCAAGATAACACCAGAGAAATGAATTACATTAATACTATTTTTGCTTTATCTAAATCCAGATATTGTGCATTTCTTCTCTGAATGCAAGTAATTCTGCAGAACCTTGGCCGTAGCTAAGCCAAAAGCAGAGTATTCCATACTTTTCAGAGTACATGAATTGTTGATAAAGGACTTATATATGAGGAACACTGATTTTTGTGGGATGGATCCTTGATTTTGTTTGGGAGCATTAGTTTTTATGGGTTATTTGACCTTTGATAATCAATACTGGAACAGGTCACAGTTGCTTTCCTGATTGAAATCAAATGCCTAACAATCTCAGTGATGTGCTTTATTAACACTGGTCAAAGTAATGTGAAAACGAACTGTGTCTAGAGCTAAAGCTACCTCATTTACTACCAGTCTATTTAGCAAGAGATTTTTACAAGGCTCACTAATTCTTACACTGAATTCTTAAATACTAAACCAGAAATGATTCATAGGAGGCATTTTGGATCCATCCTGCTGGGTGTGCATCAGGATAGTCTCAACATTGGAACACTGTTTTATTCCCTGTGTGTTGCTGTTCTGTAAAATACCCAATGAGGGAATGAAAGAGTACATGTGGTTGAGGTGGCCATTTTCACAGTGAAGTAAAATAGTGATTTCTTATGTGTTTATATAAGGATCAGGTTTTTTTTAACACTTCTTTTTTTTTTCCTCCTAATTCAGTTAGCTTCTTCAAAGACTTCACTATTTACTGATGCTACTGCCAAAGAGCAGAAAAGTACAGAAAGGGTATGCATTTCCTCTTAGCTTAAAAAAAGAATTTTTCTTTGAGTGAAAAAGGGCACAGGTTCAGCAAAATAGGCTGACAAACTAGCCTGAGGACTTAGATAATGTATAAAAATACTGGGTTCTACAATAGCAGAACTAACCTGCAAATTTAGCCCTAAATATCGAAATGATGGAAGAAGCCACATATGTGGAGAGGTGTCATGTTGCGTTGCTGGGAGGACAGCATTTCCATTAGTTGCTCCAAGATGAGTTACATTAAAGTCTGCATGGAAACCAAGACTATGCTGCCGGAATGGACTGCATGGCCAAATGGAGCCCTCGCATGTCTGGGTGTGTTAAATGCAGTACACCTGTGGAGTTGCAGTTGATTGTCTGGCCATGCTCTGATAAGGGCATAAGTAAGATTCATGTCTTTCTCTTAAAAGCCTGAGTCACTTTGAAGACAAATTCATTGCTTCTACCCTATGGATTAGGACTGATGAAGTGTTTTAAGCTTTCATATGCGTACTCTCTCACCCTTTAATAAAATGTTTCTGTAAAGGATTAAAGCATTAAACATGTTTACCATAATGAAGCATCAATTGCTAGAATAATGAAGCTTGAAGTGTTTGTATTCTGGTAGTTATGAGCTTTCTGCTTCTGAAAAGATAAGATGGTTTCTTGCTGAGCAGAATTAGCTGCGTGGTAATGTTTATGTACTTGATAGAGGTGGGTCACTGGCCAGTAGCTTCTGTCTTCTGGAAAGGTCACATAAAGTCAATGTCACAAAAAATACTTAAGCATAATAAAAAACATATGAAAATGGTAGGAGTATAAAACTTGTATTCCCTTTCCCCACCATGCGATTATGCTCTAATGTTTTGCTTAAACATAAAGTGTGTTTTGTTGTTAAAACTAGCAGCCCAGTGGCACTGAGCTGAGAACACAGAAGTTATCTTGCTCTTAACAAGTGCAAGTCTGCTTCAGCTGGGTTTTATGCAGCCCTTTTTTAAATCCAGCTTTTGGGGTAATTTGGTGCAAACTAGTTGGATAGAAGTTGTGGGTAGTTTAACAAGGCCAGAAACTCAAGTACTAGCTGGAGCATATGTTCCAGCTAGCAGCTGAACTGTATAAATACACAAAAGGCTTGTATATTATCACAAGAAAAACTATTCAGTAATTTCTCCCCTTGCTTCTCCTTCCCCACTGTTGTCACAAGAAGTCAATGGTTGAAACCGACGCTAGATAAGCCTGTTGCTTTCAGACTGGCTGGCTAATGTCCAGGCTTGGGGAATAGTTGTGTGCAATGACTAAAACTTTCCTTAGTGGATAAGTTGAATTTTGGAATAGCTACCACTGAATGGTGGTGATATATCTCAAGTTTAATTCCCATTTCAAGCAGGTCAATGCCTAAAACTTTATTTTACTTTCAGTGCTATCTCTTCCCTCACACTGTTCTGAGTCTTTAATCTAATCTCCTGCCTTAGACTCCATCCTAATCCTAGATATCTGCTCTCAGTCCCACTCAGCTGTTTCTTTACCTTTGTGCTAGGCTTTTTTCTACCTTTTCAGCTTTTTCTAGAAAGTCAGTCTGCTTTCTCTCTTCACCATGTCTATCTTGCCATGTTCTCCTGCCAGAGACACTCTTGAAGTTGATTACAGGCCTTTCCCATTTGGTGCACGCCTCTGAAAATTCTGGTTCCTTCAATTTTTGTTGCTCCCCTTTGACTTCCATTTTGCTGGGTGAGCACATTTACTCCCTTTCTGGAGATTCCTGCTTATACAGGGGCTCATTTGAAACATAAGTTAAGGTTCTCCACTGGGGAGGTCTGTCCTGTTGCCCAAGAGTGGGTATGGGCCTTTACCACTGCTGTGTGTTACTACCTTGTGTGTGTTGGTATAATTTAAATCTGCTTGTAAGTATCTATCATAACGTTCTTGCATGGTTTCTCTCCAGCCTAATTAAAAAAGGGTGCTATTATAATATGCATTGTAGTAAGTGTGTGTATTGTGTCATGTGTTACGTGAAAGTACTATGTCCAGTGAGCTATCATCTGATGTGAAGTTTAGTGTGTCGGAAAACATAGCAAATGAGTTTTTAAACTTGTCCGTGGTGGGGGGTGGTGCCTTCACATATATAGAGAATGCTGACAAATTGGGACATCATGAAAGGCATGACAAGGAGGGCAAGAATCCTGGAAGTCATTTCAGTGAGACTCAAAGCACAGTGTAGTTTCTACTTGAATGTTAAAAGATGCCCCAAGTGCAGTACATGAAGTGCTTTGTAATAGTAAACTGCTGTTAATATAAGTAATCTCTTGGGTTTTTTGTTTCTGTAGTGAATATCAAAGTACTATGTGTGACCTCAAATAGGTCCCAAAAGTGGGAAGCTGTTGACTAGAACAAGAGTAGTTTATATTCCCATCCTACTGAGACACTTGGTTAAGTCTCTCTGCCAAGCAGCTGGCTGTAATAATTTCCTAGTACTGTCCTGAATTTCCAAACATGAAGAAATGATTTCTAAGTATATCAAAGTTGTCTACAAGCCCTCTGCTTGTGCAGTTAGTACCTGGCTGATATAAAAACATTGTCATATTTTTCCATCTCTGAGTGTGTAAGAACTGTTTGGGTAAATGTTAAGTTGTTTCTATTCAACTTGTCTGGTCACCTGGGTGTTGAAAAGCTGAAAAGTAAAAGTGCACAAACCATCATAATCCCAATTAGGCAATATTTCTGTATACATCTCTGCTCTGTTTTGCTCCTTTGCCTTAGAGTAGATAAATGAGATGATTGTTAAAGTGGAAAAATGGATCTTAGTTCATGCAGTATTGTTACATTTTGATCGCAAAAGGAAGACAAACCAAATAGCAGGAAGTAGGATTCATGACTCTTGGGCAAATCCACTTGTGCAAATACAATGTGAAGGAAGGTAAGGAATAGCAAAGCAACATATTGCTTATCGTTGTCTTCAGTTTAATGGTGTTCTGTCACATTTTTGTTTGCAGCAGTGGGACATTGCTAATTAAACTCCAGTAAGCCAACTGGACTTTAAGTCATCTCCTAAGATGTTCCTTCTTAAAAAGAAGCAGAAGCAATTTTCTCTGGCATATTGTAAAAATCTGCTTCTGTGTTTTGAGAGTTATCTCAGAAATTCTTTAACTGTTAAGTTGAACAACAATGGAGTGCAGTTGTCCGTCTTAGGAAGATGCAAAACTGCTCTAATATCATAGAATCCTTTAGGTTGGAAAAGACCTTCAAGATCATCGAGTCCAACCATCAACCATGCCCACT